>NW_019100936.1:71694-608026 GCF_001856785.1 Myzus persicae | reverse complement strand
TAATTTTCAAAAAAATCGGTCATGGTGGGGGGGCCAACTTCACGCACGTATAATTTTTACATTCCCTGTCTATATGGAAGAAAATATGTCACAAATAATACTGTATCAATAATAAGATACCTACCTATCTAGTGAAACAAAAAATTTAAAATGCAAAATATTTTGCCCTCCCCTTGACAAATTCCTGCGGACGCCCTTGAGTAGATCACCTACTACGCGAATGCCGGTACTATACAGTTATATAAATTTTATATTAGGTAATTGGTATAGTCACATCACGATATCGTATAGGTAATAACTAATTTTACTCTATAGTCATGCCCTATGGTATTACCTATGTAAACACTAAACGACATATTATTATTGTTATTGTAACGACTAAAAATAAATTAGGTAATTCGGGAACTGGACACCGGTGTGGCAAGTGTGCGTCCCGTGTGATAACGTGACTATAGTGACTTTTAAGTGACTATCGAAATGTCCAGTCATCGGCAAAATTACGGAAATAAATAATAATATTAGTGTAAGACGTAGGTAGTTATATTAGTTTCAATTTTATTTTACCCAATACTGTTAATGACTTAAAACGTTTACAGAATTTAATTTTACCGTATCCGTGTAGAGCATTTTACTGTTCATTCCAACTAAATTAAGTATAATAATAACGTGGAACAATAATAATATCGAATTATCGAACAATGCATAGTATCTATTCTGTATCAAGAATCGAGATTGACGTTTATCATTTTATCAACATTTTCTTTTTTTTTCATCGTGCATTTATCGACTTGTCTGCTTGTGAAGTTGTGAACACTTAATTAGTATTTTATATTTTTCTGTGGAGTATATATTTATTATAAATTACAATGTCAGTGGTTCCTTCAAAAATAAAACTTAAGAAGAAGAAAGAAGCAACAATTGTAAAGCATCTTAAATACCCACATTGTTTATTGTCAAGAACATTCTTGAATAGAAAATGATGGTAAGTAATTTTGACTTTTTAATTGCATCTATAGCTAATAAAAATAATTATTTGTTATGCTAATGTTATTTTATGTGGCCCACTAATAATTTTTTACAGCGGGGCAACATCAAACATACTTAGTTGGGCTCTAAACAGGGTTTAAAGTGGGACATAATTTCAGAAGGGACTAATGTCTCCATATGGTTTTAAGCGTTCCATATATAATTTTATGTATTATGTCTAATGTATAAAATACTAATTTGTTAAAGAGGACACTTTTTAACCGCCGTCAGAGGTAGGGGGATTGAGTACTCCTGGGTCCCCCCACTTTAACCCCTGGCCCTAAGGGACTTATTATATACAACTTAGTTTTCAGGCTATTATTTTTAAAGTTATTGGCTATTACCCCTCCAGGACTATCTTATTGCTGGACTACTTAATTGAAAAATGTATATTATATACCTACTATATACCTACCTACCTATCCTTATTCTTCGTTAAAAAACTTAACTGAACCTAAAATACTCAACAGTATACCTACATTGAACTTTTGAAAATCTTCAAGAATTAAGCCCGGATTGTTGACCAACACTAGTAACACTAAATTCCACAAACATATACTTGAAATATTTGATTGTTATATAATCTGCATTTTGTACCTATTTACTTAAAAATATTCTACCCAATTTGATCACAGGTTAGTTTAATACGAAACAACTAATGCACACATAATATAAATGTATTTATTAAAAAAAAAAAAACAAACAAAGATCTCTTTGTAAAAAAACCTACATAGTACATATTATATAAAACAAATTATTTTAAATATATTTATAGGGAATAACTAATATAGTTTGGCTAACAGTACTATGTAGAATATCAGTTAAGAATTAATTTGTAGTAGATACCTATCAAGGTACCTATCTATAATTTAATAAATCTGTCACTTTTGTTTACAATAATTTTAATTAATTTTTACTATCTAGATAAGATTTTAAGCCTATTCAGATTTTACAATATATTTTTTTTATATATATTTTACTTTACTCAAAAAGTGAAAAAAATGAAATGTATACCTATGAAGAAAAAAAGCATTTTGTATTAAAATCTAAAATGTACCTATTTGGTTCAAGTGATCAGAAAAAACTTATAAAAAGTACAGTAAATCTTCCAAGCCGGGACTTGCAGGTTTTTGGAGTGACTGTGCAGTCAAAAATGCTAGTTTGTGTGCTAGTTGACATGGAGCTGGAACCCTCACTGTACCCTATAAAAAAAATGCCCATTAAAATTATAAAAATAAATGTTAAGTTTTTATGTTTATCGATAAACCATTAATACTTACCGACCAATTATAGTACATATGAGTCAACTTATAGGTAAGTTGTTGCATAATTGAGGGTGTAATCTTGTTTTTAGTAGTTTCACTGAGACTATCCGTAATTACATTATAGTGAGTTGGCGTAACTGTACCCGTGTTTACATGTTGAGAGATCAGGAAGAAATCGTACCTGTAATGTATTTTTTAATTTTATAAATTATTATTATTGTTGATACTTAATTATAGTTGCTGTAACATAAATATATATTATGAGTGAACATAGTATATCATGATCTAAGTTTTTTAAATTTTTTTTTGCAAATAAAATTCTTAAGGCTGTAAGTCAACTTAACACTAAGTAAGTAAATAATAATATTGTAGTATTTTTCGAACATGAGAAATATATTTTAAAGTAGCCAGTTGGCCAAGTGATTTTTAACTAAAAATTACATCTAATAACAATCAGGCATATTCTCATATCTCATATTCTTATTACAAACCTTACTAATCCAGCGCCCTGTCGTGGCGCGTGCTAAGTAAAAAAAATATAGCGGCGGCATGTCAGTGTATATTATCTCGAAGTAGGAGTTGCTCATTTAAACAGTGTACACTTTGGTGTTTTTTTTTAACCGGACCTAACTATTTATCTGCAGAATCAATTGATACCTAAAAAATTGAAAAAATCAGAAAAATTGTGGAGATGATCCTTTTGCAAAAATCATCGAAATCGTACTGCTAGAAATTAAGTTATTAAACGAAACCGGCAAACTTTTTAATGAGAAATTATAATGAATCTGGAATCGTTGCGGCCCATCTCGCGTTGTTGTGCCGACAGGTTCCCTACTCTATTTCGTGTTTGTAGTACATAATTATTGCTCTCACATTCGCGTATTTATTATTTGTTTCATTTCGTTATCGACTATCGCTTATTAAATTAAAATATATAAATTAGTCTATTGTGTACTAGACAGTGTGTTATTACTTATTATTACCGTTTTCGAAATTTTAAATATTCCAACTAAAGTTTAAAAACAAAAAATGAAAAATAAATTCTCCAAAAAAACTGTAAATGAATGAATGATAAGTTAATTAAATTAAAGAACCCTTTTTCAAAAAAACAACAAATTTAGTAAAAAAAATCAAATCTTTGGTTTCGATGTAATGACCTCAGATCTCAGTAGTAATAAAGAGAGATGGCCTCGTCTTGATAAAAACGTTTCTATAATAATCATAGAGAGGATAAATTAAAAAAAAAATTATCGATGTAAAAATTGGTGATATCACAACAAAAACACTTCGTCGAACTACGTGTAAAAAACAGCTAAGTAAAAAAATAACAGATCTATAAGCACTATAAAGATGTGATATCATAAATAAATGATAAGTGAACTTAATTAAAGTAGGCTTATTTTGTTTCAATAATTTATTTACTTTGCGAGAAATTATTTTGAGTAGAAATGTTTATTAAAATATTTTAAATTATAATGAACTTCTCATGCCTTTTGTCTATTTTGTTCACGTTATTTTGTGTGCCGCGTCGTGTAAAGTACCTATATAATTTCTTGCCAAGTAAATTAATTATTGAAACCAAATAAATGTACATTAATTCAATTTACTTAGCATTTATTTATGATATAACATCTTTATAGTGCTTGAACTGCTTGAAGATCTGTTTTTTTTTACTTAACTGTTTTTTACATGTAGTTTGACGAAATGTTTTTGTAATAATATGATTATTTTTTTAAAAACAATGAACCCACCATTAAATGTCAATAAGTATTTATTGCCTCTTTAAAGGACTAAAAAAAATTACTACCTTCAGTATAGCATACTTGCCCATAAGTTCTCCACAAATATTAGATTAATAGTGTGTTGCTTAAAAGTTATTGTCTGGGCTGCCCTGAAATTCCAATTTATCCCTGGTAATTGGTATGAACACGAAAGTAAGTAAGTTCTTACATCCTAATATACCACATTATAATATTATGTATGTCCTCTGTATTTATCACATTATTAATCCATGTGCTTTTCCTTTATGATTAATTTATTTTGAATCACAACTATGTTTAAATTAACTAAAATTGTTAGAGGAACAAAAATAACTTTTTGTTTAAACTATTAATTTTTAGAATACTTAAGATCAACTTAAGAAGAACTTGTATTACATTTTCAAGCTCAAACCTAATTTAATTGAAAATTGTATGAATTTAAACTATAAAATAATTTGAAAATAAAGTGTGAAAGGCTCTGCTGGTTAAAAGTTCCTGGTTGCAGTAGACAACAGCAAAACATCAGTTTTAGTGTCCTTGACTATAATTTCCAAATCATTATGACCCCATACCTTCCAAACACCTTATGCTTACCATGCAGTATGCATGTTCTTATAGTACTCAAAGTTAAATAATTAAAAAGCTATGTTTTAGGATTTTGATTTCAAATAGTTGAAAGAGTTGCCTGCTTAAAAATTTAAAGTAAAATAGGTGATTCTTACTTAGAAAAGAAAGTTTGAATTATAATCTTTACAATTTTATGAGGACACCACACTTTCATGTGTTATTGTCTCAGTCTTACAAACATACAATATAGCATGATTGTTTCCAAGGCCGTAACTGGAAATTAATTTCGGTGGGAGGAGGGGAGGTTAAGCTAAAAAAATATATTCTAATTTTATTATAATCTTTGAATTCCGTTGTGGTTTTCAACCCACCGAGTATCACACATTGATGTCAGTTTAGTTTACTTAGTATTAGGTACAATGTTTTTTATTTTAGTTTTTAAGATATTAATATATAGTTATTTTACTACCACATAATATAACACGAAAAAGTTTGGGGTGGGGGGGTTGTCCCCCCCAGATACGGCCTTAAATGTTTAGCTGTTCTATAATTTTGTGTATTAAACTATTAACATTTTATATTAGAGCAAATCTGTCCAGTATCAAACTAAAATGTAGAAACTTTATCTATGTTTTACTATTTTCTCATAGGGTTTTTACAATATTTTAATTTTGAAGCAAGTTATGAGTAAGTATACAAAATATTGTAAAATAAAAATTCTGATCTCATTAAAAAATTAAATATTGTAGAAAACACAGATAATGTTCCTTACCTTTAAGTTTGGTAATAAGACAGTTCACTAATATTTAAGCTTACAACAGTTCATCCTGGTAAGACATCTCTTTTAGTTTTAAGTTAGTTAACTTGAAAATTTCAAAAATCAGTTTTTAGAGTAACTTTTAAAATTAACTGTATATACATAAAATATGTATGAAAAATATAATTTAAGACAACATTGTCAACATTTGATGTCCATTTACATCCATTTCATTTCATTTATTCATAAATTAATAATATTACAGTAATATAATTATATACTTACATACTTGGGTCAGTGACAACACTATCAATCACTGTTCCAGGGGGTGGATTTTGATAAAATTTTGAATCTTTACAAAAAAATCTTGAACTGATTCGTTTCTTAACAATTACAAATGCCAAGCCAATTTTTTTTCCCCCGTAGAAATCTTTACAAGTTTTCTATAAAAAAAATCATTTATAGGTATTAAATGTAATCACAAACATTATAATATATGGAAACTTATTTATCAATATTGATACCAACCTTTACCATATCAACTTCAGTTCCATGGACATATGATAACTGTCCATCTCCCACACCATCTCTGTATATAATAATGCTGTTAGGAAGTTTGTTATTTTTGGATTTATATTTGTTTAAAGCCTCTAAAAAATAAAGAAAATATTAAAAATAATAATAGATGTATGCACATTTTAAAATTAACTTCATAACACATTGGTCATTAAAGTTATTGTAGGTCAAGCAATTACTTTTTTTTTTATAAAATGAAAAAAATATTCTACCGCCGCGAGTATCTTAAATTTTAAAAGGAGCAGTTTACTTATAAATGAAGTGGTAACAACCGTGCAATATATTTTCCTAAATTAATTTGTGCTCATATTGTATCAACAAAAGTGCTATACGCACTTTTTTAACCCCCCAGAGTCTGGGTGCTACGGACCTTGAGCAAGTATCCATAGAATTTATTTTTCTACAATGTTGGACATTAAAATAACAAATATTTTCTATAAGTACCATGTACAAACAATTAAATTAATTGATATAGAGACAGATTGTATTTTACTTTACATGGATTATTTAAATTTCACATGTTTCTCGGCATTAAAGTCAAGCAACTTACAAATAGCATTTAACAATCAGGGGCATTTCAGTGGAAAACCAGTTAGCTCGGAACCTACTGTAAAAACTAAATTCTTAAATCTCTATCATATTTTTAATCAAAAAAAAATATATATATAATTATATACATACTAGCAATGCTCATTGCAAAATAGCTTGAAAGTTCCTGTCCACTTTCATGTGGTTGAACACAGCTGAAGTAAGCAGTATGGCTGTCATTCATTGTGGCTACTAATGCACCATAAGATTTATTTATATTTTGCTTGTCGTGGCAGACGTCGAATCCAACTATCATCATATCCTGATAAAAGACATAGTAAAATTATGACTCTTAATATATTAAATTTACATAATATAAATTCAAAATTTACATTAAATCATACCTTTTCAGGGATAACAACTCGCCATGGCGCTCCACCTAGTTTACAATTAATTTGAATGGCAATTTTGGTACATACTGACATATTGGCCTTTTCTATTTGTTTGGTCAATACTACTTGAGATGGAACTAGAAAAAAATATTTTGGGGTATTTGAATTTAGTTTAAACTGAAGCAGTCAGCAAGATTTAATATAATTTTTAAAACTAGGAATCTGAACTCAAATTAACCCAAGATGGTGACAAAACCCCAAAAACTCACAATATAATTATTATTGATCATTGTTATTCAAAACTTTAATGCCAGGATTAAAATATTTAATAATATTGGGTACTAAATATCCAAAAATTTTGTTGGGGGGGGGGGTATTATATATTTTTAATCTGAGTATATAAAGTATTATAAAAATATTATAAAATGATTTTATTCTTTTTTATGCACTTAAATAACAATTATTATATTAAAAATGATTTTATGTAAAAACCAAACCTAAGTTTAAGTTACAGTTAATAGGGGAAGTACCACGAGATTAGGATTGAATTGAATTGAATTTTCTTTATTCTAGTAAATTTGTCTATTGAAGGTTGATTTAGAGCTTGGCTATACTTAGAAAGTTGGTGAGCCGACTCCATGTCCCCCCCCAACCACATCATGAACAACTGGACCCTTCAAAACTCATAGTATGGCAGGCATCTTATAGTTTTAGATAAAATACGAAAAAACTACCCTCTAAATACAGTAAAATGTGAGAACTGATAGCATACAAAATAAGACTTGAAGCTGACTTAATCCAACCTAACTCAATTGTTCAAGTGCCAGGCTATAAAACGCTAGGCTGGGACATACATTACGTTATCATATATTATTCAAATCCATGAAAATCCAAAAAATCTATAGTTTAAATCTCAAAAATTGTTTACCTGATCTTTCAATACATAGTTTTCTTTTGATGCCACTGTAGTAATCACCACGAGTTGTCGAAACGAAGCATAAAATAAATGATGGATTCATTGCGCTTATTACTTTTTCAAATGTAATTGAATATTCATGAACTTTTGGATTAACTACATCATATCTAAAATAGAAATTAAAACATTATAATATTTTTTGTAATCGAGTCAAATTATAAAATGTATTTAACAATAAATAACCAATACTAACATTTGTGGTGGTGGTAAATTAAAGCCCATATTTCTTGAAACATCAAGTATCATTTGGATAAATGGTTTAACTCGACCAATAACGTTTGTTGGACATACTATTGCCCAATGTTGTATTTCAGCACAAGTAAACATGGGAATTGAACGCGTGTATTTTGTCCAATCAGCATCAATACCAGCTGGATATTTTTTTTCATATGATTGAAGTATTTCTTGTGCTAATACACGACCCGGTATTGTAACGAGGTTATTACTCAATGTTAAATTCCACTGTGTTAGTGATTCTGCAGACTTAAATATCCAGTATAAATTCAAGGAATTATTTATTTGCTCATCAATATTTCAATAAAAATATTTACCTTGGGTGTAGTAAGAATCCGATTTATGAAATTATTATACTGGCTGATTTTTTTACTGGGACCTACTCGTGTATAGACTGCCAAATCCTTCATGAGATTAAAATTCTTTCTGTAATTGCAAACAGTATAAGTATATTAGATGAAAGTACAAATAATTAAATTATCGGTTTGTTATAACTTAAAAGTAATATTGCACTTTCATACTTTTTGATGGAGCATTAACATGTTTTATTAACATTTGTAGAAAAAATACTTATGAATAGTATAAAATTAGTCTAAATATTTTGAAAATTTTATTGTGATAGGAAATTAGGAGGAAAAGATAATTTAAGCCATAGTGATATGTTTTAAGTTTCTACATTTAACAATAAAATAACTAAAATCATTTGAAGATAAATTGTATAATAATATTTAAATATGTCATCAAAATTTGAACTTTTATTGCTAATAAAAATTGCACAAAGCTTTACAATAAACATTATTTTTAAATTTGAGTAGATAATAACGTAAGTGGAATTTTGTTTTAAATTTTTTTGTCATAAAATAACAAACTCAACAATTACTGTACAATAGAGTGGTGGTACCCACTTGTCCAACTTTTTTTGTGTATGTTTTTCCAGAGCACGAAATATTCAGAAATAATACTTATGATTCCCCCCTCCCCCCACACACACACTTCAAAGTATTAACTAGATCCATTTTACTATCAGTGATCACCCTCAAAATTGAAAATCAAAGTTTTTTCTGCCATAAGTAAAAAGTACAGATGCAAAAAAAATACAATATTATAAAACTGTTTATTGCTTCACGCAAAAAATAAATTGTAATCAATAATGTTAAGTTCAAAAATTTAACTGAGATTGTTCTTCTGTTGTCTTAATTGAAAAAGAAAATAATATTACATTTATTTTTGGAAGCAGGCATTATATAGTTCAGTGGTGCTGATCCTATGGTTCACCTATGATCAATGTCATAGGTTATTTAAGGAGGAGTTCGGTCGTGGGGTGAGATTTTTGTAATCAATTGTACCCTGAGATTGGAATGGGGGGTATGTATACTACTATACAGACATTTATCATAAGATGACATCAGAGCTGCTGATTTGTTCATTAATTACACAATTTAATGTTGTTTTGTGTAAATTGTTTATGTGGTTAGATCCTATAAATTCTATTACCTCATGTTTTCAGTTATTCCAGTCATAGTACATAATTCAGGAATTAAGTACACCAGCTCGGATTCATCACCTTCAATTTTAAAAGATTTTTTTTTCTTTGATACCAACATTGGCTGACGTGCACTGCTAAGGTGTATACCATATCTCTAAAAAAAAATAAAATACTTGCAGTCCTAGTTTAAAGCTTAAATACAGAGAACAATAGTTAGCTGAAATTCATCAGTTATAATTAACTATACAAATTCATAATTAACCTGGTAATTAACATACTTCTTTGTAATACTGTACATATGATATGCTTGATCCATCTTTCTTGCGAAATGTTGATTGGGTATTAGAATTTTCATCTATATCATCTATTCTGTAGGTTTGATTATTATATCTGGTTAGAACTGTACTTCCTATAACGCCCGCTTTAAATTTCTCCTAAAAAATAATAACACATTATATATTCCCCTATTTTAAATAATGTTACCATAATGCGAAATATTACCCATGAGTTATGAATATTATTTACTCTATAATGTATCTATGACTTATTACGAGCTAGGGTTTTGTTTTATCTGAATAGGTAGGAATTTATATTTTTTCTCTTTTCTCAATAAATTAGAAATATATTATCTGAACTGTTATCTCAGATAAATAATTAAATAATCTAGATAAAATGTAATTTTAATTGTTTATATCATAAATGTAAATTTAGTATTTTATATTCTCCAATTACACTATAGTAAATTTATATTTATTCATAATTATTATTTTATCAATCACTTGTTTATTATATTGGTATAACTATAGTTACAGTACCTATACCTAAATATATTATTCATTCTTGATTCAGAAGATTTATCAATTTCATATTTTAAATGTTCTTAGTAATAATTAAGCATAATAGGTTTTGAGTTAACAACATTTAGGCGTTCAACGGGATAACCACATCCAGCACTTCTTAAATTTGAATCGATCATTATTTTCATTATAAATCATTTAACTCTTAATTTTACTCACATAATTTTATAGGTTAATTGACAATTGACCATAGGTGAACATTGTGGTTAAATTTGTAGGGGTGCTAGAATAATCAAATAATAATAATTCAATATTTCTTTGAATAGTTTTAATTTTGGAGGTGCTATTGAAATTTCTAGGAGTCTAATCCCCCTAATGACACTCCCCCCCCTGATGCCTGCCTATGCAATTGACATAGTTAATTCTTTGCATATGACTGACTTAAAACAAAATAAAGAAGTTTTTGATAACAATTATAAATAAATCATAACAATTACTGACCATCCATTGGGGGTCTGTGAATCTAGTACTTGCAAGTTCTTTCAAAAAATCTAAAACAGTCTCCTCCCTCATGATTTTGGTTGAAATTTCGGACCGTAATAATAGACCACTATCATACATTCCAATAGTAGTCTCATAACCTGGCCAAAGTTGAAGTTTATGTTGTGGAATATTGATCTATAGTTAAAAAAAAAAAAATACATTGTAAATTTAAGGGATTATGGAAAAAAAAGTCGAATAAGTTCTACTGATTAAGTTCCATTTCTGGATAACCTTTATTCTCATTGTAATCAATGTCTATACTTGATATTATGTAGTCAACCAATTTACTTTTTGTATTATATTTGATTACATACAAGTTGTAAATGTTTATTTTAAATTTTAATGTTAAATGTTTTTAACAAATCCAAGACTGACAAAATTTTAATTTAATGTTGTGAATGTTGTATATGGCTCTATGTTTAATGGTCTTGATTATTCAAAGTAATCTAAGTATACAACAATAAGTCAAACGTATTACTGAAGTTCCAATACCAATTGTTATTTATAGTATACTTATACATTTTTTTTTTAATTATTGAATATAGTTATTAATCTTATTGTATAGCAAATATGTATGCTAAAGATGATAAAAAATGTATGATACGTTCTAATGATTAATACTTTATTTTAGGAAGAAAAAAAATAAGCAGTTGTAGGTGTTTAAAATGTTAATTATGTGAATTAAGTATAAGTATGAGAAAGATAAAAATAAAAAAGTCCAAAATACTACTATCAACCAAAATATTATTAAAACATTATAAACAGGGGGTAAATATTTATTGCATGCAACTCACTGAATCAAATTTCCATGACTTTTGTCACAACTAATTTATATGAAAATATATTGAGAATTGTGTGATATATTTTATTGGCTGCACTCATTTTATAAATTATTTTTTGTATACAATGGTTTATCAATGAATTCAAATTTGACATTCATTACAGTGACTTCTTAATGATGATATGTGTACAATTCAAACCTTCTAAAGAACATGGAGGGTTTTTCAATTAATTTTTTTTTTATTTTTTAGTATTTTGTATAAGCTAAAAACAGTTGATTCAAATGGTTTTTTTTTCCAAATAAAAAAATTAGAATCCTTTATATATATATTTATATAGGCATTTACTTTGGCTTTTTCATCGTAGTAATTTCTTCCAACCAGTGCTAGGTCTAAGTTTCTAAGGCTTCTACGTAACAATAAATTAAAAACTTGGATAGAAGCATGATTACCTTTTTCAATTATTGAAGTAAATTTTATAGTGATTATTACTATTTTGTCATCAAAATTTCTTTTTGATGAAAGCTCTAAAGTCTAAAATAAAAATAAAATTGTTATTACTTTTAAAATATAAATGAACAAAAAAAATGATAAGAAATTTACGTCTGGCTTATATTTTTGGCCACTAAACAACATTGTTCCATCAAAAATATATGCTCCTAAAACATCTTTGTGTGCGCTCAATAATCCTCTTTGAATGTTTATCCTATCTTGCACTGGGTTAAAGTCAACTCGATACTGGTATAAACTCCAATCTGTATAAGTTGTTATGGGAAAATAATTTGATATTAAATTTATAGGTTGTCCTCCTGCTCCTAGAGAAAAATATAATGAAAACAAAACATTAAATTTTGAAGAAGTTCTTATGTGTTTTAAAATTTCTATTTCAAACTTTTGTTTACTATTCTTAATACTAAAATGAATAATTACATACAGTACTAAATATAAAGAACTTTTTTTTCTTAACAATCTAGTGTCTACTAATTGTACAATCTCTAAAGGAATATTTTTTACAAAAAGCACAAATGATGAAATAAATTAAATGTACGATGTGAAATGGGTAGCCATTTATTGATGGTACCTGCTCATTAGGTGACTGTCCAAGCCTAAAGAACTTAACTAACTATTAAAAATAAATAATAAATACCATTTTAAAGGAATTTAGACAGTCTAATTTCCGTAAATTTCCCTAAAAGATAAAAAATATCCCAGAAAAAAATGTTTAGTTATAATTAATAAATTTTCCAAAATTAAAAAATATAATTATCCAATAATTTGCTATCTGAAACCAACTATTTAGAGGGATTATCTTTTTTCAGTTCAGACTTAACTTCACAATTTATCTACTACATTTTTACATAGTCAGAAAACAAGAATTAATGTTTTTAACTTCTAAGAATTAAAGTTCTTAAATACTATACTATTTTACACTTTACCTTGTTTTCCAACACTGGATTTTGATGATTCTGGTCTCTCCAACCTAAAGTACTCTGGTGTAGGTTTATGAACACGATGTAATCCTCGGCCCGTAGGCATTGGTGCATCTCCTAAGATGAAAGACAATATTATATTAATAAGTGTAATACTAATTTATAGACAAAATTAAATAACATAACATATTATGTTCAGTAAAATAAATACATTTTGTAGCCCATTACTGTGCATGGCAACTAAAAGTTGTACACATTTGACCAACAATTTTATACTACAGAGATTTTTTCTCATATTGTACAGAGTATATTTTTGCACATTGCAAGAATAGATTATATTTGAATCAAGCAAAAATTATTCATTAAAAATGAGTTATTATTTTAATATTAGTACAATGCATTAGAGGACTGTGATATAAAAAATGTAATATCTGACCAATCGCTGGTTGGTATAGTAGTTTCACTACTTTGTAGTATGTTAGTGACTGTGGGACAACATTATTATATATTGTTCAATATATTTTGAACAGTTATCATGAAATATTTTAAATGATATACTAAAAACATTACACTCTAGACTGTTTGAATACCATAATCAATAATCAATATGACTATATAATAAATCAGGTATGTATTTGATATTTCAAACTTTCAAAAGTGCAGTCGTATATATACAAGTTTGCCATGAATCATTATTTTACCAAAACTTATCAAAAATTATTCACCAGATGATAATTTTAATGTGGAAAAATAGGCTAATTTTTATAAATAATTGCCTTTAAAAATATGTATTTATAAAGGCCAAGTTCGATCAGGTTAAAAACAGTGTTATTCTTTAGTTATGCACAAATATGGTGGGTACAGAAAAATATGATAACTTGTTCTGATTGGTAGGTTGCGAAAAAATACAATGTTTACAAAAGTCAAATCATTAACAAAAGATTATGACGCAAATAAAAAGCCTGGATGAAGACTGAACATTTTAATTTGTGGTTGATGAAAATAGATGAACAAAAAATGGAAAGAGAACTTACTTTTTGTAAATGATATTTAGTACTACAATATTATGATGATATTATTCTATTAACTAACTTTAAACATAAGTAAAAAATGTGAGTGTAAATATGTAACAAATTTATTATTTCTGAATTATTCATAAGGTTTTTGATATTTCAACACTGCCCTCCCCTTGAATTTTAAGTTACCAAAAATTAAAAAATGTTGTCTTTATTAAATGCTATTTTTTAATGATTATACAGCTAAAACATTTAAGATATTTTAACATAATGTATGTTATTTAAGTATACTGTACCTGTTTTCAAGCTTCCTATTCTACTCGTTACTTCTTCGACCTTAATCAAACAATATAAATAAATATTTAAAAATAATTTTGAATTTTAAAATATATTCCTTACAGGTGGAGATCTAAATTGTTGCCGTTGACCAGATTGGCCTGGCATATTTCTAGGTTGTGGCCGCGATGGTGGTGCCTGTGCTGGTTGAGGTCCTCGTGGTCGACCTAATTGATTAGGAGGAGGTCCTCGTGGTTGTGCTGGTTGAGGTCCTCGTGGTCGACCTAATTGATTAGGAGGAGGTCCTCGTGGTTGTGCTGGTTGAGGTCCTCGTGGTCGACCTAATTGATTAGAAGAAGGTCCTCGTGGTTGTGCTGATTGATTAGGGGGAGGTCCTTGTGTTTGCCCTGATTGATTAAGAGGTCCTTGTGATTGTCCGCGAGCCTTACCTCTGGGACGTCTTGATGGATTAGGATCCATTGGTAATCTTTTAAATTATTTATAAACACATTCAATTTTCATAAAATAAAAATCTAATAAAATTGTGAAGATGGTGAAAGATTCTTGTCTTAATACTTAATAATACATTTAGGTACCTAATATTTAGTAATGTTTGAGAATAACTAGGATTAAAGTTTTGAAATTTGAAGTTCTACATCTGTAATTAAGTCAAGAAAATACTATCAAAATATTTTATTAAAATTCTAAGTCACTACGGTTATTCATTTTTAAATTTCAACGAAAAGACAATGTCGATTTTCTAGAAAATTTTGAAAAGCAAAAAAAATACCTAATCTGACAATTTTTTTTATGAATATTCCATTTTATCGTTATGTTTTTTTTTGAGTATCGAATCCAAAATGAATTGTACTTTTCATTTGTCGATGGCAAAGATAAGGTGTTTGGAGATTATACGTTTATGAATGTCTCTTGGGCCATATCATATTATAATTTACAAGGAAATAAAAATGTATTTTTATTGTTCCTTATGAATCTTATTAAAATAACAAAGTAATTATAAATTTGGGTTCATTTATATTTTTACATTTTCACAAAAAGAGGATGATAGCTCAATATTCGTTTTCTCTCAGACCCACCCTCAACATGGATAAAATGCTTTCACCTAAAATCGTTTTTATAATTTTTGAGTAATCTTTGAGAGTTAAATCGCCTATTACAAGAATTAAAGAGGATAATATTTTTGAGGCATATCGGTTTTATAATTTATTGTTAAGTATTTGAATTTGCATTCGACTTTCAAAATAAAAATAAATTGTTTTGAAACAATGTTTAGACAAATCAATATATCTTAACTTCTAAAATATTATTCTCTATCGTTTCTTTGGTGGCTAATTTTACTCTCAGTTTACTCAAAACATAAAAAAAAATGATTCTGTTTATATGGTCCATGTGTACTACGGAGAAAATTAACTGTGTGCTGACATCCTCTTAACTAACGAAATAGGATATTTTATTGTAAGGTACTCATAGATTTTGCCAAATTTACCAATAGGGGCTCGATATAAGAATTACAACGTGGCAAGGATTCGTCACTTAAAACCATGGTGGTCAACCATCTGGGAGCTAGGACACCAGCTGATGCTTGACCTCAGATATCGTTAGGAACTGCTGTAAACCACCAGGCCACTTTAATTTAGTTCTAAGGTATTTATACGTTATATACTCAAACATTTTTATACTTCATGAATGATCAAACCCATGATCTACCCATTCACTACAATTTGATTATTGCGTCCTCATTTGATTTTATGTCAGAACTCGTTCTATATTTACGAGTGAATATAACATTATTACTCAAATTTTTCTTAAAAACTTTTTTTATTATTTCAAGTCAAAGTAGGTATTCATTTAATAATTAATTTCTCTGCTGATTTCAGTATTTCAGCTATATCGTATATATCTATATATTTTGTGTCCTTGTGCGACCTTAAAAATTGACAACCTATAAAGGTATACTCACAGATTTAACGAATATATATGTACAACTAGATACCCAACTCTGACTTCGTAAGTTGTAATAAACTAATAAAATAACTTAAGTTATGCCAGCTCAATTCAGAAATTAAAATGACAACTAAGGCAACAGGTTTGAATGTTTACAAGACGTTGAAAAATTATTGATAAGAATTTGAGTTGGTAACGCCGAATGGGCATTAACATTAGTAGGGAGATTTGGCATATTTTTTTATTTAGGAGCTATTGAAAATGTATAAATTCCTTGCCCTTGAAAATAGTGGCAATTCGGGGAAACGACAAAAAATTCTCAACTAATATACTAGCTTCGCCGTCTGCCTCGGCTTAATATCTTCCTGTCTGTACAGATCATTTTATAATAATATATAATTAGGCATATAATATGTTTTCATATATAATGCCTAAGATGTTTACAGTGTACAATGTCGGTAAGCCCTATACTATAATTATTCACGGGGCAGGGGCGATTCCAGGGGGCCCTAGGGGCAACCCCCCCCAGGCTAAAACCCGTATTTCTAAAAAATTGTATATTGCTAACAAAAAATTACTAACAAAAAAACATATTATAGTATCGACTATTATAGACCCGCGTAAAAGTATGTAATTATTGGAGGTACGTCGGTGTATGAGTTGTAACATGCATCTACTATCTGTGTGGACTACAAGAATACTAAATAACTTGGTTAAATACTAAGAATAGTGTCTTGATAAGAATTGTATTGTTATTATTCTAAAAATTAATAATAAAAGTTGTAAAAATTGTTGTTTTATATTTGTTGTTTTAAGTTTTGTGAAAATTACAACTATTAGGCCCCCCCGGCCCCCCCCCCCCAAACAAGTCTCTGGAACCGCCCCTGTCACGGGGTCGTGGGCCTGCCAGGGGAGGAGAGAGAAGATGGTAAAAAAGTGGTATTTTGAGGTTATGTTTTAAATTTAAATTACGAGTGAAATACTGTTTTCGTATAGCCGCTCTCACTCTGTTCATGTTTATTTCCGTACGATTTACAGTTAACACTCGTGGTCTAATAAAAAAATTGTATAACCTATACATTTTGGTCATTTATAAAAAAAAAAACCAAATTATTTTTTCCAATATACAAGTGTAGGATAGACTGATCTTATTGTTTCCTATTACGCTTCTCTATTGACGTTTATAATCAGTATATTATACTAAATAAATCAAGGCTTTGCACCCAAATGATTTATTCGGGTTATGGTTTCAGGTGCTTCAAATAAAAATAGAGGTTGTGGTTTCAGGTTTTCTTCATTTTAAAGAATATGGGTTTTGTTTAGCCAGTTTATTTATTCGGGTTATGGGTTATTTAAAATCAAGTAATATATCAATTTTGTTGTGCGTTAAGTGTTAGATTTGATTAAGCTAAGTATAAAGTTATACAATCAACTTTTCAGTACTAATGTCTAATACAGTAGTGACACACGTAATATTATAATTTAATTATTTAAATTGAAATTTAATATAATTTAATTATTTAAATTGAAATTTAATATAATTTAATATTTTATAATATTAAATATTAAATGTTTTACTAGCAAAGTATTAAATAGTTATAAAATAAAATGAAATAAGTTATTGAATCAAATATTAAAATTGTATTTTAAATAAATTATAAATACATTTATAAGTTATTGATTATTCCATATAATCAAAATATAATTAGTTATAACTACTTATAAGTTATAAGGGATATACGAAGATCGGTTGTAATAAACTTTAGGTTTGAAGAAAATATAAATTATACAATTTTAAAATACTTTTAACTACTTTTATTTTACTGTAAAACTTAAAAACAAGTACAATCAACAACTTATGACAGTGACATCTTTATTTATTATAAATACTATTATTTCTTATAATTAGTATATTTTCTAAAATGAACGGAGTTAGGGACATAGGTAGGTTAGGTTAGGCTAAAAACTAAGTTCTCCATGAAATATACATACTAATTCATATGTCACTTGAAAAATAATATTTTTTTTATACAGGTTATGGGTTAAAACCCGAATTTAATTTCGGTTTTAGGTGTTTCGGGTTATACGTCATCAAAATCAATCGGGTTATATGGGTTTACGGTTTTGATAATTTTTAGGGGTTTTTTTAAGGGTTTTGGTTATATGGGCTAAACGGGTGCAAAGCCTTGAAATAAATAGATTTTGGATAAAAAAAATACGGGAAAACACAATAAATATCTGCTTAATATTACAAAATACTATAACATTTCGTAACCACCACTTAAAGCCAAAAAGTTACCACCTAAATTCTGAAAAGAAAAAAAATCTGTTGGCACATTCCTTACACATTAATATAGATACTAAATATTTTAATCGAAAAAGGTTTCCGATCTGATTTAAGCAGAATTGTAGATAGTACTATAATAGTATCATCATTACTATCTACAACTATGGATTTCAGAAAGCAAATTAATATTACTTGTTATTCTATTTATCACTAAATATATATATTTTTGTTTTAAAAATGTGTTATAACTTAACTCTTTGGTATTTTAAGTATTTATGAAGGTACAAATTTTTAAATTATATAATTTCAATTTTGTTTCTGGTATTTTTATGTATACGTAGGAACCATAGTATTAGAATAGTTTAGGTTTATAACTCACCGTGTCTTATAATACCTACTAATAATATTCTGTGTTAGTTTAAAATACATTTATGGATCCTTGTGTATACAAATAATATATATTTATACACTCACCTAAACCTATAGCTATAACCATTTAAAGAGTAAAACAAAGTTAGTTATACTCCTTAAAATTATTATATGCAGAATAATTTGTAGTTTTGTTTAGGTTTAAATAATTTTTTAGAGTTTTTTTAAAGCTGTAAGACTTTAAATCTAGTTATTAGTAATTATTAGCAATTAAATGAGTGATTTTTACCAATGTGTGGCAACAGCGGTTACCTCCGAATTATTTGAAACAAGGCGCAAGTCTTATTTTTATTTATTTTCTAATCATAATATAATAACCGTGTAATATATTTAAGCATCTAATGTAATTATTATACACAACATCATAACTCTACCGAATGCCAGTACATTTGATAAAATTTAACTAAGTATAAATATGACACGTTTATATTATATCGACTATTATAATGGATAGATATTTTACTTGCATTTATTTGTTAAATGAGTAATGCAAGTACTATATATGATAATAATAATTACAAAATAATAAGAATAATAATAGTGACCTCGATGCACAGATGGTATATATTTCATAACCAAATTTTACTTTTTTACTTTCCAGTTTATCATCTAGCGCAAATAATAAATCATAACTATAACCAATAATGGTCCATAAGTAATTGTTTACGTAATATTGCAACATAGTAAAAACAAATAAGCATGTTTAGGCAATTAATTAAATAAATATTAATAATAATAATAATAAATAATAAATAATAATACACAGATTACAGACTATTCAAAAACCAAACATACATAAAATATTATGTTTTAATGTGTTGAGAATTGTGGAGCGTGGCGCTGACGTTTCGTCGAGATTCATTCCACACGCGCATTTAGGCGGCATAATTCACGTGTGTTTTATTACATATTATTATTATAACTATTATCATTTTTTAGTATTATCTGTCAATATAATATTATATCTTCTTACCTTGTTCGTTTGATGTAGGTTTAAAAACAATAATTTTTATTTTTTTTGTTTGACTAGTAACGATATGTAATTACTAATAAAGCGAAAGCGCGCCTATTATTTAAAAAACGCGTTATATAATATATTATACTAATATTACGTCTATATTAACAGCCCGAATATCAGTAAAAATACAATTTATACACACTGCACACTATAAAAACACATTCATATTAATATTAAAATGTTAAGACATTTGTATTCTGGACTGTGTCAAGGCTAACAGTGCAATGACAGGCTCTCAGTTCACCATGTCCTGCGATGGCTGGAAAATGAAACACCAAACACTTTTGGACGTGTGTGCTAGGGAAGAGAAGGAGTTGGTAGAATTGGTGGCATTGTGGGAGGAGTAGAGAGCAGGTGAGTGGAAGACGAGATACATAGTGTTCATTGTAAAATACATAAAAGGTCAGATGTTAGCCAGTGGGAGGTGGAATCGCTGGCTAACATATCCCAATTCCACTTGCTATGCCCTGAGCGATAATTCCCGGAAGGTGTGGTACTGTAGCGATTGCAATTTGTTCTGCCTGTTTGAAGGGGTGCGTGTAAATTCCGCCCGAAAAAATGTATTACTGTTAATAAACAAATTTCTGAATGTGTCTTATTAATCATATTATTACTGACATAACATAGATTAAACATTATAATTTAGAAGTGGGTATTTAAATAAATATATATTTCACATATTAAGTCAATAATTACAACATAAATCATGTATAATCGTAAGAATACTAATAATTATAAAAGTAAATATAACAATCATAATATTATAGTTAAATTAAATCATAATCAATAATTAGCACATATTATTATAAGTCGTGTATATTGTATAGAGTATAGCATATAAAATTGTTAAAAATTGTTAAAATAGTGATAATTATAATAATAAATACGAGTCAAAATATCACTTCCATACTATTTATTTTTTGTTCATGTTCGAACATTTTGTGACTTCCCAATACTATAAGTTACAACACGCTCCGCGTCACGAAAAGTACGGTCGCGAAACGCTTAGTTTAAAAATATTTATTTTTCCGGACAGAACTATTTTTGTACCTGTATATTTTTTCGGGCAGAATTTACATGTACCTTTTTTACTTGGCTATTTTTCTGGGCGGAATTTACCATAGACCTTGTTTTTACCTGTTCATTTCGGGCGGAATTTACAATCTCCCGTTTGAAGATACAAATGCATTCCTTCGGGTAGGTCGTATGTGCAATATAGGTATACTGTGGCATTATCCTCAATAACGAAAAATCGTAGCTCCACAAAACGTTGTTAAATAGAAATTATTACTTTAGTAATAGTAATAAGTATTTCGACCTATTAATTTTTTTCTCAAAATCAACACACTTAAAATATTTTATAGGTACAGTGTACAAACAGTACAACGGTGTGTCTCTGCAATTTAACAGCCTACAGCCCGAGTTTCGTTCGCCGCAGCAGTTCTCGAAATGCGCTATTCAATATTATAATAATATTGAATTGTGGCCCGGGGATCGGCATAAAAGTCATCCAAATTTGGGTATTCCTCAGTAGATGGTTAATTCGTTTTCCAGTGGTTTTTAATTCATGTTTTGCCTATTCTTGACTCTTTACGTTTTGTGTTAGTACTTAGTACCATAATACCTAAACGCGTATTGAATGTAACTACTATTGAATTACCTATAATGTATATACATTTTTTTTTTAATCTGTCGATGAGTGTTGAATATGTGCATATTTTATTATTATTTTAATTAAATAACTTCATACGTAAATGCACCGGGTTTGCACCATACTCTCGCGATTAAAGTTTTATACCAAGTAATTATAATTAATTAAGAACTGTAGTAGGATGAAACGATGTACAACTATCCTGAATAATATTTTAATATTATATATTTTAATGTATCCATGAAGACATGAAGTAAATTAGTACATTTGTTATACACTTGTTTTCGTAAATATGAATAGCTTGGATTCACAATGTAAGAAGAAATATCCCGATTAATATTGGGTAGGTTATTTGAAAAGCCAATTAATATTATTTTATACTTCGATAAAAACATTTCAAATAACAGATTTATGTTGTTATTTTTGGTAAGACTTTGAACTGTATACGTATACTTCCGTTTATCTGGAAATAATCATATTAACCATGCTTCTAATATTTTTTTTATTCTATAATAATTAAAAAAAAATTAAGCCTGTAATATAATATTATTCCTGAGGCCACCTATATTATATTATAATATATTTTAAAAATCTCGTATATCGCATTCTTAATTAAAACATGTTGTATTAAATTATGAAAATATACTAATAAATACCTGCTACGATTACAATCTGTCCGTAGGCCTCAAATAAAGATAAGACGGGCTGTGAGTTGAAAACCTCTACATCAGAGGTTCTTAATATAATAAATACTAGATCCAATATTAAATTTATTTTATATTTTTGTAAAACCATTTTTAAGGACTATTATCCTTGATATAAATATTTTAAAACCCGAAAAACCACTCGTTTGAATTTTTGATCGGGATTTCAAAATTTAAAACAACAACTAATTTACAATAAAAAATATGGTTTCTATTTGAAATCCCGAAGTTTGTTCTATGCACTCCAAGTATACAAAATATTTCAAGAATTTGAAAAATATGGTCTTTGGATAACTTTAAAAATTCCAAAAATCGAAATTTGAATAAATGGAGAGGGGGACGAGCAGCAGAGCAGGAGAGGTGAATCATCCTGTATAGTATAGCAAATAGTTGTTACTCAATTTCATATTTAAATAGAATAGCTTTACATCCTTTATTATAGCCTAGTGACAAAATATCATTCAACACAAAAAATTATATCCAATTATAACTATATTATAACTACGCCGTATTTCCGGCACCTCTACGGCAAAAAACCTCACGTGTTCAATAGACCTAAAGACTATTTTTCACTCGTTGTTTCCTATCGGCTCTCGGTAAAAGAGGCACTATTAAAAGGAATTAAAAATAATCGGTTTCACATATCTAATGACACCTGCACATACGTATAATCTTCGAGTAAAAATACTTGGTGAATGTACGCTATTACAAAGTGTGTTTTAACTATCGGCATAGATATCTCCATTCCTGATATCAAAATTAAAGGTCATTGCTCCCGGGCAATATAGCTATTTTATGGCATATTGTAATCGGATGATAAATTTGTCGATGAAGATTATACGTTTAGAGTTTTTAAACAATTTAGGCTGGTACGGTTAATCTCGGTGGAAGACATAAGCTCCAAAATAAGATAAGAAAAAAAGTCGTATCGTACAAAAGCGCCAGAAATAACAGATATTAAATTTAGAACTATTGATTAGAAAAATAATGAATAAATAAATTATTGAAAAGTGGGATTAAAAAATCAACCAATTTATTAAATGTATTAAATATTGATGTGCATGTACCTACCTATATTATAATTTACAATCAACATAATAATATTAATATAATATAATTTTTATAAGATATAGAAATTTTTAAATAACTACCCACTTAATACTTATATAAAATATTAATTTTGGCGCAAATGATAGGTCATTTTTGTTCCTTCGGCGCTTATATCATATGTTGGGTATAGCAGGTATACAATATTAGATTGGCGCTTATGTCCTACAGATTTTGGCAATCACAATGGAGCAATCACAATGGAACACACCACTTATAACGAAAAACAACAAAAATATTTTAATAACTAAGAAACTACTCATTCGAATTTTTAATGTGGTGCATCAAAATGTTTAAACACTGATTAATTTACAGTTAAAAAGGGGGTTCGAAAAGGATTTTGAAAATTGAAGTTTGTAATTTTGTATCACCATAACACACTTTCTTAAGTAGTACAAAAAAACTTCAAGAATTTGAAAATATTCCTAGTCTTTGAGTATATTTAAAAATTCCAAAAATGACGTGCATGATTGGTGAATTACCCTGTAGATATGTAATGGGTAAGTTTTAATAACGGGTATTGTTTATACATACAAACAGGGTAATTTAAGAAATAAACATAATACAAATAATATTTTTACCTTATCTAATAGATGTATGGATAATTTTTAAATGTTTGTAAATTTGTAGGTGATGTGTAATTTTTGTAATTTTTAAATCATGCCGGTATAACATATAAATATTATAATTAATAAAAAATAGAATATTTTTATAAATAGTGTTAATAATTAACATATTATGTACAATTATGATTTATAATTTATATGATTAACGGATACTTTTTTTCAGGGGATGTTTTTTTTTCACTTACCACTATAATTAATACTATTAATGTACGTATTAAGTCGCCCAAAAATAGTCATCTATATTAGTTCATACATTTGAACTGATATCCAATGGCAGGCAGCGCCAGAACTTTTGCACTAGGCCAGGTCAAGGTCAACATTTTTACTCGAAGTGTATGAACATGTGATTACAATCAGAATTACACCCAATATTAAGATAACTATTAATTATTGTTACATAACTTAGAATATTTTGAGTAGAAGTAAATATTATATTTTATTACACCAATCAAAATATATAACAAACTCAAAGTGTAAGAAATCCCTTTTTTAATTAAACAAAAGAAATACAATATTTAAAAATTTGGTAAGTGAGTAACGCCGTAAGTGTATAGAATCTTGTTTTAAATTGTCAATCCATATAAATATTGAACATTTTATAAATTGTTAACTTTAAAATAATTTGTAAATTTTCAATTTGATACATTCTGCCAAAGTTGTAACTTTAAATGCCTATAAAAAAGTCTTGTCTACTTATTTTTAATATTTTTAAGCAGATATTGTAACAATGTGTGAGGAGCCTTTGTAGTATACATTTTCAAGTTCTTCGACACAAAGAATACAATTTTATTGACATTGGTCCGTGTCCACTTTTGCTCACCCTTATTGCCGCCACTGCTGATATGTTAATATATTTTTACTCTATAAGTATACTAAAATAAATCATCAGAAAAAACATCAAGTGTTAAGATTATTATTTTCATAATTGCCAAAATGCTAAAAATCTATTTTGATATTAACGAGTGTATTGACTTTTGGGTGCGATTTGATGCACACATTTGTGATTGTGTGAAATAAGCACAAAGAATAATCAGCGTATATACACAGTACGAGAATAATCTTATCGTCTCTCTTCTAGTTTATAGTGAACATAGATAATATAAGTATTTATCATATAATTCTTATATTATCTTTGATAGTTAATTTATATATGTGTACGATAGAAGATAGATCAAAGAACAACATTAATTTTATATTTATTATTTATATATATTATGCTACTCTAATATCGTAAGTTGTAGGGTATGCGACTAATGTTTAGGTATTAATATATTTTTTTAAGAATGATGAAAAAATGTCTTGATGTTAAAAAATATACAATAATATATAATAAATAATATATTTCGTCTATTTTTGTACGTTCTACAAACTAATATCCGATGTACTAATATTACCCAACAATGAAGATTGAAGATAACGGTTCAGATACAACTAATTGCCCATAATTTGCGCAAAAATAATTCTTCAATATGGTGTCATTAACCTAAAGGGTAATCGGTCAAAAAGTCCGAAAATATAAACATTTTTATTTATAATTATATAATTTATTATATAGGTATATGCTATAACTATACATTATATATAATTAATATTAATTTAAAAAATGTAATTAATTTTAATATTCTAATAATTAATTATATCAATGACATTTTGTTGGATTCCGTCAATGATTAAGTACTTACAGCAATTAATTTTAAGACATACATTTATTTTAAACTGTAAGACCTCTATTACATTACTATGTTGTTTGTTAACTTTAAAAAAGTTAGGTTTTCAAACATAATAGTTCTAAATTCAAATTTAAAAAAAAGAAACATCGATCACTACAGCTATAATAATATAATTATAGATGAAAATGTAATACAATATTTTGTATTTTCGGACTTTTAGTCTTACAATAAAAATATGCTTGATCTTTCTGTCCAACAATACAAAATGTATCCATTATTTTTGTTGTCCAACTTAATTCAAATGAACTTTTTGTCCCTAAACTTTTCGTCCGGGATTAAACATTAAGTATATGGTTCTATTCGTCCACTAATAATTGTTTAATTTTGCTAAACACCGATAAGTCATATACTATCATATTATTATGTGTATATTTGTAAGCTTTAATAAAAACAATAGAATTAATGATAATTATTCAATTTCTGGATTAGATTTTGATTTAATAACTAATTTTAATGATCTAGGTTTATTGTTTGGCTCAAAATTAAGAAGTTTTTGATTATTGATTAATTGATTAATGATTACTGTAATTATTTTTTAGTTATTGTGTCTGCTTTGCTCCTTGAATCAGTGAAATCTTAAAGTTTGATTCTTTAAATTATCCCCATTTTCCACCTTCTCGCATACATCCTTAATCCCCCATATACAGGCATGTATTTTAGGGGGCAGTGTACTCTGTGGCCTGGGGTGCCAATTTTTTTAGTCCATTTAGGAGGTAAATTTATATTGAGATTTTATTATGTATTAATTGTATCAAAAAAAAAATATATATTTATATCATGTATTTTAACTATTGTATTATGACTTTCTGTTAAAAGCAATTATTACTGCTCAATAATGTTTATTGTTTTCACCAATTAGTTAGAAAATAATGTTAATTATTACAAAAAATATTTATTGTCAACTTTGCACCAAGGCACTTGTTGCATTATTGACAATTGAACCAGAAATTAAGATAGAAGGCAAAGTAGATTTTGAATAAATTATCACTTTATATTCTAAACTCTTATCTAAAATAATAAATACTACAATTTTTTTCAGTTTCAATTTTATTTTTATAAGTATAGCCAAGCATATAACCATAACTACTCGATTCTTTCTATATAATATGATGTTATGGACGTCTCCACAACCGAGTTTGTTCGTTAGTAATAACTAATAAATACGATGTGTTTTAGTTATCACTAATACTTAATTAATATAATTAATTTTAAAAGAAATTTAGTTGCACATAATAATTATTAGACTTAAGAAAATAACAGAGGCTCTGCCGATGGTCTGCCAGTACTACACAATATTACACAGACAGCGAGACACGGTAGGCGCTCGCTCGGGCTCAAAACTGTCCACACAGCGAATTCCCTAAGACCGTGTGCCTCTGCCTGTTCACGTATTAATATGCGTATACACTATACTTATTATACTATTACTATATCTTATACTGCGTATAACATACAGACAGGGGTTTACAACAATGATGTTCGATGCACTATCAGTGCTCAAATTGGTGGGCCGAAGCGGGGGGACTGAGTACTTCAACTGTTTTTAAAACATTTAGAGTATCTTTACTATTTTTTTCGTTGCAACGAGGTATCAAAAGAGACAAGGACACTAATTTTGTATAAGTTAACACAGAGTACCTCTTCTTAAATTTTCCTGATTCTTGCACTGATGTACTTACATTCAATTTTTTTCCAATTAGAAAAAAAACATTAGATGCTTAGTGTTTATAATAGAAATTGTAGTGTAAATTTTTGTTTAAATATTTTTGCTTGCATGATTATGCAGACTACATAAACTATAATAAATTAAATATACTTCCAGAAGTTCGATTGGTGTCTCGAAAAAATGGCTGAAAATATTCCGTTTTTAGACTAGGTTTTTTAGGAATCACTTTTCTTTTTAAAATCCAGAATTTGTCAAAATAAATAAAAATGTAATGCAATTATTTCACAGAATTTTAAGAATAATATATTATTTCTAAGGTTCTTTAAAATTGAAAATTGAACTATATAACCTAGATATTTTGTCAAAAAATTCATATATACATCATAAATCAAAATTGGACATTACGAAGTATTATAGACAATGGTAGAATTAACCACTGCTTAATGGTCTAAGAAGTAAGATGAAAACGTGTACTGTAATTTCCTAAGAACCATAGAAGACAATAATAATTGTTGAACACATTTTTATTTATTTTGTAAATGTATTTTGAATAACAATGCATTTTAAAATTCACTAATTTAAATTTACGACTCATTAGAATTAAAATATTTTTGTAAAGTTGGTTATTACAATAGAACCGAACGGTCAGAAAAACGAAAATAACTGTATAATAAATTTACATATAGGTATATTATTAATTGGTTATTAAATAATAATTAATAGAAACGAGAGTACCTATGGGGAGCGCTGTAGCCTAGGGCCCCGACATAATTTGGGGCCCCTGTGGCCATGTATTACTGTAATATAGCCATATACGTTTTTTTATACCAATCAACATTAAATAATTACTTATAGACGTATGATATAATTTATTTATAATCTTAAAAATGAATTGAAAAACGAAAAGCTTGGATAGAAGTGTTCGGTTTGATAAAACCAGGATTTGAACATCTTCAATTTAAGGACCAAAAATTGATAGATATATATAGAATACACTATTAAATCCGTTTTAATATCAAAATAATATAAATAAATATGTTATCCTTTCTTGTATATTTTGTCTATATCAATTATTGAAATTATTATGAATGTATTGATTTTACAATTTATTATTATGTGTGTGGTTAATTTAATTATTAATTTTTTTCTTGTGTCCGTGTGTACGTTTACTAGTCAAAATAATGTTTATAAATCTTAAACTTTGAGAGTGGTTTCTTGGTTTTCACATAAGCTGGTCTTATAAAAATACATAACCATAATTTCTTTTATGAGGCTTTAAAGTTCAAATATTTCCGAAATTGCGAAAAATTGCAAGTTATTTTGTTGTTGAAAATTCATAAAAATTTGGTTTTCAAATTGTTATGATGTATTATTTTTAACTTAGTTTATTATAACTTATTAAGTATAAAGAAACATCATATATTATAGGTTCATTAGTGTCCCTAATGCAGTAATGTATTACAGTATTACAAATATTATTGTTTAAAATTATAATCTGATGATATTTTGGAATTTATTATTTACAATATTATATCATAGTTCTGTATTTGGTCCTACTCATCTTGTTGCCATGGAACTGGAGTGAAATTGTAAAATATATATACAAATAGTAGGTAATAATAATTGGTTTTAAGTAGATGCTGTTTTAATCATTTTTTCTTGTTCACTGCATAAAATGTTTCTTATTGCTCAGTTCACACTGTATAGTAAAAAACTTGGTTTACAATTTTACATGCCAATATTCCATTAATAGTAGTTTTACTATAATTTACATGGATATTTAAAATAAGTACCTATATTTGTACGTTAGGTATGCACTTTAATCATAGAGCTTATACTTGGCATACTTCCTAGTTCCTACTTACTGACTACTTACTACGTTAGACTTTAGTAATTAGTATATGGTCAGAGGTCTAAGGACTATGGCTTTTATAATTAATACATCATTTCGAAATTCGGAATAACCTCTCGTACACATTGGTAAATCGTTTAACTACATCAATTTCCGCTTGAGCGCGCCAGTTGTACTTCTCGCTGGCCGTTATCGAGGATAAACACTAGACAACAAAAATATTGCTTTTTTGATTAACCTGCACGATTTAAGATAGTATCTGGTAATAAGTGATAACGTCGTAACGCTCCGACGAGTGACAAATTCCGTTCTTCACTTTTCCGAGACTCCCGAGATTCAAGACTCCAAACTTGGTGGCCATTGGGGACACTGATCGTTAACCCAAACCGTTGACTTCCAAACGCAATAACTATTGACTTTGAACACGAAAGAAGAAGCGTTCGACGGACTTCGTAACTCGTAAGCAAAGTTTTTCATTTAAGCGTAGAATACCTACCTCCAGCTACTGCAACACGCCCTAAATCCCATTGTTCGGTATTTATTATTAATAATTAAGAAGACGCCACACCCGCATTCAGGTTTGAAATAATGCATTTTTAAACACTAAAAACTTTTCTTGTATTTGTGATATCGAAAAAATAAAACGGTGTTGCACAGTAAATGTTCTCTTGTTTATAGTGTGAAAAATTGGTTCTTCAGCTTTGTCTACAGCTTGAGTAGTTCTATTTCACGCAAAACCGCTTTTGCTATGTTGTATGTTTGTAAGACGATGACAACATATGCGGGTGTGGCGTCCTCTTAACGGCGGTAAGGAAATTCTGCTGTGATAAACATCTTTTTCTTTCTGCACCCATGCATTTTAATTCCCAAATTCACTATCGTTTTAATTCTGGGGGGGGGGGGCATCAAACGACAGGTTTAGACTGTATAGCTGTACTTTTGGCAGATATGCACTAGTTGCTGGCCAGTGTTGGTTTTTTCACTTTTTACTTTTTTACTTTTGTCTTAGTGCACACTTCAAAACGCATTGGTCATACTTTGTTTGGTATAAGTTGTATGTTCAATGCTAACCCATCAGTTACAAAGTTTTCACCCTTGTCTAAAATGTAATTAGCATTTATTTTTTGAGTGTTATTGAAAATGATTCACTTTGATACTGTGATTTTACTGAACAATCTTATGGATATTGATTATGATATCTTTTATTTTCAAGATATGTTTATACTATTATATCTCATGTAATACATTTAAAATTTGCTTCTATTAGGATATGTAGTTATTAATTTACACAATAAATATATTATATTATGCCTACTTATCCATTCAAATTGTAATTGTATTGTTGCAGTTATTTGTATTATTAAAATTAATGACGATAAATAGCTTTTTTTGCTTCCAAACAATTTTGCCTACTTGTTTTAACTAAAGTCAAAACCTTAAATTTTGGTCCATATATTTGTAAATGTTTATAAGTTTTCAATTATTCACATGATATATTTTATAATTATTGTAAGACTGCTATTACTTTGTAATATACTTCCAGTTAATTGTATGAAATTGTTACATAAGTTACATAATTTTAATTGATCAAATAGGTAACCTGTAGTAGTTACCTTTTAGTTCTATAAGTGTGTTTCAGTAGAAAGCCAGAAAGTGAAATTATTGTTTTCAATATATTATTGAAATTACATTAGGATCCTAACTAGCGATTGCTGCTTCAAATAATTGTATTAAAATTAATTAATGTTTTTTTTTTAGATTATTGTGATTGTTAACAAAAAAAAAAAAAACAATGACCCTTTTAAAAACATTTTGGACACCTATTGTTGTGTATCCGGACGTGAAAACTGGTTGTAAATTTGTAGCAGCATATACAATTGTAAGTTTATACATTTATTATTGTATTTTTCCAGTATATTAATATTCATTTTATTATTTTTAGGCAATATCAATTTTTTTGATGGCACTTCTTGTTCATATGCAAAATGGAGGCGAATCAACACAAATGTATAATCCATTTTTTGAAGCTAATTTACGTGGTAAGTAATCTAAACGAATACTGTAGGTAATAGTATCAGGTATCTAATGTAAACTAATGTAATTTTCAATATTTTACTTTATGTTTTTAAAAGTCCATGGATTTTTTTACTGAATGTTTTGTCTCTAAGAGTTACGATAGTCAAGAATATGCTTTGTGTATACATTCTAAAGAGATGGTTAACTGCGACAAAATTAATCTTTTTCCAAATGGTTCATGTGGCAGTGTGACTAAACTAAAAACATATACTATTTACTGCAATAGCTAAAAAATTGATAAGATAAATCATATATCAAGTTTCAAATACTTAATGTATTAAACATTTTCAAATTATCAATGTTTTTTAGTTATAATAATATATTGTTGACGTATAAATAAGGCGTATATTTAAAATGCTCAAATATTTATATTTTAATTATTTTTCCTATTTTTTTTTTGTCTGAAGTATACTGCTTGAATACATTCATATCTTGATTTTAATTTTACACTTAACTGCTTAGGCTGCTCATATTAATAAACTTATGTCTTAATTTTTGTTTGCTGTCTTATAGAACCTTATTTACACATCCAATGTTTATAGTTTCATGTAAGTATCCATAAACTTCAACATATTTTAGAGCAACAATCATTTATTTTGTACTGTAATTTTTAGCTCCAATTCCCATTTTTTATGTTCTACCACACATACCTACTGCAAGACTTATAATAATAATAAGTGCATTTTACTTAGTCACTTTCATCACTTTACATTTTGTTGTAGTTTGTACTATGTATCTCATCGATTGTATCACAATTTTTATTATATATATCTTTAGTTTGGTCGCAGTTAACTTAGACCATTTGGAATAGATTAATTTTGTCACAATTTACATACATCCAAAATAATTTATTACATTATAATTTAGTTAGTATAAAAAAATCTTCAAATACATAGTACCCTCTACCTAATTTATAATCTAGTTGTTATGTTTAGTTATGTATTATGTCTAGTAAATTTGGTATATAAACTAAGGAACTTGTTGCATAATACATCAATGAACTTGATTCTTGTGGAATAACAGCTCTGATTGTACTGAGGTTTTCTCTTGGTTGTGCTATGGGGTGTTGGGAGGATGTTTATTGTACAAAGTCCGTCAGAACAAACGCATGTTTTTCGAAATAATACTACGCTAAAAGTAATTTCTGTAAAATAATTTTTATTTCATCAAAAAATGTAGAAACATATGCAATTTTTTTTTACTGTAACAAAATTTAGGTTTTAAAAATAATGTCAGTCATATGGCGTCCTTGAGCCGCAATGCAGGAATGCAGGAATGCAGGCGCTCCCCAAACGAGTCCATCGCGTCGGTCAACATCTGTCTCGGAACTTCACCCACAACTCGTGTGATCTCGTCCTTCAATTCATCTAGGGTTTGTGGCTTGTATTGATAGACTTTTGATTTTAAGTGACCCCACAAAAAAAATCACACAATGACAAGTCAGGGGAGCGAGGGGGCCACAGAATGTCACCAAAGAGACATCGAAATGCTGACCCAATTTTTTTTCCTGAGCTTCAACGATGACGTGTCAGTATAAGAAAAGTGTGGTTTCAATAAGACGGGGCAACATCACACACAGCTCGTGCCTCAATGGAGGTTCTTTGTCAAAAATTCCCTGGACGTCTCATTTCACGCTTTGGTGACGTTCCGTGGCCCCCTCGCTCCCCTGACTTGTCATTGTGTGATTTTTTTTTGTGGGGTCACTTAAAATCAAAAGTCTATCAATACAAGCCACAAACCCTAGATGAATTGAAGGACGAGATCACACGAGTTGTGGGTGAAGTTCCGAGACAGATGTTGACCGACGCGATGGACTCGTTTGGGGAGCGCCTGCATTCCTGCATTCCTGCATTGCGGCTCAAGGACGCCATATGACTGACATTATTTTTAAAACCTAAATTTTGTTACAGTAAAAAAAAATTGCATATGTTTCTACATTTTTTGATGAAATAAAAATTATTTTACAGAAATTACTTTTAGCGTAGTATTATTTCGAAAAACATGCGTTTGTTCTGACGGACCCTGTATATTTTCCCATACTAGGTTCCTTTTCTTGAGTTTTAGAATCTTGAATCTATTACATAATTAATTATTTTACTTTTTGTTTAGAACTTAACTATTATGTGGTGTACACTTTGATATTTTTCGCCTATATGGTGGGTTCATCTCTATTATTGCTGAAGGGTTTGAACAACAATCTCCGAGGATTTCTATTACCATGGTTTATTGGTATGGGATTTGTTGTAATTTTTTTGCTGGTTTGGTCTATTTGGCTGCTTTATGGATACTATATTTATGTAAGTAATTTTTATAATATTATTCTTTTAACATTGTTTTTCTTGATTAATAATTATATGTTTTTTTTTGACACAATACTGTTGAATTTCAAGCATATTGATTTTTGAAGAGGCACTGCTATTGCTTATATACATAAAATCATGATATTAGGTGGAGATAAAATTTTAAAATCATTTACTATCTAGTTTGTTTCCAACTATATCATTAGTAAAGTGATAAACCAAATTTATCTTTATTTTTAATTTTTAAATTTGTTTAGAAATAAAAATAAAAATTATAACAATTAACAATTTAAATTTAATTTTGGAGGTAGGTTAGGAGTATTTGGAATATATAAAAATCAACATTCAGATGAGTAGTTAATTAGTTAAGCATTTAATTAAAGTTTAGATAAGCAAAGTAGTGGAACAACATTTTGCTAGTACTCCTGTTTGGTTATGCTGATTGATCTCACTCTGTTTATCAAAAATTAAAGTACTATTGCAATAACTACATACACCTCAACAATTTTTTTTATGTATCTAAGTACTCCAAAAAATATTCTGCTTTGGAATAAGGAATTAAAAATGTATGTTGTCATTAAATAAAGTAAAAACTTACAACAATACATATAAAAAATAGTAAAATATTTGTATTAACGTTTATAGTTTTTGATAGGTATAATGTGTGCTTTTATAAAATAATTGCACAGTATTTTATAAAATGTCTACATTACATAAAAAAAACATGTATTTTATTTAAGTCCATGGCCCTAATTGTAGCAGTATTAATAATCATATTTAAATAAATGAATATTATGCTTCTTAATAATTTTACAATTTATATTACATATGTCAAAATTGATATTGTTTTTTTAGATTCACATAGTATGTGCTGCTGTAATTTATTGGATCGTGGCTGCTATGCAAGTATGTTTGCCAAAACTAAATAAAATTCCAATACATAAATTGCATAAAATAATCCGTTCATTAAATATTCTAATGTATTTTATTTTTAGTTTTATTGCTGGTTATGTGTTTACACCCAATACAGAGTGATCAACGAAATGCAATCTCCAAATATTGAGCTCCTCATATTTTAATAGGTCATGGTGTACGTGCACATTTTATTAACATTCTTATAAAGGAAATTTTTGTATTATGACTATAAAAAAATATTATTTTTTTTTTACACAAATCTAGTTTATTGATAGTTTTGTTTGCTACCTAAACACCATTTTGTTAAGACTGCCATTAATATATAAGAATTTTTGGGGCAAGGGCAGTTATCTAATTTCATATGGAAATAACTGTTTTAAGAAATGTTATATGAAATTTGATAACTGCCATTCCCCTAGTAAAATACATCTAATTTGATCAATATTGTAATCCGTCCATATTTATTTTTTATTCAAACTGTGCCTTAAATAAAAATATAAAATTAATATTATATATTTTAAGTTAATATTAATAATTTTTTTATTACATAAAAATAAATTTACTTAAATTTTTAGTATTTTTGATAATAAACTATTTATATATAATTTATTTAATTGTTATTATTAAAAAAAATTTTGGGTGTTATATCACAACTTACAAGTGATAAATAATTAAACTCCTATAATTTTTCCAAATGGGCATTTCCCACACACCACTACAGCATGCACATCACAGAAAAAAACTGGTTACTAGCTATTGCATTCTTTTTTTAACGGATCATAGAACACAGAGATAGGGTTGTTTAATTTATGATAATATGAATAAAGTATGATTAATGAAAGCACAGATATTTATATTGACATAGTTGATGGTTGGTAGTGATTTTGCTACTGGAACTAACTGGATAACCCACCTTCTGTAGTTCCATCTTGCAACCAGTGTAGATGAAAAATTATTTTCTAACGATACTATACAGATTTATAATTTATTGTGATATACCCATAATGATGGTTGATTTTTTCTATGTGATGAAATTTACAATTTGTTTTATTAATAAAAATTTTTATTTTATATTTAAATAAACAATTTTAAAATGTATATTAATACAAGATAGAAAAAATCATAGAATTTTTATAATATAAGAAGTGTAGAGATTTTCTTAATTTGATTAATATCTACTCCACGACCACCTACTTACAAATTACAATAGTGAATACTGACTGCCATGTTGTGTAGTTGTAAACATAATTTGTTGATACTTTTTAAATATTGCTTAACAAATTTTATTTTATTTGTACCTATTACCTATTATATTCAGAAATATGCAGTTTTATGTGTAGTTCTTAGTATTTTACATATTTCCCACATTTAAAACTACCTTTTTAATTTTTGTTATTTTCAAATCTATTGATGACCTCAGATGTTGCCATTATCATCTATTAAATAATTAAATCCAACACTAAGTAATTACTTTATAATAAAAATATAAATTTTGTATAAGGTGTAAGCTAAAGCTTATGCCAAATTGCCAACATCTTGCTTAGCTTGTGTACCTGGTACTGAAAATGTTTTAGGTGTTTACTTATTTTACCTAAGTAATTTGGATTTATATGCAATACTCTATAAATATAGTTTTGATTAAAATTAAGATAATAATTTATATTAATTTACTATAACACAGATAAAGTAGTCAATGTTATCAATACAAATAATACTATTGATATTGCTGTAGATTCAGTTGGTGGGTATTGAGACAAACTGTTGGATCCAGGAGTCAAATGCATAGATTATATTTATATAGATGTCCCTTTGTGATTCTTAATGAAAAAAAGAATAATAATTATAAATGTATGGATTTATATTTTATACCTACATTTTTTTGCAAACAATTAAATTGAATTAACCATAAAAGTATGTTATATCTTATATAGCATAGGAAGTGGAACAGTATTTTGTATTTAAATATTTTATTTTATATTAATAAAATATAATCAGAGATCAGTTGTGGGATGACCAAAAAAAATTGATCGTCCTTAAATACCAGTTTTTTTCTTATTTTTTTTTTGAAAAGTAGTAACTAGACATCTTTTACATTTATTAATTTATTCAAACATATTATCTACTATGGCTACCTGTTATGTATTTTAAATTACCTTTGCTACACCTAAAAAATATCTAGGGACACCCATGGTTAATGTAATCACATATGTTCAATATCCTATTACTTTTTTAATCTGTGGTTTCAAATTGTATTTAATTTATTTTGTTGATGTTGATGTACATAATATTAGTTAATTTGTTAAAGTTATCATATTATTGTTATTATTGTTTCTTTTTGTTTATTACTTTATTATAATAGTCGGTGATTTTTTAACAATAAAAAATACCATTGGCACAGTGATTTGTAAAAATAAATAACACAAACGTGGAGTACAACGGGTAACAGTTAGGCCTTAGGCACCTACAAATAAGTATGCAATCTATTTTGTTAATTTTCATTCTCGAAGGGACACAAGTCTCGCCAGCTAGTAGGTCAAAACCATTTACTAATATTATATATTATTTAATGGGACAATATTATATTCGATCTCCACAATAATATAATTGACCAAAACATTACAGCAAGCAGCACATACAATGTGTATAAAATTATTAATTATAAATTTATGTATTTTTCTCTCCTTGTCGTCCATGCGTTCTAGGCACTTCTCATATCAAATTTCTGGTTAAAATCCAGGAAGATCATTTGTGCTTCGTTAGCATAGGTCAATGATTGTTACTCTTCGTTAATATTTCATCCCTTAAAAAGTTGTTCACTTTTCTTATAAGGGGATGCTGAAGACATGTAGGCAATATAACCTTATAGGTAAGTATGCCTTTATTATTATTATATATTCTCATGTCTTATTGTAATACTAATAATTATTAATCTGTAAAGTATAAATGTGTACAACTTAAGTGATCTTAAGAGGAACAAATCACAATTTGTGGGACTGCCATTTTACAAATTCTGGTTAAAATTTCTTATTACATATTTACATACAAAGTAAGTGGAAAAGTTTGCACTTTATTCAGAGCGACTTAGTTGACTTGAGGAGGGAACTATGCAGTACTTCCATACGTGGAAAAAAAGGTACAGAGGGGTATTATCTGATTCCTGGCTTTGAAAGCATTCATTTTTAGAAAGTTGTATGTCAAGGTTAGGTTTCAATACTGTTCAGAGATTGTTTTTAAGTTGTAGAGGTTAGTGTCTATTATACTAAGGGAAGCGATGAACGATCGTTTTCCAAATTGAGACGAAGTACAACGAAAAAATAAAATGATGTTGTTTTTAAATAAATATTTTTTTTATGAATTTGGTACCGACCGTTTTAAGGAGTTCAATATAGGCAATTTTCCAAGAATGTACGTGCGTCTTGTGAATTTGTGTGTTGTACTTTTCTGATTCAAGGTTATTCGCCACTTTTCGCGAAGCCGACTATGATATTATTTTGTAGTGTAAAGGAAATAGCGAAGAGCTCTGTAAATGATACAGAGGGCTATGAATATGTTTCATAATATTAAAATGTTTTTATTTATGTTTGTTGAATTTATTGGTTTTATGATAGTGGTGTGTTTTTTGAGCACGGAGACACTTTTTATAGCTGAAAAAATGATTTAATCTTCAATATTGAGGGTGGTTTCTACATCAAACAAATTACTGTACTTTTTCCCGAATCCATATTCCGGAATGACAATTTTCCAGGAAGATCATTTCATGATAACCAAAATCCCGAATCCATTTTCCCAAAAGGCTGTATTCCCAAACAACAATATTTCACGAAAACAAATTACCTAATATCCTTTGTTTAAAAAAATGTTATTATTAGGTTATATAATATGTATATGGGTATATAGGTATGACGTATGAATATGTTATGTGTATATATATGTTACAGGCAAAGTGGAAAATTCGGACAATGTATACAATGCCCGGGCATTGCATACAGTGACCGGGCATTGTTTACAATGTCTGAGGGATATTGGGCAATGTAAATTGTGAAGTATTTATACAAATAATCTGCATAATATATTATGTTTTTATTGTAAATTATTTATATTACATTATTATACATAATTAAATAATCATCAATATAACATAATATATTATATGTATATTAATATTGTTTTTATTTTTTTTACAATAAATTACTATACTATTTAAACTAATTAATTAAAATTAAAATTAAATTATTTATTTTATTTAAATTAATAAATATTTATTTAAGCACTGCTCAATATAAACTGAATGACAGTATACTACAACTAAAGTAAAACTGTACGTACCAAAATTATATGCGATAAGATATTTATCGGTTTCGTTATTGGAATATATAGTGCATTCACAAAATGTCATTAGTGTTTAACCAAAGGATAGACGTAACATATAACTATTTATGCTTTATAAGAAAAAAAAATAATTAATATATTATATATTACTATGTCACTCAGTTTATATTGTGCAGTGCTTAAATAAACATTTATTTATTTAATTAAAATAAATAATTTAATTTAATTTAATTTTAATTTTAATTAATTAGTATAAATAGTATAGTAGTTTATTGTAAAAAAATAATATTAATATATTATATTATGTTATATTGATGATTATTAATTATGTATAATAATGTAATATTAATAATTTGCAATAAAAACATAATATATTATGCAGATTATTTGTATATATACTTCACAATTTACATTGCCCAATATACTTCGGACATTGTATACAATGCCCGGTCACTGTATGTATACAATGCCCGGTCATTGTATACATTGTCCGAATTTTCCACTTCGCCCGTAACATATATATAAATATATAGAATAGTGAGTTCCTAAATATATATAATTTTCATATTACAAAAACGATGATAGTTTAAGTATACCTTAAGTCTAAAGTAGGTATTACACAATATAGATTCCAGTCTCGGTACTTAAAGGGCCCCGGATGCATTTCTTCAGTTCAAAATGTTATTTCATAAAATGATAAAAAAGTACTTATTAGTAATGTAAAATATTATATTTTTTTAAAAGCGCATTATTTAAAATAAACAATTAAATTAACTAGTAACTACGTATAGTTTTAATAATTATTTATAATTTAAAAAAAAATATATAAATAATATAAATAATACCTTTTAATATTGAACAACTTAATATATTTTAATGCAATTCAAATTGTGTAATTGATTTTCTTTATATCAGTAATTTTTTAGCTCACTAGATGAGTTTGCAACTGTATCAATTAATTTGTCTGAGTCAATCAAAATTTCTTTTTTGATAGCCACTATTATCAACGGTTTGTGATGTTCTTGGTAAAAAGAAGGACGAAGCTAAGTTTTAATTATTTTCAGCTTCGAAAATATTCTTTCACAGGGAGTCTGTGTTGGTGGTATAATAGCAACACAAATGTATATAGTGTGAACAAATTACAAATAAATTAGATTTGTATGTCAGCTCCTGGAGCAAAACAAATGCATGCTATAGACATTTAGTACATTTGTTGCATTAAATTTTTTCGATGGATTTAACTTCAATATCTTTATCTTCATCAATATGTATAATTTTAAATGACTTAGATTTATTATCATGAAAATCATTTTCGGATACATTTGGTATATTGCAATTTCGATACTGGCAAGCAAACTGTTTTAACTCAACTGCAATGATGTCTTGGTATAAATCAGCTAATTTACATATTGATGTGTAGTATGAGTCCTTAGGAGATTGTTCAAGTTCATCAATAAAAGTATAATCATTTTAAAACGGTCTTAACTCACCTAAAAAAATAATAATACTAATAAAAGCCTGCATGGGCCTTTAGGTTATTATCTCACCTTTAAATTGTATAATAGGTCAATTCACTTTAACATCAAAACTAACAACACACTATTGAATATGAGGAACGAAAATTTGCTATGTCGTACTTGTGTAAGACAGAAGCAACACATGCGCATGTGATGTCGGAAATTGATTTTGTTGCCATTCAAAAATAACCACAGGCTATTGAAACTTTTATCAAAATATTTTTACTAACAATTTCGAGAATAATTTTATAAAAATCTTGGAAATCTAAATAATAGTGGTACAAAGTTACTTATTAGTCTTAAGTTGTTTTTAGTTTATAACAGATACACAAAAATTATTGAAAATTGACCATTTTATTTTCATTTAGTAATCTGACGTTGAAATCTTGACAAAATAGGATATTTAAATAGAAGTTAATAATGATTATTCCATTAAGGATTCAAGTTATTTTTTTAATGGAAAATATTAATCGCAGAGGAAGACTTTTTTCAGTTTAAGTTATATTTTCTTCACGTAAATAATAAAACTTCAGAAAAAAACGGCGCTTATCAGCTCTGTTTATGGTCGAATGAACCCAGTATAACATGCGTCCCTTATTCCAGCTTGATTTTCTATCGGTTGACACGGATGACAGATCGTGTTATTATGACAAAACTATACTTCCTAAGTAAAGAGTGAGGGAAGATTATGTTTCTAGTCGTCAAGTCATCAAACAGTTGGATATAGCTATAGTTGTTCTCAGCTCTCTCGATAAGATGGAAAGGCAGGAGCAACAAAACCGTGTATATTTAAGGTAGGTATTATCTTTAAATTTTTTTTGTCATTTTGTTTTAATTACATAATATGGACAGTTTGTCCATGTGTCATTTGTCACTGTGTGGATAGTTTGGGCGAATAGTTTTATACCGATTGGGTTAATTAACTGAGTTATATATATACTCGTATCGGGTGAGTGCTTATTCCACAAGAAAAACTATATGGGGAATAAGTATGAACAGGTTTACAGGTATTAATTTTATATTGTATAGTCACGTACGTTGACAATACATTTTATTATCATTGGACACCGATAGTGAAGCAAACAATTTTTATTCGTGAGACAGTAACATTTTTTTAACCCTGCAACTATCCTCGAAATGTTGATTCTGAAATGTCGTTTCATCCAAAAGTCTTTTAGTGACAACTGACAACTGTCATTGCCAAGTAAGGCAGTAGTAAACCCACTAATTCACCATTTTTTGTCTGGTTTATCTGTCCCGGAATATCTCGATCGTGTTGCTACTACTTGGCACGTAGGTATATTGTGTATTGTGTGCAGGAAACAAATCAAAACGTACGAACAGTTCCTACCGAACTATAAAATTATGTGTATTCAAGTTGCTTACCAGATACTAAACCTAAATCTAACCAGACAACCAGTACAGATTTTGCGTGGCGCATAGAGAATTTATAGATATTGTAAACAATTTATCGATCATGATCTATTGATGTCACATACTGATTCGTCTTGTTTCGACTTGTTCAAAAAAAAAAAAAAAAACAAAGCGCATTGTACTAACATTTGTATTAATTTCCGTAATAAAGGTACGGAGAATTCGGCAAAACTCTTCAAAATTATTCCAACAAACCCTTTTTACTCAAAATATGTGTTGGATAATGTTGATTGTAACCAATGAGACAATTGTTGAACAAATTAAAGGTAGATCGTAGATACGCTTCAACATTTGTGGTGTTGGTCAGTTCCTGTTTTGCCGCCGTTTCATTCGCCGCCGTACCATTTCGGAGAATATATTTTATTGCCATTACATTTCGCCGAATTTATTTTTTATTTATTTGTTAAATAACTTAATATAACCTTTAAGTTACAAATTACATACTAATTAATAATATTTATATGGAATCGATAATTACATAGTAATAATTTAGTTTTTTAAATTACTTAAAATTATTCATTGTGCTTAATTAAATAACTAATGTTGTCCTAATAATCAATCCATTTTATCTGTGGAGGATCGCTTGTCACTCCCTCCTTAAGACAGCAAATTCTTTGTTCGAGCTTAATGTATTTATTATAAATTCTTTTAACTTGTTTTCCACGTTGGAGAAGTTTCATGTCATCCTCAATTTTTGCTTGTTCTTTTCGTAATATGACGATAAATTCAAATATAGGTACTAGAATGATTTCGACCTGCTGCTTTATTTAATGCATAATGCCAACCTTCTAAATCGTTAGTTGTTCGCCTATCTGTATTACTAAGATCGTTTCAAATGATTAATATTTTACAGTATCTGTACTTTATCGCTTTAAAAATCACAAATCACAAATCATATTTTAAAATAAAAATAATCAGAGAATTCGGGGAAATGGGTTCACGGCAAAATGGGATTAATTCGGCGGCGAAATGAAACGGCGTCGAAACGGGATACGACCACAGATTAAATAATCTGTGATACGACCGTGGTGTCGAGTCGCCAGTAGGATCTCTGACCAACAACTGTGCCTACTGTTGAATGAAAAGTGCTGTTGGAAACGTCTAGTAAACTGAGTGCCAAGATCAAATGATTTTTAAGCAGCATCGAATACATTGTTTCACGTTGTTTAACAAAAACTAGTAATAATACGATATAATTTATTACAATAATTTGCGGTAGTTACCAACTAATAAAATTGGTGAAATTCTTTTTCGTTACTCGAATAATACTGCAGAGTAAAAAGTCATGTCTACTACAAAAAATTATGGTACTCGCTACTGTTAGTAGATAGGAACCTATTATAAAAATATTACCAAGTTACTCGGTGACGTACTCAAGGGAGGGGGGTTGGCTAAGGGGACTTCTGCCGCCTTCACTGGCCATGGTATGGTATAAGTCTTATATAATTATAAGGGCAGAGTATACAAACCATGATATTTCTGAAAACGGTTTTGAAGAAACATTTTGCGTATTATCAATTATTTGTAGAGGTTATTACGGGTTCGGGGTGTTATGGCAATAAGGACCTAGTATGTATAAAGTAAAGGATATACAATTCTGATTAACTCTGTTCAATCCCCCCCCCCATTGAAAAATCCTGGGTACGCCACTGCTGTGGTTAATCCATTCCGAGATTTTATAACGTCGATCGTCTTCTCACCAATAACCGACTACCGCGCGGTGCAGCGGTGCTGTATGAACCTGCTGACCCACCTCCGCGGCGGCCGACACATCATACCTACGATATTATTATTGTACAAAACATGACGTGTAGGCACACGACGACCATGCCGTCCGGTAAGATATCACGTATACCGAAGACCGAACAATGTTATATTACAGTGCTACGCGTTTGAGAACGTCTGAAAAAAAACGGGTCCGCGGCGGCGGGGGCGGCGGTGGTATACGGCGACGACGAATCGTACCGGATCGTAACCGGTGGAGGCAAGAACACGACCGACGACGACGGCGACGACGTCTTTGGCCCCGGACGGCGAGTGCCGTCAGTGCGTGCGTGCGTACAACAACACCGGGAGTTTGTGTTTTCCTCTCCGCTCTACGTGGACGTGTGCAGCTCTCTCGCTCGCTTTTTTGCGGGCACACGCGTACACGTACGCGGCACTACGACAGTCGCGTCTTAGACGAGTGCGCCGGTTCGCGCGCGTCCGTGTACACACCGCTGTGTCGTATACCTTGCAACAAGTTTTTCGGACGAATCAAACGGAGAGGACAATTCGAAAACAACCCTCTGCGCCCGCGTAAGTCCACCGTTCGAATATTATTTCGCGCCCACGAAATCGCACGTCTCGTCCGGTTCTTATCAACATCATATTATTGTACGTATTGTTCGATTTACAATAGTACATACGTGTGTAAAACAATTTTATATTATTGGCGTACAGCGTGTCTCGTACACTCGTGCCCGATACGTTTCTCATCTGTCTCTCATCAGGGGCCGAAGACCACGCGCCGCCGTAGGTGCAACGCAGCCAAGATACTAGTAAACCGCAGGTTTGTTTATTTTTTTACCGAATCGTTTTCGTCGATTTCGTTCATATTATCTCGCGTTTAGCGTCTGCGCGCTTCCGTTTCCATCGCGACGGCATGCGTGATAATAATTATATGATTATGTGGTACCCAAGTGCTTACACTAAGGTTTTTGCGGCTTTTTGGCTTTTTCCATGACCTTATGATATTATTATATTATTATACTTGGTTTTTCTTGCGAAACAGCAGAATAACACCGAATTCGTTTTCCGCTGATATTTCTTTTGTCCCCTTTACCTAATAGGTACACCTTCATAATAATATGCTCCCAAACAATCGATTTGAAAGTGTTGCAAGATCTTCGGTATAGATAATGCCGTAACAACGAACGTACGTTTGCAAATTTGGTTAGGAGTTATCCAATGAGGGTTACCATATTATGCTACTTACAAATGTATTGCGCCCTCTCTTTATACCTATTATATTTTTATGTGATTTAAATTTACCTGTAAAGTGTATAAATGTATTAGACCGTGACATAACGAGGATTTCAGTGTTGTGGGGAGGGATGGGGCTAAATAAATAATTGAAAATTGAAAAAATTATCTAGCTACATTTTAAAAGTTCGACAGTTGCAATTTGATTGTAATATTGTATATATATATATGTATGTATATTTCTAAAAACTTAAATTTGCTTGCTATCCAATGATGCATTATTATTTCATTTTAAACCATACACAACCAATAGCACAAGTAAAATATCTTTAAATAATTAGTAAAAAGTATTCTTCTTTTTTAGAATAAATAATTGTTAATACAAATTCAAATACCAACTTAGTACTTTCTAACATTATTTTAGATTCCGAGAATAGCGAATGAAATGTATCGTTGTACTTACCTATTTACAATGAAATCATTAACATCTGGAATAGTAAAAATGCTCCGATTTTCTACATCAGTGTCTTTTCTGATAGAAAAATTAATCTAGTTGATAATTTTGAGAGGTAAAAATTGAAAATTCCCAATAACTTTAGAAGCGTCTGGAAAAATGTTGCAATTTTTAAGCAAGACCAATTTTTAATAAAATCGATTAAATTGTTGTCGTGTGATTTAAAAACTAATGACCGCAGACAACTTAAATTTTTACCAAATATTTATTTTAACATTTTCCATGTATGGTAACATTTTTGAATTTGGTTTTTGATCTATTAATAGCCTTGATACATTTTTGTAAAATATTCTCGAAAAAAACTTTTTCACTGAATAAAAATGTTTGAATACTATGTTTGATACTAAGTTCCTTATAAGTATCTCTAATGGAAGTTAAAAATTACTAAAAATATATAGGCACAATTTTTTTACATGTTTTTAAAGTTCATATTTTGACAAGATTCGTCAAAATATCGAAAATTGTCATACTATGTTTCAGTTAGGAATTCATAGAAGTTTTTTTATTCATAATAGTTAATATTGATATTTTAATTGAAGATTTCTTACAATTTTTTTATTTCAAACAACAAAATAAGTTAACTGGAATGTAAAGTTAGTTTTTCATGAGCGTTTGAATTTACAACTTTTACGTTATTGGATTTTCATAGGATTTCAATTATCACCCATTGAATTTTGTTTTTTCGTTTTAGTTCAAAAACAAATAGCTGTAGGTGCTTGAAATTTTCACCAAATGTTGAAATGATAGTTTTCCATACATGATAACATTTTCAAACTATTTTGACTTTTCTTCAGCTATTTATAGCCATAAGAAATTTTTAAATTGTTGTAAATGATTTTTCAGTAAGAAAAAAGAGTTTTTCTTTTCATCACTAACATTGGAATTTTAATAAAAGATCACCTTCAAATTGTTCTACCTTCAACAAAATTAATTTTATAGGAAAATCACGCTATCTATAAAATATAGCCATGAGATATTTTCGATTTTTAATAAATTTTTTTAATTATAAAATTTAATTATTTATACAAGTGTGCTGGGATGACACAGCGTCTCAGCTCAGAATCATTTTTCTTATTGTAGTATGCGATGGTGTATCATTAAATTCAAATATTACATATCCATTATAACGACATACTCGACAACTACTGTTCAGTAGAACGCTATCCACTTTTCTATCTTTTTTTATAATATTAATAATAAATACTATATAATATTATGCACAATACATAACATATTTTGTTGCCAATAAAAAGTAAAAAAATGTTGTGTTCTACTGTTTCCTCAGAATATTATCCACCTGTATTATACCAATGAGGTTGGTTGTAGACCCGGGGTCCTAGGGCTCTGACTCGGGGCCCCAGTGTAGCATTGCTCCTGTAACATTTTATTTTTTGAACGCATTATAGATTTCGTAGTTTATTATCAACAATACTAAATATAAAATTAATTAATTTTCAACTGTTGCCCATCTGCAAAAAAAATAATGAATTAATGAAACTATACTTGAAATAAATATTGATAATTTGGAAATGATCAATTTAAGTGGTTACACCTTACACTATATGTAAGTGGGCGTGGTCCACCATAGTGTTTCCCATTTTCTCATTGGGCTATGACTGGAAAACATGGGGATACATACAAGAAAATAGTAGAAATAATAACTTATTTTCTTATTTATCATTCGTACTTCTGTTCAAAATGAAAAGAACTACTAGAAGTATAAAAGTTAACGGGTTTCGTGTGAAATGTTAATTAGTTTTTGAAAAATGTTGTGCGATTGTAAATTACACTCACAGTGAACAGGTAATAAAAATAGTATAGTAAATTGGGCCTAGCATTTTTCCATTTCTAAAATGGGTATAGTAAATTGCGCCCATACTATCGAAATGACCTCGAATTCGTCGATATCTATTTTAAATACTGGAGTAAATTTTATTGAGGTAAAAGCCGAACACATCTATCGCTTTAATCGTTGTGAATCACAGTATTTAATAAAAATACTGTGGAAATATGCCAACTACTGAAAATATGCCAATATTATATTTTGGAACAATTAAATTACTGAAACAAGTCATTGTTCATTGATTTGAAATGTGAATCAATTGCTTACCCAATCAGAAGAGTATTTAGGATTAATTACACATATAATATATATATATATATATATTGTTATACATTTAAACCGAATAATAAATAGTTGATTGACTTAAGTCTTGATATTTAATTATGTATGTACAATTAATAGTAATGTATTCAGTGGCGCAACTAGAAAATAATTTACAGAGGGGGATTACATTGTTTCAATGTATACACAAGTTATAACATGCTTGCAGATAAAAAAACAAGAGTTTTTTTAGAGGGGGGGGGGGGGTTAACTCCGTCACCCTGGTTGCTCCACTGAAAGTGTGTGCCTATAATGTAACTATACATTATTGTTGCTAGATTTCAATTGTATACAAATTCATCATTTCATATAAATACACAAAACTAATTAGGTATTAAAAATTATTTAGAACTCTTTAAAGTAATCAATTGAAAACTGTAACACATTATCTGGCTTGGCTATTAACACAGCTTTTATATAGTCAATGGTCATGTCATTCACATCCCTGTTGTTTTTTATGTAAGTCTTGTACTTTATTTTCATTTCAGACTAAAAGTGTAATTATCAAGTTATATTAAATCATATTTCTGCAGTGAATTTTTTTATACTTACAATTTTATTTAGATACATCGATTTGAAACGAATATCTTGATCCATATTATTCTTTAGATGTGCCATAGTGTCGTTATAAACAAAACCATCTTTGGTGATTTGCATTGACTTATTGATCACCAATTTCTGATTAATCGTTTTACCCCATGAATGATGTAATATATAACCCAAACGGGTTAAAACAGTAATCGTTCGTATAACTGGAGTTTTCAAAGATTTTTCTAATTTTATAACCCTTTTTATTATTACTACTGATATTGCTATTTTTTTAATTTTGTAATTGTCTTTTAATGAACATATCTATACAAAAAAGGTAAGAGCTATTGAATTTCAATTTCAATTTCAATTTATTAAGATTTTTAAGTGTCGACGTACGTATTTTGTTTTACACAATGTTCCGTTGATGGTGATAGCTGTTTTATTATTAATGGTACCTTCAAATCCCATTATTGCAAGATATCGGAGGAAAGCATAGTTCATACCTTCGGTTAGCAAATTCTGCAATTATACTTTTTAGTGTATTAGGAAAATATTTCAAAAATATTTGTATAATGTTAATGTAATAAATAAATAATTTATTATAATATATTAAATTACAAAATCCAAATTTCTAGGCCCTCATGAATCCGTCCCTGTCTGGTACACTATACTATAGCATATGTTAATTTTAAACAAATACGAGGTTCCTAGGTTAAGTTAGGTTTTTTTATTTATCATTTATTTTAGGAATAATATTATAATACAAACAATTTTTTACGATCTACTGTTCTTTCTTACATGTTTTAAAAAAGAAAATACACATTGATATTAAAGCGTTTTTTTATAAATAATATATTTTTATAAATACATTTTGTATATAAAATATACACTGTAAAAGTATTCAAACTTTAGATTGTGACCAATGCCGGATGTAATAACGGACTTTAACTTCACGAAACTTTGAATAATTCTCTCCCCAGAGGCCAGAATAAATTAGTAATTACGCTACAATGTTGAACATTTGAACAGAATTATTTTTAGTTAAAAATGTCCGTGACTTACAAAAACAATTTTAGAAATTAGAAAAAACAAATATTGTTATACTTAATGGTAAAGCATGTTTCATATTACTATCATAGTGAATCTGTAAAGTGTAGAAAAAAAAAGATTTTTAAGTAGAATTTTAGCTAACATTCATTTACAACAATATATAGCTGTAGGTAAATCTAGGTATAGGAAGTGAGTTTCGGTCTGATGTAATGCATACAATCATATAAACAACGTTTCGATCCTTAAACCAAATACATTTTTCATGTTACATAAACACAAATAACTTATAATATATTATCTAAGTTAAATGTTAGGTAACTAATAAATAATACGTACCTAATGGCTAATAACTAACAAAAGGTTAAAGACAGGGGTGGATCCAGAAATTTATCAAGGGGGTTGGGGTAATTAAAATTTATCCAACAGAATTTCTCACAAGTTATCACAATGTAATACATTTGAATATAATAAGCTCAAGGGGGGGTATTCACCCTGTTACTCCTCCCCTTGGATCCGCCACTGGTTAAAGTTAGTGACTAATTATTTGTAACCTTACTTTTATGTATTTTAAATTTATGTTTTTAGTTTGATCAATTAATTCACTGTTGTTTAAATCCGTGTAGATTTGTATACTTCCATCATTGTTTTTATTCGAAATTAAAACTGTTTTACATGTCATATTAGATTTGTTAGAGGTCCTAGAGTTGTTAAATATTTTCACCAATCATTTAGAGTTAAAATTTATTTGGTTTCTAATTTATATGTAGTTATGTATTACCATTGTGACCATTTTTCTTCGTAAGAAAGAAAATCAGTTGTGGTGGTTGTTATTACACTGAATCCAATTTCTTTACCATGTTCGTGAATACTAGTTGAGTTTAAAATTATCATTAAAGACTCAGGCTTAGTATTTGAACCACTTTTTCGTATTTTACCAACAAATTCACCTAATTCTTCTTCTTTTTCGTTCACTATACTTAATCTTTCATTGAAGCATAATTTTGATGTGTTATCAATATCTAAAATAAAATACCGCTCTCCAGTTGGTTAGTTTTATTTGCTACTAATTGATCAATGATCTATTTTGGTTTTAGTCAAAATACAGATCATTAATTTTATTTGAAAATAGTTCATTTCATTCAATATTAAAAATAAAATGTCATAGTAATGTAGATATAGGCGATAGGTACCGATTAACGAATAGACATCTTCTGTACTTTTTAAATTTAAAATTGGTTTCTCAGTTTTCATAAAAGTTGCTAAACCAATTGCACGAATTGCATAAATATTCATACTTAGAAGGATGTTTTAATAATTCTTCAAATTAAATAAACACTGATATTAAAATATTTAATAACAATAATAAAAATAAAGTATCTATTATTTATTTAAATATTTCAACACATTTTGTTGATTTCGAAAATGGTCTCTATGTTTTATTGTAGTTTATTTTTGACATGTAACATCATTTTTTATTTGATACTGAAATTCATTCATAAACAAATCAAGCTACCTGCAATATTAATGAATATTAAGCATACCTCAATATTAATCGCTATAACACATTGATATCGGTTATCAAATACATTTAAAAAATTATAACATATCATGTTCCTTATATTATTGATTAATTTACTTAGGTTTTTTTAATATAATAAGTTGGATTCTTAAGTTCTATGTTAAGTTAAAGAAGGTTATAATTTAGATAAAATATAGATAAAACCTAACTTAAATTATTTATCGGGATTAGTAATGCTGTATGTTTTTATACATGTTTTTTCGAGTTCAAAAATAGTATCTTGTGAGACGATAAATGAATATTGTTCAATTATCTTTATTGTTTGTTAAGTGCTATTTGCTGTTAAATGTATCCGTTCGTTATATTGGCAGTTTTTCAAGAAACAAAACATTCAACTCTGTATATGATCATATTATTTCATAACACCATATAATAGTCATGTGCTAAATATACACTAAATATTATTAACCACGGCGCTCTGTTTAATTAATAGAATTTAGCGTATTTATCATTTCTGCAACACTGGTAGGTCTTTCATTGACCTTCCTACGCGTTTCACTACCGAGTACAGACCGTATACAATTTCACCTAATCAATTAAATATGTATTATTATTGTGTTTTATTTGATATTAGGCTTCAACTTCATTGATTATTAGCTGTGCCAGTGTCACATAAAAGTTATTTTTAAATTATCTATTTTGTTATTATTTTTATTATTAGTCTCTAAGTCGTTTTTAAACAATAAAGTGCATACAATCTAGTGAATAATGTATAATAATTTAGTGTTTATATTTTTTTAAAACCTCAGGTATCGTTGTATTTTGTACTAGGTATAGGTGCCTAGAACCTACACTCAAAAATGTCATGTAATACGAAACTCACAAGGAAACTGTACGAGGCTCTGCTTTCTACCAATGTGATTTTAAATACTAAATACTAGTTGGCATATCGCGTTGTAGCCAACAGTATTGAATTTCAAAAAAAAAAACGATGAAAGTGATTTAAACGTCAAAACGTAGATGAGAAACTATATGCGAAATGTTAATAGTTGACATAAAAAAAAAAGCTGCTTTGCATAAATGACATTTTGATTCTAAAGTATAACGTACGCGTACCTACTAAAAATATATTATTGTATTTATTATTTACCTTTGTAAATTGTTTTATCCAACTTAGTTTTCTACATAAATCCATTCTTGATTCATAAGAGATTAAATTTCGGAGAATTGTGCTTCATTAAATTTTCAATAGACGAATTTTTAAGCTCTGAATACATCTTTATTACATTGATTATGAAATAAGTTGGAGGGAATCGATCACCATAACCACACGTTTTCTGCTGACAGACTAAAGCCGGGTTGACACTGTTCACAGTTACGTCGTCTGTCCTTGTTGTGTAGCTTTTATTGTATTCATATTGTCCTAGTAATCATGGATCATCCACACACCATAACTTACCGGGAAATTCCCAGAGTTAGGCCAAGGTCAACTTTTAGATACGACACGATACACGAAATAGCTTAACCCGGTTTAATTGACTGACCATTGACGATGGAAATTACTACGGCTACCAGTACGCAAGTAAATGTATACCGTGGTTGAACAATTAATACCCTTACCAATATCGTTAAAGTGTGCCAGGTTCTCCTTAAATTTACATTGGCCCAGGGCCACCCACCCCTTCGAAATATTACAAAAAAATAAATATTTTACGAATCGAACTGGGAATAATCAGATAAATAATACGATAATACAAAAGTTGATGATAAAATAGTATTAGTGTAACCGTATAATTAAAACGAAATACCCCTAAAATGCATAGCCAAACATTATTTAAACGAAAAAAAAATGTCTTGGTGCCAATAACTATATCCCTACCAGTATTGACAAGTATTCTATGTTGAGCGTTTGAGCCATTGTCTTATAAAATATCGTCAAACAAAGACAATGGCAAAATAAAATATTATCGTGGACATAAATAGACTAGGTTAGAGAGCCTAGATAATAAATATATAATATATTATAATAGCTGATCCAGTGCACTTTGTTGCCTTTAAAAATTCCAACTCTGTATGTGACTCGATGGTGATAATGCGAGGTTAGGTCTGCAGTATATTATGCCTACCTGTTGTGTATTGCAGACCCCGCTTGATGAATACTTTATATAAATAATAGTTTTATTTTTATTTTGATTGTGGACACACCGATGAGAGGCCATTAGTGGAACTCAGCCACCTTGTTAGGCAATGTGCGTAAATTCAATTTCATGCATGCTTATATACCTGATTTTCCCGATGAACCACTGCAGGCAACCAATAAACAAAAAAATACCCATTTCTACTAAATATATTTATATTTCTCCTATAACCAATAGCAACCGTATATAAACAAATATTTCCTTCGTAAATCTTAAAATCCCTGTTTGTGCAACTCCCCGGGTCGGACCTATCGGGTCCAACTGTGAATCTAAACCATCCAGGGCGTCACCCAAACGCATACAAAAAAATGTATTCAAATCGGTCCAGTCGTTTAGGAGGAGTTCAGTGACATACACACGTACAGTAGCATTATATATATAAAGAAGATATATTATCTAGGCTCTCTAGACAAGGCTGTCAACTCGGCCTCATACCAGATAATATCAGATATTGTTTAGTCTAGTAGTTGATTAGTCTATTATTACTTAATTATCATTCGTCAATTGTAGAAATAATCAAATTTTATAGTTACAAATTTGCTTATTTGCATGACACTTGTACTCTGATCGTGTTAACCCATTACAATAAAACGTATTAGTAACTATTTTATTAGCCCAACAAATGTTTAAAAAGACGTACAACTCAATCTGACGCTACTGAAAGTTTAAATTCCACCCTGTATGGTACTTATTTATTACTTAAATAATTAAAAATATCGTTTAGTTTATTTAAATAAGATTATTGGTATGGGATTCTGCCTAAGTAGCTGAGGAAGTATGGATATAGAAGCGCTCAACAGGCTCTATAAGTTTCTCATGGGAAATAAATTATGAAAATGATACAAGGGCCCAAAATTGTTGGCTAATAGAAATGTACTGTCTATGTACCTGAAAATATGATTTTGTATGTGGTTCACGGTTTTATTTTTAAAAAGTCTTGCTAACAATTTTTTTTATTTGAGAAGCATTGGTAAAAAAAAAATGTTTTCGATCAACTCGATTTCACGTCACCGTTGGAATGTACATAAAGTCTTGTGCAGTGAGACGAAATTTCTACGAAATGACTAACGAGTTTTCAGAATTCTGTATTAAATTGCACTGCATCTTTTATTTTTTTTAAACCTGCAGTGCTTCTGATTTCAAGTTTTTAAGTTTATCTGCTGTTTTTTTATTTTCACTATTTCCACGTACTCAAAATGAGGTGTCTTCAACGCAGTTTTCACTTTTGAGTTTTGATATTAGATAAAAGTCACAAGGTGTTAAATACTTAAATCTGGTGAATGTTGGAGGGGAGCCTGAATGGCACTGAGTTACGAATATCAGCCAAAAGCTGTTTTGTGGACAAAAAATTATGACGGACTAGCATTGTGTTAGTTCGTTTTAATGTTGTCAGTAGTTTCATTTTTTACTGTTCTTCAAATTCCGTAAAAGTGTTTAGAAAAGTATACCTATCAATAAATGCACGATAAAGTACTGAGAATGTTTAAAAAAATTGGATTTATTATACGTGAGGATAAATTTAGGATTGGTTATTTGCATTTTACAACTTTTGTGACAAATATTGTAATTTTGTTGGATAATAATTTTTTTTATTTATCTCGTTGTCAAATGGCTGACGAACGAATACTCGGTAAATACTGTTTGGCGATCGTGCAGTATCATTATAAAAATAATACAGTTTTGTCATATTTTATAACTTTATAAGTATAGAATAGGGAGAAACTATAAAAAAGCCCAGTTCAGTGATGCAACAATTTTGAATTTACCTCTGAAAACTTATTTAAGTTATATACATTCAAGTATATATTTTTTGGGTTGGACAATTTTAATTAATATTAGACAACTTAATCAAATATTTTATATTTATTGACTATACCTATATTACCGTTGATTGAAATTTATTTAAAATTATCGGAACTCCGTGAGCCAGACTCCTGAAACAATGGCCGCTGGTTTTTTTTAAAGAATAAACAAAAATATACAATATAGCCATATAGGTACTCTGTATAATGAATAGTTGCCATAGCCCAGTAATAATTAATTATTGTACAGAAATAATTGAGTTTCATATAAATACCTATATTTTTTTAAAATAATTTCAAAATATTACACTCTGAAAAATTACAAATGATCCTCCCTTTGCCTCTAACTTCACTTTTCACAAATACCTAGGCATGAAAACAGTAGGAGAAGAAGCTGCTGTCTTCTTCAAACGTTTAAATATTAGATTAGAAAACCACAAAAATTCTCTGATAAAAGCTTACGTATTCCGTCACTTTCTGGGATTCCCCGTTCCAGGCTCAAAAAGAAATGGTGTGGAGATCTTTTAATTTAATCCTGTAATAACGTGAATTTCGTGTTAAGTGCTATTAAGTGGTTCCTTATTAGTTATTTATGCAACCTGAATAATGTTACCTGATTAATGTATTCCCTTCTCGTATAGACTTATTGTGTTTAGTTGATATACATTGTATATTTCTTATAAAGAAAAAATTTTAAATAATGATCTCAACTATCGATTCAGTTTAAAAATTGCATTTCATAGTATTCTATGATCGTATTATAGTACAAGCATTTCTCTTGTAGTCAAATAACTCAAATATTACCTTAGAATTTCTGTTTTAATCTCGATTAAGTAATATTAAAATTAAATTTAGTTTATTTAGCTAGTAATGTTTGGAATTTAATATTTCAAAAACGAAACTATGTCTTTTACATTTACATTTTACAGAAATATAATGGTTTTAAATGTGTATAAAAGCAATAAGAGGAGTGGAAATTGTACACTTAGAAATTTTTCTACGAGTCAAATATTACCTTATAGGTATCACACATTGATACATTTCACAACTTAAAATTATGAGTTATTTAAATATATAATACATAGTAACATAATACATGAAATATAATAATAACGCTGAAGCACCCTTCCCCCTTCTTGGCTCTGATGTACCCTTCACCATTATAAGAATTTTTTTTTTAAAGTTATTGGTTCTTTAGATTGTTATAATTACAGCAAACATTATAGTAAGGAATAATACATTATCAGGTAGGTACAACTATGATAAATTATCATTTCCATTTATTGAAGAAGAAACTCGTTCCAAAAGGAACGGATTTCTAGAACTAGTTTTTTTGTAGGTACGAAGCTTGGAACTGCTTCTTCTAAAAATAAAGAAAAAAGAAAATGAACAAATTATTTTTTTTTTTTAGGAACGTGAAAGAAAATCACAGTTTCTTTACATTTTAAAAATATATTTTAAATTATAATGAGTATAGTACTCTTTGTTTCTTCCTTAAACGCGTTAAGAGGACGCCACACCCACATATTTTGTCTCCGTCTAACCTAACATGGGAATTTGTACGTTCTGAATAATCGATTTAACTCTGTTATGATCAATACTTTAGCGAACCGACCTATATCAAATATTATCTATTGAAACCTCATAGTGTTTTTTTTTAATATTTTAATTTTGAAACAAGGTATGAGTATTATAAAATGCACGAACAATTTACTCGATTGTACCTAATCACACATTCAGTACAAAGCAACTTTTCTAGCCTGAAACGTATCAGAAGATTTTTGAGCGATTCTACTAGTGAAAATCAATCGAATGGTTTGGCACTACGCCACTACTTTATATTCATTAGGACATTGAAATAAATATTGACAAAACTATTGATTCATTTGCTGCTAAAAAAGTAACGGATTTAGATTTCGAAGTTCAACTTGATTATTACTAAAATCCTCGTCATGACTTATTCAATTTAACTATAATTTACATAATTTACTTAATTGTCAATAATAAACCAAATTTGATAACTATTTTATATTCAAAAATAAATGCGTATATGCTTTACTTAAACGTATGTATTATAATTTTAAAAATTAGTAATTACTGATAAATGGTAGGAACTAGCCAATCGACCGTATGATGGGTCTGGGTAACGAGAATAAAATAGGAACCTAACCTATTTTAGTGCATTCTAATATTATATCATAGTAATTTGTATTATATATGTGGTTTAGTTTATGAAATCTCTATGAATATTGTCTTAGTTTTCTATGCACGAATGAATGAATGATATTCATTATTTATTATATCGTATAATGTTACTGTATTATTGGGATCCTGTCTGTATACATCAAATATATTATCAAATTATTATTAAATTAAAATGAGCAGACCACTACCCTCAAAAAATAAATTTCTCCCTATGGCACTAACACATCTACACTATATTCTATATTATATATTATACAATACATTATACATAAATAGGTATATTATTGTTTGAAATGAATAACCTTTTGTAGTTTATTGTTGGGACGGAACTTTGTAGATTAATACAATAATGTCATTTATTATGTTTCTAATAAAAATTATCAATTTAATGGAAATATTGTATTAGTCAATATTTAACAGTTATCATTATTCATTTTAACAAATAATTTCTTATATTGGGCATATTGACATTTTTAGTACAACAGTTGAGTATTGTTATATTAGGCCCTATGTTGTTAGCTTGATATCTGCAAATGGAATTCGCTAATATTTTGATATTATTAATGGTTCCTTTAAGGCAGTGGCGTACTCAGGATTTTTCAATGGAGGGGGGGGGGCTAAACAAAGTAATTCAGAATTTGATATCCGTTACGTTATACTAGGTCTTTATTAGTATATCCCGGAACCATAATAATATCTACAAATAATTGATGATGAGGAAAATGTTTCTTCAAAACCATTTTCAGAAATATAAAGGTTTGTACTTTGCCTTTTATTGTATAAGATTTATACCAAATCAGGGCCAATGGGGGCCTGGATACGCCACTGCCTTAAGCGAACATTTAGTAAATTGTTACTATTGAGGTTGATATAGTTTTATGTATGATAAGTTTTACAAAAACCACAGATTTTCTGACTATATTCTCAAAAGTTAAGGGGGAGTTGTTACCTCTACCAATCCCTTTCACATGTATACACTGTGCATTATAACATTATGTCGAACAATATAAGGATAAAAGAAACAATAGTAGTTTATTTGAATGATAGAAATGTATTGGTGTATCGTTACAGACTACAGTCTTAATAATAAATATTGTTTTTGATGCAATTAGGTTCTAATATTGTTGTTACAGTAATCTATCTTTATGAAAATCTATGTCTATATATTACTATTTGATAAAAATTACAATTTAGATTAATTATATTTAATAATATTAATTAATTTAGATTAATTTATATTATAATTGGTTATAGTATCATTCTCACCAATAAATTTGAAAAATATTAATTAAACTTAATAATTAAAATAATAATTAAACGTATTATATGAATCACAATAACTATGTGTCTATGTATATAGAAACTAAAATAAATATAAAAAGCAAGATTATTATGCTTCATATTACTTATGAACACATTCGTTAAAATGCCTTATTATTTTAACAAAATTAAAATAGCTGTTATCTGAGATGAAACTAATTTTGCTAATGTTTTTGAATATAATCCAGTTTATGACATTCACTTTTAGACGGTAATTTCTTTTGACTATTTGTTCTTGTCTTAAACATAGACTTTAATATTTATTACAAAACTGAAAGTAGCTCTCTTTCAAAATCTAACATAGTTGATTATAATTTATTATTTATGTCATTTGATTCAGTTAATGACATTCATATTAAATAATTTAATTTAATTGTGATCCACGTACTTCTTGGTTGTAATATTGCATAATACCGATAATTATGTTCTATAGTTATTTAATTTTACATTGCATTTACATAATATAACTTAATTCTAAATGACATATTATAAACTTAGGTGTATACATAATATAATATAATTAAGTAATAAGTTCTGATATTTTGCAAGATTATAAAAATATAGTAGGCGGTCGGAAATGTGTACGAGGAAAATACTGCTAGAATATTATATTATGATGTAATATTTTTAATTTTTAATTACATCGCCAAATATTTTATTTAAATATCGTTTGTTTTGAACGTAGACTCTAGGTGAAGATTATAGTAAATAGAAGTTTGAAGGTATACATGTAATATGTCTTCGTAATATGTATTTATTATTAAGGATAAACATTCGAATATTTGATAATGACATTGTCATCATTAAAAAAAATCGATAAATTAATCTAAATAAATTTTGTAAACGTTTTTAAAAAATACTTGTTGGGTAAGTATTATCGGTGTATAATACACACTTTATATTATATAGGGGCAATGCTCGCATAAGAAAATCGTTACTCTTCATCCTCTCCTTCATCTTCCATTTTTTTTCACATAACCTCGGAATTTATGAACGCTCTAAATTGTACTTAATTCCATTTTCTTATTTTAATTTTTTAATTTTTTTGTTCCAGAGGAATTTGCCCTTCGTGAGGAATGCACCGCTCCTCGATGCAGCCGGTGGCGGAGGCGGCGTCGGTCGGTCCAGCGGTGGTGTCCGCGGGGTCCGATGCGTTTTGAAAACCGCGTTCTAAATATAAAATCACCAACGGACAGTTAAGTCGTGTCGGCGGCGGTGACGGTTGTGGTGGGACGCGAGCGAACGAGTGGCATATCAGCCGCAGCCGTTGTGTATACGGAGTGTAAATTAAATCGCGTGGCCGGAGACACCGAGTCGTCGGTGGTACGGCGGACGCGGAGCGCGCGCACGAGGGGAAAACCTGCGTCAAACGTGTATCGTATATTATGTACTTAATATAAAATGTAAATCGCATAAAAAAATTTACGAATTTCAAGTGTGGCCACCGTTCCCGGGGTCTGTCTGCAGTACGATTTTTCATCCCTCCGGGTCACCCTCCCCGACACATCCGTGTCCGTCCGCCGACGATCCGAAACCGTGGTCCGAACGACACCGTATTCTCGAACGTGACAATATTTTTACATTTCACACTACAATTTAAAATATTAAGTTAAATAATGTGCCGAGCACCTACCTCCTGTACCGCGTTACAAAAACACCCTATATAAAGACGAGCACCTCATCTTCTCTCCTCGTCTTTACACATTATATTATATTTACATAATTGTTAATAATATAATATCATCGCCATAGTCATCATCATCATTCTCATCACCGAATCGGTACGCGATAACTGTCGGAGTGACATTCACAGTGTCCGGACCACGCACAGCCGAAACCGTCATGACGCACAACAGCAAGACTTCGTTGCTCAACAACGCCGAGTACGGCGGCGGGGGCGGCGGAACGGCCGCCGCTTACGGCGCACCTCACGCTGCCACCGCTGTTGCCCGACCTACCACATGGATCAGGTGAGTGTCTGTCGACGGCTAAATGATGATAAATAACAATGTAATCTCACGTAACGAGAAAATACATCGTAATAATTCCAGCCAATAGAGTCGTACCGAATAAGGCCATAACTATTATTGTTATATTCAGAGACACTTTTTAGACCACAGATATTATATTGTTAAATTAATTACATAATATTTTATTTGATATTTTGATGTGTATAATATGATACTGTGTATTTAGATTCTAGACCGTCATTTTTGTTCGTTTTTCTGATTAAAATAGTACCAATGAGGCTAACCATCTATCGATAACCTATAGACATCATCGTGTTTTTTTATTACTATTTCGATCCGTTTTGTATTATTGATAACGAGTTTGTCTTTTATTTTCTTCTGAAAAAAATTACGTTACACGCTTGAGACGTAGACTTCTATATATTATTTACTCGCGTTTGTTTTTTAAGTGTCAGCGTATAGTTATTGCACATTTTTTGTGTGCTGTTCACATTAATTTGTGTAACTTAAAATTATTAATCCTGTTATAATAAAAATTATTTTGAGTCAAATTACTTGATTACCAATGATTGGATACTTAAGGTATAACACTATAGGTAGTTAAATTAATAAATAACAACATACATTTAAGTACCTAAACTAAAAAAAATGCCAACATCGATAATCAGATCTATGTGATTATAGTTTATAATTATTACGTTATTCACACATTTTATGAAATCATATTTTGAATATTATTTACATGTAAGGTTTTATATTATACTCAATCAATTACAAAAATGGATTTTTAATTAAAAAAATGTATGTTTTAAGCATTATCTACTATGGCTATCTTAATTTTAATAACTATATGTACTGCATTGTACCGTGTTCGTTTCCGTCAGTAATTTATTTTTGTAATTAATGGTTTTTAAAGATTATTTTGGAAATTTATAACTGTATTACAGAGTGCCTAAATTATTATACTTGATGGTATTTACTTAAAAGTGTACCTAAACTTACAATTTTCATCAAAATATGAGGAAGCCAAATTCTATACATTTTTCAAATGTCGAAATTAAAATGTCTATAAAATATTAAAATGTTTAGAATAATTGTAAAAGTTTTTACATTAATCTAAGTGGCGGTGAAGTTTAGCATATATTATATTATAGTGTATAATATATAAAAGGTGTCAGGTACCTAGTATTGTAGGTGGGCAATCATGATGCGACACTCTCTAGTTTCTGTGTACAAATTGTATTGATTATATTAATTGTAGATACCTATTTAATAATGAACAATTTTTTTTTGTATCTCTAACAAAGTACATACTAATTTCTTTTACAACTTACCTTTTTTTATCATTCAAAACAAAAACAAAAGTTTATTTACTTAAAAAAAATGTACTGTAGGTACCCAATACATTGTTAATTATATGGTTATTTTAAATTTTCTGTGCAAGAGTATGCATTAATATATAACAGTTTCTTAGTGCATTAAATTATTTACACAGTTAAAGACTTATGATTTATTTTTTATTTTTTTGCTCTACCCATTACTCATGTGTTTAATTTTTGTTCATATACCTATAAGCGTATTATTTTATACTTGGAAAATTGAACCTTTCTAAATATTTTTAACTTTTCATATAATGTGCAGCAGCTTAACAACTTCCAAAACTCGTCAAAAACTGGCAAGGAAATAATTTAAACTCATTTATTTATCAATGACTATAAATTGGTATTAGTACGTCAAGATTAAACTCTCAACCTTAGTTTAATATTAAACCGTGAGCGGAGCTCTGAATATTATATTTTTTCTTATTTTGACTAATCCTTGTATTATGTGAAATACACGTAGTAATTATTAAGCCCCCGTGGATTTATAGTTTTTACCTACCTATATTATTTTGACACATATTTGGGAAAACTATAATTAAAGGATTCATTATTTTTGCACTCATATTTTTAAAAAAGAAAATATTAATATCAACGTTTAATGTAACATTTCACCCGGAGCCCATCAAAAAAAAAATTGTTTAATTTTTACCATAAAATTATTATTTTTGTTAGGCTTTAATTAAGTTTATTTATTGCTTAAATATTAACAAGTATATTAACTGTAGTACCTACCTACTTAATTATTAATATTATACTCCGTTGGTAGTTGTTTTTTAATTAAATGTTATGAATATTATCTTATAATTAGTTTTTTAGTTTATTATAATAATATAATAACTTAACAACTATTTAACTTTTAACCATAAATATTTTCGCAATACACATTTTTTAATATCGCATTTAATAGAGCTTGACATTTACTTTCAACAATGGTTGGTAGGTTAAAGAAAAAATATTAATGAATTTAAAAATGTATCCATACAATGTATAGGTAAGCTATCAAATATATTTAATTTTTCTAATGTAGGCTAATATATCGTTAGTTCCTATCCAAAAGAGCGAACCTAGAAAAATAAATAAAAAATGCTGTATAGGTACAATTATTATATATTTGTTTTTTATCTTCGTTATATAAAGAACTAAAGCTCTTAAAATTATTAAAATGTATCATATAAATAACGGGTAAATAATAATATAACTGCATTTTTAATTGCGGTTTGTATTAAATGGATTATATTTTGATTACCTTATAAATAAATCACACTTTGTATAGTAGTATACTCAGAAAATTGTTAAATATGCTACTTTCAATCAGTATTATAGCTGTTCCGTCCAGTCACATTCCATTACCAGTAGTTGAAATTTAGTATTTTTTTTTTGCATTTGAGTTTTTTGGTATTAGTACTCACTCTTTTTAAGCTTCGATATTTTTTATTTTTATCGATTGTAGCTTGAAAATTTCTTTTGTAAGTAAAGTGTCCATTTTCTAATCAATATTTCAATGACTTGTGTGTTTTGTCAACATATTTGTATTTTATTTTCATTGTTATTTTATTGTAGTTTTTTGCACTTAATTAGTTGACATTATTAAGAAGTTTAGCAAAGCGTCTATTGATTTTCTTATCTTTATTTATATCATAATATTTTTATTGGTCATTTTTTTTTTATTGCCTTATGGTCAAGATCTAAAATGTTTGTGAAGCCTTATATTTATTAGGTATATATATTTTTATTTATTGGTAATTTGACAACATAATAAATTCTGAATTTCTCAATTGTTTCTCTAAGCGCAAAGAAATACTATAGATAATCGTAAAAAACTTGAAAGTACTTCAACAAATGCTTCAAGCAGAATAGATCCTAAATGTGATTATTTGTTATTAGTACTATTTGAATTTTAATTATAACACGTCACCATACACTGTTGAGAAGTATTATGAAATACCAAAAACAGGTCTATGTTATCAAGGGTTTCGGATTGGGTGTGAATTAGGTATAATGGGGGGGGGGGATGTCACACCATGGAAAATATTAAATAATAAAATATAAAAAAAAAAATGATATGTGCCTCGAATAATTATTATACTTATTTCATATTGAATAGTACCCTACTTGATACCAGGCTTTTGCTTAATGCTTGTCACTTAATCAGTGAACCAAATATTTTAATGATGAATTAAATAGGCTGTAGAATAAAATTTCATTTCCCCCCTGCTTTGAAAATTACTCTATTGCGCTCATGTACGTTTTAATATATGTATGGATTTTAATGTTTTTGAAACAGTAAATCCAAAAAGACATTCTTCTCACGTTGGGTTGATTACTGTTTGGAATTGTTTACTGAGACGAACTTACAATAACAGTAATAGTTATTAAATTTAAAAACACTTTTGAAAAGATTTATTAAAAAGGCTTTCTAAGTCTGCAGGCCTTTATAACATACGCATACATTGTTAAAACTTAAAACAAATTGTATTTTAGTTGAAATAAACTGATAATTCTAAATTAATTTTTAACTGTTAAATTGCAAAGGTTGTAACCTAATGCAATATCTAATGTAATCATTAGTTCTTCACAATTTTCTCGAACATATGATACAACTGACAATATTTTTGAATTTAGATTTATTTGATACATTATCTTTAGATTAATATTTATTTACTGCCATGATATGCCCCACTTAAAACTGCATTGTAACAATTATTATTATATTTAAGTGTATTAGAAAATGTATAAGTTATATGATTTAATGTCAAATATTATTGTATTAAAATGAATGCGTAAGTAACCAAGTTTCCTAACGTAATATCATTACAAATTTCTATTCTCTTGAAGCATTTAGACTTTATAGACAACACTTAAATTTACCGGGGACCGTTGTCGTTATTGATCTATTTTAATATTATATTCATGATTATTGATTATAGTGATAAATATTCATAACAGTTTGTAGACGTGGACAATAATAATACACAAACTAACCTACCAACACAATATACCCATAATATTATACTATCAAGATAAACAAAAATACCACTTGCAGTTTACTGAAAAGATTTTTTCTCAAAATATTTTTTATTGATATCAGATTACATACATATTAGTATATTACATATACCTACATAAAGTTATGATAATTTAACGAGTATTATAAGAATTTTGCTTTTGAATCATTTTACTAAATTATTATGTCATCAGTTCACATACGCGGAGTGATGACAATGTTAATCATTTTGCTTGACATTTTGTATTTAAGTAAAACCCATGACACCATTAATTTTCAGAACTATTTGACACAACCATTCAAAGTTAATATGATAAGTTGTTTTGTTTGCTCAGTAAGATCATTTTTATTTTTTATGCGTTTAGTATTATTAATATTATGTTCTTTGTGCAAATATTATTTGTATTTATAATTTATTTTATTTTCAACTAAAGTTGCTTATTACCCATCTATTTATTTAGGAATTTAATTTATGTTTGATTATTAAAACTAATGTTGAATTTTATATTCAAGTAAAAAATATTTTCTTAAAAGTATTTATAATCTAATTTATAACAGATTAAATGCTCAGTCATATGATGTATCGATATGTTAATTTTAACTTAATGAGACGATGTTTGAATTTAAAAGGTTTTTTCCAAGTTGATTATTGATATTCGTGTTAATATTATTAACTATACTTTTAACATTAATCTTTCGTGTATAATAGTGAGAAATATAGAAATTATATTCTGTTTTATCATTATTATTCCATATATATATTTTGCGCAAAGTGTTATGCATTCGTCGGTTTCTAAATTTATTCGTTAGTTTTTATTATTAACTCGAGTACCAATTTATTTTGGTAATACAGTTAAATTAAAATTAAATTAATTATATCTGTGTATAAAAAAATACATATGTGTTATCATAATTTACTCAATTTTAAGATGATTTAAATTATTTTATTGGTCTTTGGTCTGTTAATACTTTATTTATAATTTCGAATGTAAATTTAAACTAGTACGTTGGTAAGTAATATATTTTGTTTTTATTGTTTGAAATCTCGGACATTTTAAATTAATGTTAAATTAAAGGATTATACCATATGTTAAGTTCTGAAATATGGTATTATAAATACCATTATTGGCTTATTTAAATAGATAGTAATAGAATGGCAAATGTTAAATGTTTATTGAATGCTATAGAATATACATGTACCTACATTTGTTTTTATTTAATAAATTAAAATGTTTACGTATAGTTTCAAAATTACTATTGGTTTGTTATCCTTTTTGAAAATTATTGTAGGGTTTTAAAAAATAAACTTTTTTTGTACGCAATAGATTATATAATATTACAAATATATTATTACAAATTTCTGTACATTTATTATTAAATACTAAGATTACAAAAAAACAAATAATATTAAAAAAACAAATCATTACAAAACAAATAGTGCAAGAGTTAGGTACAAATCGATTACATTTTTTAATTTGAATTATAAAGAATACACATAACATACAGTATTATATTTAATTATATCAATGAAAGTGTATTAATTATACTGATCATTTTTCAGGCAACCACAATATTTTAGTATTGGTTCAGTCCGAGTTCGTTTTGGTCCAATATCTACCAAAAATGATGTTACCGTGGCTCCATCTAATGGCGAGTTCCAACTAGACACTGACGCTAAAGAATCGTCGTGCTGCTGCGGAGTATCATCCCGAATCCCTCTTCCGACCGGCTCTAATAATAGACACACTACTGGCGCTACTTGTCTGCCCCGAATACAGGCGCCAGTATACCGTAGCTCATTGGATTGGTCTAACCGCGTTCAAAAATCGTCGTCCGGTTGTTTCGGGAAGTTAACTGTCGATCGTGTTCCGTTAGTCGCTAAAATTTGTGACGATTCAAAAAGTCTACCTTTACAAGAACAAGAAGCTACTAATCTGGACCGGTTCCAAAGGTTTCGTTTCGGCGGTCGCAACGGTAGAGGTGGAACACAAAATAAAAAAACCAAACAAAACGTGACACAGAGAACTACTGATAAATCAGACCGACTGAGGAAGCTCACAGATAAGCTGAAGCAGCCACCGGCTTGTGAGGCACAGACGTCAAATACCAAGGATGAAAATCTGATGGGTAGCACAGCCACATCGACAGCGAATTTAAGTGGTGAGGAATCGTTAGATAAGTTCGAAGATGGTATGCGAAAACCAGAGTCTAGAACTATAGTCGGATCCTATTACCAGCGATCTATACCGTTTAGGAGTGCATCATTTTCCCAAGTTTATTATTCGCCATCTGATGGTAAATATGTAAGGTCTGATGGTCGGAAAAGGAGCACACCAAATCCTGTTACCCTTTCTCGTAAAGCTCATTCGTCTGAACCTGTAAGAGCTTATTCTCAAGACCACGATGCTATAGATGTACCTACGCCCCCTAGGCGAAAAAATAAATTGTTCAAGTCGTCAGATCAACTGTGTCAATCAGACGTAGCGATAATTGAAGAATCGTTAGAAATATCAGTTGAAGAATCTCCTGATCAAGTAACTGGAGAAACATTTTTATCGGAGTGGAAATCTGAGACTGACGGCACTGTTCAGAACCCTGGAGATAGTACCACTAGCACACCTGTTGATTCGCCAAAAGAAGAACCACAGAGTCCGGAATTTCCACAAATGCCTCAATGGTCGTCTCTCACAGAACTGCCCCTACTACGACCTAAATTATCTGCGCAGAGTTCTGAAGAAAAAGACGAAGAAAAAATATGTTCATCGCCAAAAGTAAATTACCGTCAATATTTGTTGTCAAAAGCAGACTCGTTATCTGAAGGTGAAAGCGACCAAGGTAACCATAGTCAAACGTTATCACCGACAAGAGAGTGTACATCATCTCCATGCAATGACAACTCTGATTCCGAAAAAAATTCTGGTCCCCCCGTGCCTTACTCAAAGAGACCTCTCCGTGGTCCGTATTTGGAAATGATAGTAAATGAAAAAAAAAAACCGGAAGTGAACGGTAAGAAGCAAGATGCCTTGAAGTTCCTAGATGAATATCCTAAGCAAATCCGATCAGCCGATGATTGTCAGCTGAAAAGAAGCTACACTTCGCCTGACCAACCATCGGACCGGTTAAGACTCAGAACATCTCCAAAAAGAAAAACTAGTGCAAATTTACCGTTGTCAGTTACGGCCGGAAAGAAAAACGGCATTAATGAAACAGTGGTTTGTCATCAAAGAACAACATCTAGTCCAAGCCAGTTGGAAGGATGTTCAAGGGTGAAAAAAACACCCGAACCTAGTCCTCAGCTATTAGCACAATTGTTGAAAGGAAGCTCGGAACAAGTGTATGGAGGACCTTTGACAAACCCTTTAAAGGTAAATTTAATTATATTTAACCTATTATCAATAATGCGCTAGACATAAATATATTACTTATAATAAATATTTATGATAAATTATTCTCTACCATTTATAGACTACATATTTTAATATATTGGCTTATACGTGCATAGTTTTTGACATATTTTATATATTATAATTGTGTATAATAGAACCAACATTCTTAAACAAAATAGAAGTATAAAAAAGGTTTTGTTTCGATTTTTAGTTCCATATTTTTGTTATTAAAATATACCTGCAAATTAGATTGTTAAAAAAAATATACTTGAAAAACGGTTGTGATGTTACAAACTCTGACTTTTGAAAAAGAACCGAACTCAAACCCGATATTTTTTTAAATTTTACAAACCAAAAATGAACCGAACTGAATTTAAAATTGATTTACGTAATTTATTGTTTTTATTTCTTTCACATGACTAATGACAATACTTTATTTGGTTAATTTAATTTTAAGTTGTAAAAATAAATATAATAATAATAATTTAGTTTAATTAAAAATGAATTATAAATTTGAACCGCATCCAATGGCCATAGACGCCGCGGATAGTTATTTAATAAAAAAAAAAAATTTGAACCTGACTGTTACCTTGAAAATAGAACAGTAAATGTCCATAACTAAAAAAAAAGAGTAGACCTATACTATTAAAATCTTAGAAATTATATGATTAGGTTTGTATTAATTATCTGTTGATGTAAAATCATGTTTCCCCATTTGCATTTAAATTACATTTTAATTTCAAGAGTTCATTGTCATAAAGTTGATTAATCCGTGTATATTCTTTTAGTGCAATTCTGATTTACTATCCAAACACAATTTTTGTTTTTATTTTTATTAAAAATTCTTACAGTTTAAATTCAGTTTCATTTGTTTATCCTTTGTTATTCAAATAATAATAATGCAATTGTTCATCGTATATACTAATGTACAATCGTAAGTTCGTTTCGTTATCAAGTTTTCTCGTATGATCATAAAATAATGTAATTTAGGTATTTTAATGGTACCATAGTTAGTGGTAGTTAATAATCTTTTTTTTTAACATAATTAAAATTTTTTTTTAAATATTTAGTTTGATGTTAATTGTTTAAATGATGATAATATTTAAAATTATGCAGCATAAAAAAGGTTTTTTGTAAATTATATAAAATTTAGATATTCTACAGATAATGAAGTTTTTTAGTTTGGCTACTATGGATTTATGTCAAATGAATAGTTAACTTTTACATAGGTTGGTACTGATTTATTTAACTTACATTATGAATAATATATTATCATTAGATAATTATAATCAAATAGTTCTACAGTTGCGTAGTTCGAGTGAATTTGATAGTTTTGATTTGTGTTTATCTTTAGGACCCATATATTTTGAAAACACAAATTTTATTATTTTCATTTACTGGGTCAAATCAAACTCAAGATCTTATATTTATTTTATTGTTTTTCGTTCCATGTAAATGTCATTCCTACATAAAACGTGTCCAAAATAAAATGTAACTGACGTTATTATATTTGAGTTTTGTTTTATTAATATTTATCACAAGAGCACACATTTTTGTAACACAAAATGTTAAAATCTTAAATCACAAAATTTTATTGAAACCCATTATTAATATACATATATATTATATATTTTTTAAATAAGCTACAAGGATATGATTTTAAACAAGGTTATGTACTCGCATTTTTGCTGTTGTTGAAATGTCAACGTGTAACATTGTTATTTGTTTTATTGGTTAATGTACAACATTGTTCTTAACCTTAAATTTAAATATTTTTATTTGTCTATAAATTATCTTTTAACTTTAAAAATAAAATCTTGCTGTTTTTTATTATTATATAATGTATACTATACATTCACGGCATTTCAATGTTTTGATTATTTTTAAATAAACATACAAAAATAAACATTATTTTGAAAAAAATGTTCTTAGGTAATTAATTAAATTGTATTAGTTTATTAATTCATGTTGTTGAAATAAAATACACTTTTTAAAAGTTAGAACTTTTTAGTTGTTTTATGTATTATAGTTATCCATAATATGACTACTATATACTCAATAATAACATTCATGAAAATGTGAAAAATTATCTTTATAATTTTTTTTTTTGTCATTCGTTAAAAATCTCGACTCATATTAATATAATATATTAAATAATTGAAGTAGTGTCATTGGATGTCCCCTCCTATCACGCCCACATGCCTTGAAATAATGTTAAAAAATTTACTTATTGTATCAAATGTATACAGATTGTAAATATATTGTAGTTTTTAAAATAAAAAAAATAAAAAAAAATATATTAAATAATGAAGAACTAAATTCCATTATAAATAATATTGATGTAAAAACTAATTTTTTCTGATTTATATATTGTAAATTGTTTCTTTAATCTAACGACACCATTTTCCTCTTGAACATTTTTTTTTTGTGTCAACTGGAGCGATCTTGTTCCATCTCATTCAACATAAACTTGTACTTTATTCAGGGTGGTCTATTTACTATTAGTAATTCTAGGACAAATTCCAAATAGTTCAAAAAAATACATGTATACAATCATTTATAAAGTGTATTATAAATTAAATGTGCATATTATTTTGGACTGTTTATATTGTGTTATAGTAAATGCCTTACCAGTAATCACAATAAATAAAAATTTTAATTAAAATAAATATAGCTTTTCATTTATTTATTCACATTTTAACATGCTAATATTATATAGGTCACAGTAGGAATGCAAAGTAGGCATTTAAATTTCTTAGGTAAGTACCTAATGTTTATAATATATTTATTAGATAAATAATCTCACCAGTATTATTCTACACTGAAAATGAATGAATGAATGAATGAATAATTAGTTAATTAGCTTAGATTTATGTAAGCGATTTCTACGTGATTAACTTACACACTACACGTGTACCTATACGCTTAACACTCAGTAATTGCAACGTTTCTAAAATTTAAAAGCAAAATTTAAAAAACCATAATTAAGCTCTGAAATAGTGCTGAGCAAATTCATCGGTATCGACATATTTTACATTATGCAAAAATAAGATATGAAATATTGCGTTCTTGAATCTGAAAGATTATTGAATAATTTGTATACAATAAGTAAATTGAGTATATATTTGTATAGTATACAATATACACTATTACTAAGTTTTATAAAATATTGACTTGGTTTATTTATCGCATATAGTATGTTCAGTTAATGTGGTTTTAATAGTTAATATTCAATAAAATATATTCTGTCTTCATCTGTGTTTTTTTTAACTCCAGTAATATATTTAATTGTTTTCTTTTTTTTTTTTACTACCTACCTATTTCGAAAAATATGTAAATAGATCTACCAGCTTTTTTTTCGTCTGGTACCTCCACTTAGAATGAGAAATAATAGGTAACATGTTTACTAAAATACTCGACATTATAACGAGGTAAACAAAAACATCAAAACATTATAAGTGTCAATAGCGTTGTCGTTCGTTGTTTACATCAGTCCTAGTAAATTATAAAACCAAAGCAATAATGGTTGTGGTGTCAGTAGCAGTGTAGCACCCATGGAAATTAAAATTAAAGTGCAGTAAATATAAATGGTGGAGTAGGGTTGGTGGTATTTCAATCGGATACTGGTATTGCGATATTGCGGAAAACCATCAACTGCGTAATTCATATAGCATACGGTATATCTTTGGTAATGAATGGTATGTCGGTAAACCGTATTTAAGCAATAACCGGTATACCGAAAAAACCGTCCACTCTATTTTGTTGAGTAGGTGTAGTATAAAATATAAATGTACAATATCGGCCGAGAGGTACACTTTTGAGTTTCATTGTTATACCTTCTTACCTTTATACATAATAAAAGTGTGGTACATAATACAAGTCTGTGTGCTGCACAAAACAGACGCATTGTTCGTACGTATACATCTATTATTATTTTTATTTGGGTGCCAATCAATTATAGATTTTAATAATGTAAATATTTGTTTTATAAAAGTCTGTGTTGTTAATTTACACCTATAGGTACGCATTATTATGTAGGCATAAAATATTATGCTTATTGAATCCCGGTTAGCTCGGCCGACGTGGTTGGTGACGAAGTAATGGAATAATATGTGTAGTATTGTGTACATAAAGTGTGTGACACAGAGTTATGAGGGGGAAAAAGAGAGGGGTTAAATGTAAGGATGGAGAGAGAGGGAGACAGAGAGAAAGAAAGAGAGAGAGAGAGAGAGAGAGAGAGAGAGAATTGGTAGTCACACGGTCATCGTTTCTCGTTTCCGCCGTCCCTGCAGGCAACATCAAAAATAGAAAAGCTCGTACGGCGGTCGCCGTCGTCGTCGTCGTCGTCGTTCGTATATATATGAGTACATGCATCATGTACGACCCGTAACGGAGCGCGAGGAGGAGTGTTCACGAAACGATGTCATGACGCCTGTGCGCTAATTGCTTGTCGTTTTCCATCGGAGAAAAAAAAACACTAAAATAATGATAATAACAATATTATAAAGAGGTGCACCTCTATATAATTTTCTCACGGATCGTACACAACATTGTTATTTATTGTAAGTCAGTCGAATACACGACCGCACGTCTGCAGGTAAAACACCGGTACCTACCTTCAACAACGTGTGTAATATACTAATATCATTATCGCGATTTCGATGCAGCGTGTCGTAACGCTGTATAGTCGATCTATATGTTCATTATTGAGAGCTGAGACCATCTCCCGATAACAGCTAGGTATTGATGTCGATGAACTACCTCTATACCTACGCCTATATGTTGAAACATTCAAACATCTTCCGATACTTTCGTCGTACACGAATACACTATGGTGGTGCGCGTTGACGGAAACATGACAGCATCCAAATTATTTTCCAATGACGCTTTCGTCGATATAGACTTGGGGACTGGAGAGTGAAATGAAAAGCCGTTTTGCGATCAGCGTCATTGAATAAGACGGTTTGCTGTAGTATGCACGAGGGACGTAGACGACAACGTTGGTTTACCCGTTTGACGTTTTCGAGACGAAATAAATTATTTAAGTGCCTCGAGCTACTCAGTACGTGTTTGTGTGTGTTGGGCACATAAATGCGGTGCATTAACCTCGTCGGAGAAGGACGCGAAAATGCCCGTAATTTATACGCTGTGTGTTAATGTGGGATATTATATTATTAAACTAATAAGTTTTGTAAATCATCGTACCCAAACATAACCAGTGTCGTTTCTTTTTTCACTCGCAAACACTTTCCATGGGATCATTTTTATTTTGGCAAAAAATATCAGAACTATTTTTTCCTGTTCTCGCAATATTATTATAACCTTTACCACTTTTATTTATCAATACAATTACCACGTGATTGGGATAAATCGTTCGATAACGTCAAGACGGTCATATTTTCCTTGCAACTCTAAAAAAGTTCATGATTACACGATATTTTATTTTGTTCGAACACGAATTTAGCTTGAAAAAAAGTGCCTAATGCATAATTTAACGCTGACGTAAATGTGACTTAATTTTGCTGTGGATTTGTCTGTTTTAATCGTTTTGAATAGTCTGCACGAATCATAGTTTTTAACCCACGATTTGAACCATTAAGAAATTTTAGCTATTTCGAACTTGGGAATTTGCGTGTTGTAGAATACAGTTTATTCGATTATATCCGTCGTAAATATTTATTTTATGGCATGGCGTCTTTTTATATGGATTACTCAGCCACATTGCCACTTATTATTTATTGGTTGCTAAACGTACGAAACGTGTAGGGTACAAAATAAATAATTGTTTAATAAATATTTGTAAAATCATAAAATATTTTTTGAAATAATTAGTAATATCTGCACAATTAAAAAAACTATGTAAAAACTAAAAAGTATAAAAATATTAAATCTCTGTAAAAATAACTATATCATAGAAAAATGTAAGTTGGTTCGAGGTAAAAATAGCATACAATATTAATGTAAATATTTTGAAAATGTCACTGTATAATCATTTTGTATCGTTAATATTAATATACTCAGTAACGAAAAGCTTCAAGTCCCTTCGTATAATATTATTTGAAAACCGCAAATCACTAAAATAATTAAATAGATATACATAAAAAATTTCATTGTGTATAGAAAAAGATAAATTAAGTAAAAGTGAAAGCTTTTAAGTTCCTACGGTTGATATTTCTTGAATAATAATAAAAATCGTAAGAGAAAAATCGTTATTAGTTAGAATATCTAATGCCGATATGTCGTCAAAATTTGAACTTCAATCTCTCATAAAAAAAGTACGAGTATGTGGTTCTAAGCTAACTATTTTTTTATTTCTAGTAAAAAAAACTTATGTCAAATGTTGTATTACATTTTAAATTTTTGTTTTTTTCATCTGGTTATCTTAATTAATAATATGATGCAGAATACCTGTTGATCAAATAGTTTTTTTTATTAATATGCTTTCAAGTTGACATAAAAAAATGTAATGTAATAATAACTACAAATTGTGTGGGGCATCAGCTGATTTGAAATGTATAAGTATACTTATTAATTTAAATCTATTATTTGTCAATATGTCATACTAATACATCAACATTTTTTAACATTAATTTTTCCTATGAAAAATCGGCTTGTTATTAAACAATTAAAAAAAAAACCAAAAATCTAAAACATCACTATAGAAATATATGATGTATATAACGTATGTAACAAACTCATGCGCACTATATGTATAAAAACATGTTTTTACAAAACTATAAGAAATTTCTAAAATAGTTAATATTGCTACTGCTACACTAGTGGCTAATGACGTTGTACAAAAAAATTAGATACAAAGCAAATTTTGTATGTATTTGTTGCAAATTTAGTTAAATAAATTATTGATTTATTTTACATATATATTATTGAGATAAAGTTAAACTAATACACAAAATAATTTACTTTTAAATAGGAATTAAAATTATACATTTCAAATCAATAATATTCATTACCTACTCAATAGACTTAATTCTGATGAACAGAGAGAAACTATTTTAGACATTGAATCACAAATCAATAAATATTTTACACATTTATATACATTAATTAAATAAATACAAAAACAAAACTATAATATAATTATCATTTGTATTTTGCATTTTTGTTTGATATTATTTCTGTAATAGGCACCTATTGATAGATATATCTAGATATTTACAATATTTATAACATTAACATTACCTATATAATAATAATTTTTTATCGTTTAATATAATTATCAAGGAGATGAATATTTTATATGATTTTCGAGGAACATTGTAATAATTTTGAAGTTACCTATTATTTAATTTAAATGGTATCGTATTAGATTTCAAACCGGTGGATGTTTACTATACGAGTGATGTTTGATTGTTTGTCTAAATAAGTTGTTTTATTTTTTGAGTACAACAGTTGAAGAGGTTTATAGAATATAATTTGTTATTCTATTACGTGTGTTCATTTTGAGTACGGATATAAACGAAAATATAAAGTTGTTTTATTATATTTTCAAATTCAAGTCATGTTTAAGCAAATTATTCAATTACTTGGGTAGTTTTGGAAGTAATATTGGTATCTAGTCGTATTTACGTGCTATGGTATATTAGTTCCGGACTAAATAATTCATTATCTACCTATAGCTGTGAAAATTTGGATCTTACGTTTCTACTAGGTTTATTGAATGGAGGCTTAATTTATTTTTAAATTATTTTCTCACTATTATTATAATTATCATTTTTTTAGATTCCATTATCGGTTCATTTTTTAAATAAGTTGACAATACTGTGGAGCTTATGAGGTTTAATTATAAAGTCGATTTGTCTGTTATGTCTGTCGAAAAATGTTGAAATTTGCTGACTGAGTCCGCGGAGAACTCTTATTGTTTGAAGCTGTTTCACTTTCTTTGGAGTGGGTTTTCTCATATATTTTTTTAAGTTGTATACCTTAAGTTGATTTTTTATACACTTTGACTCTACGATCCGTATTAATTATTTCCTTTACATTTTCATCTTTTTTTTTGATCTTTCGAGTAACATCCATCTCAAAAACAACTTCAACTGTTTCAGCTAAGTTCATCTGAAGAAAAATAGTTTTCGTTAAATTAGAATGCCACTTTGACTTTATCGGAGGATATAGACTTAAGGGTACCTATATAGACGTATAGTATCTATGTATATTTTTCAGGGCCAAACAGGGCTATAGTTTGTTTGATGTTTGTCAAAATTGTTTAATATTCTTTCAACATACAACTATATTCTTAGCCATAATACCTAACGTTATTTTTTCATTACACATATAGCCATCCTCTATTTTTTTTTAATGAAATTTTCATTACTAATTTTTTTTACATTGAGACTATGTAGTATGTGTGGTGTGTGCTTCGCACACTTCTCATTGTATACCATTTCCAAATCGTTAATCGTTAAAATTATAAGAAAATAAAAGTTGCAGTTTAGTACTTTTTACTTTTACTAATTAAATTTTATATACTTATTAAAATTTACTTATGTATTATAAACTTGTTTTTTTCACAAAAATATGGCTGTACCTATTGTATATATTTATATATATATATGTGTATTATATATTATTATCTAGAGTATCTTTATCAGTCAAACTATCAGATCCGAATAATTGTATATTATAATATACTGTAGGACACGCCAACGTATAATAATTAAAACCCTGTTTAACACAAATGAATTGGTGGTACATTGCATACGAATGACTAGCTCAAACTGTATATGTATTTTTGTACCACCATATGTGGTGCGTAAGTTAGTTGCTACTCCGGGCGGGTGTCGTGGTGGGTAGTGGAATCCTCCAACTGTACACACACACACCCACACCCACACCGATACATACACAACAGGTGTATCGAGAGAAAACGAGATCACCCTCCAACCATGACCACCCACACCACCATTCGACGGATATAGTCCTTGAATGGATGCTTTTCCGACTTTTATCCGAATCGTGTCCATAGCAACGAGACCGACGAAATAGCAAACTACGTATATAATAATAATAATATATATAATAATTTTGTGTGTGTAGCGCACGTGTATAATAATAATAATGTTACATAGCCCGTCAGAGTCTCTCGTCATGTCGCGCGTGTATTAAACGTGACGTAAGCCGCGCGTGCTCGAGTTTGCCCGCTTGTCTACAGCTCGCCTCTCGTCCGTTGGCGCGGGCGTACGTATTATATACACTCTCGGCACCAGCGTCGGCGATACTGCAGGTGGTACAGTCGACGTCGTCGGACCACTCGCGGATCTGCGCTTTTATTACAATACACCAATAATTACTAATAGTAATAATAATATTATAATACCCTTTGGTGAGAGATTTTCACCCGCAGAGGTGCAGGTGGCGTCCGTGGCCTCGAACATGAGGGGTGCGTAATCGCGTTGAGCTCTTGTTGATTATTTTTTTGAATTTCATTTTTTGCTCGCACATCCATCGTCGGTTAGTTTTCGGTTTCCTTTTACTGATACCGCGGTACAGCTATATTATAAATAAAGTGTATTCACAACACCCGGATGTCGCTCGACTACTTTTCGATGGAATATCATTGTCGTCAGGCCCCAATGCCGACGAAGTGTCCAACATGAAGTGTAATGACTGCGAACGGCGTTCACGGAGATGTCGACGACGATCGGTCACTAAACGAAAACGCAGCAACAGCCGCGCAACAACTATTGGCCGCCGTCAAAGTCGCCACACCGGTAAGAGCCTGAGTCTTCTGGTGGTACTTTCGATGGTTTTTTTTAGTGGTTCAAAAATAGAAGGAGGAAACTTTGAAAACGATCAGAAAGTGTATACTCGTGACTGTTTGATTCTTATTTTACAAAATTAATTTCAATTTAGTTTCCAGCAGTAAAACCATGGAAGTGCGTAGAATTAAACCGGGGGGGACATATATTTTTATTTGATTTTTACCAACTTCCCCTATTTTAACAGGAATATTAATTTCATTCAACATATGAAATTCATATACACGAATAACATTTAATTTTCCGCGTTAAAAGTTAAAAAAATAAAATATAAAGTTTTAACTAGAATATAATTAAATAACTTTATAAAACAATTCCTGTCAAAAATAAAATACTTGGACATATTCGGAGAATATATTTTTAATAGATACATAATAAATAGTAAAATAAATAGACATTACAATTCTTCCTAATGGACTTCAACTCAACCATAAACTTATGCTTTTATAAATATTTGTTCATGAATAATAATATAAATAACACATCGAAAAATAGATTCTAAAAGCGAAAAATATTTAGAATATAACTACTGTATTATATTATTACATAGCAGTTTAATATTATATTAGGTACGTAACCTCAACATAGTATCATAATTATTAATAATTTTTTTATATTTTTCTCTTAGCGATACAATGTTTAAAGGTATTGTTATTTGTTTATAGTAAGAACTTAAAGTGTTAACAATTGTTTGATTGTTCAAATGTTCAAGTTATCTTAAAAATTAAACATTTATGCATTATGAGTAAAAGAGGTTATTTTGCCGTAAAAAGTCACCATAATTGTTTCAACTGATGTTTTTAAAATAATATCATTTATTAATTAGTATTAATTTAGATTATTTTTTCATATTATAATACTGTAGATAATTAATATATGCATCAATGGTTAAAAATCTGCAATCGGTTTATCCTTAAATTTTAGGTAAATAAATTGTATTAAACTTCGTGTTACAAATTCGCTCAAGAATACTGTTCTAAAAAAATAATACAATTAATTTCCATTATAATTTATAAAAACACAGATGCCCGGAACAAATTTTCGTTCATATTTCTAATGTTACATTTTTAGATATTATTATATTATTAAAATGTGCGATCAGCTGGACAATGCAATATTTAGTAGGTATACACAAAATTACAAACGTATCAATATTCCAACACGAAATCTTTGTGTTTCACCGTTACATAATAAACTATTAACCATGGTAGAACAAAAGTTACGCAACTATATTGGATGTCTCTTTCGAATAGAAAATATGTTTTCTCTGCAACCCTGACGGGGTGCTGTTTCCGTTCTCGGAAACGCGTACCTATGTATTTTGTGTAGGTATCTATTTATAAAATAACATCTATGGCGTGATGTCACCCCGTTGCGTCGTTATAACTTTACCCGGTAATGAACGGGTGTCGGGGTGTGGTTCATTGGCTCCTATAGTATGACATCTCCGGATTTACGTCATCGCGAAATGAACAAACCAACTAGAGGAGTTCCTCTATGTGTAGGGGTCGTATTACTTATATAACTATTATAACGACTAGTTTACTTCCCCTTGGCCGTTCATCGGCGTCCCATTAGCAAAGACTGCGTACTACCAAATAATTATATATTTATATACCTATCGTATTCGGCGCCAATTCGCGTACGTACCTATATATATTATAATATTACTATTTTGTGTGTTTATGATTACGCTCATATAATGATCGCAAAATGTCGGGACGGCGGACGCGTTTTTTTGGCCAATTAAAATGTCGATTTATCCTCGTCCTCGCCGTCGTCAATGGTGCAGAGCACCCGTCGAGTGTATTTTAGTCTTTGGATATCGTATGTGTGCGCGTTTCTCGTCTTGTATATTATCGTGTACTTACCTACCTATTGCGCCGCTGCTGGCGGTGTTACCGATGTCGTGGTATGGGGGATGGTAGGGGTGGACGGGGTGTATGATGGTGACAGAGGCGGTCGTGGAAACGTGACGACAATATTATTATTGCGAACGTCATTTTCGCCACCAGACGCACGCCATTTGTTAGGAAGTTGGCCAAAAAATACATTTTCTTTACCGCCACGCGCCATCCCCGGTCGAGTAAAGACGACGGTGAAGAGGGAGTGAAAATCATTGCCGGTTGTTAAAGAATTAAAAAAAGATCTAAAATAATTTATGTGGCCAGACGTCACACGTTATATACTCACGTTAATTTTCGTTGCAAGCACACACACACGCACATATATAAATAATTATAATGTGTATACTATAATAACGATGGTGTTCTAAAAATTAGATTTTTATTATCTTTTTTTGTTGCAGGATACGAGAACACATGTAGTGGTCGAGCTTTACGATACGGAGCGTTCATATGTCGAATCTCTACATACCTTAGTGAACGTAAGTAATAGTTTGATCTTCTTAATACAGCAGCAGCAACAGTAGGTACCTATTATGGTAGTAGGTACTTAATAGGTAATAGTGTGAAGTATGACGTAATAATTAAAATTAATATTATTATTGTTTAAAAGTAATAGCAATATCGAATAAATGAAGATAAGATATTATAACTTTCCTCTTTCCTGCTTTATCCAACTCAACGGCTACCACATTCACTGAACCCCGGTCTATGGCCTCAATGAAGTGTTAATATTTAATTATCCTTGTTGATAAGTAAATGAACAACTATTTTTTAAATATTTGGGCAATAGTAAAGGAAATAATATCTGTAGGTATAACTATAACTACCAAAAATGAATGTATTATCCAACAACATTAAGACTTCATAACAGTTTGACTAATTTATGAACTAATAAAAATGAAATTAGTATTAGCTAGGATATGAATATATGATCATTACAATCTATTTATTTTGGTCTGATATATATATATATTTATAGGATTATGGTTATAAAATAAAATGTCCATTGCATCTATGATCTATTATATTTAAATAGTATATCTTTTAGTGTCTAAAGAGAAATGTTAGGTTTAAATTATTATTTACCTTAGTATAATACGCCGTCTGGTAAATTAGTTAAATAATTTTAAATTATATAAATTATGTTAGTTGCAAACCTACAGAAAATGAACTGATCAGTAAATAAATGTATGGGTGATATTTACTAAGTTAGTTAATATTTATATTATTTTTATTATTTAAACAGTTTTGATTAAATTATAATTTAGCATGAAACAATGCATATCAAATCATGATTAAATCATAAACATTATTTAGGTACTGAATTTGTTTTATTTTGCTTTTTCAGTTTTATTTTTTATGTCATTTCCACATATCCGATGGCATTCATTTTTATGACAAGCGATTCCTTATTTTTTAAAGGACATTCAAAAATACAATTTTCCATTAATTCCCTCGAGGCAAGAACACTTTTAAAAGGGTTCAATGTTCGGTTTATATAATACAGTAGTGGAATTTAATATAAGTTCTTCTATTGACTTTAAAGAATTTTAACATTAGATTCTAAACGTTTCTCTAAGTTAAATTAATTTTAAAATATGCATTTTTACTTGAGGACAAATGACTTGAAATACTAAAATTATATTTTTATTGAACTGGAACTTGTTTTTTTTATATAAATCCTTTGCAATTTTTTTAAAAAAAATACTGAGAAAATCAAATAAGTTGCAGTCGAAGTTTAATTTATTTAGGTATGCGACTTAATATATTGTATGCACAGATAAGTTCCCAGAGTAAAACTTTTACTATTTTCATTAATTATGAGATTGTTTATTATCAATAATGAGATTTCTAAATATTGATAAAGATACCTAATGTTTTTAACGTATTGTTTCTTTAGGTGTGTAGAAAATGTCAATTAAGGACTGTATAGGTTATTATAGATACCCAAATTAGGATTATCAAACTAACGTGAAAATCTGGATATTGGTTGCATTACCACTAAATTTCTATGTCGTTTTTAAAATAAATAATTATAAATGTATGTAATAAATTAACATCGTTTGAGATAGGTGTGTATAATGACTATACTAATGTGTATATAACCGATAGTTTTACTTATAACTTTTTCAGCTACAGGTGTCAGGTAACACAGTTTATTGTTTCTGGTTGATTATCTTATGACCTATAGGTTAGGCTATTTGTGCTGCCTTAACCTTATTCTTGTTTACTTGTACAGGTGACGTTATTATATGCATGGATTTCTAAGTTTCACAGAATTCTCTGATAAAATTATTATCCTTCGTAGTGTCTAACATAATAATTTTTTTCACTTTTCGTCTCAACGATGTGTTCGTATATTTAAGACCACGTATTTATATTTAGTTTTTACTGTACCTATTTACTGACATGTTTTTTTTACATTTAAATTGCATATTTGCATTTAGTATTCTTGTCGTCAAAAAGTGTTTAATCATTCAATATATACAATATAAAAGTATAAATATTAACTTGGATAAAGTTATGTTATCATCAATGTATCTCTTAAATGTTGTGTTCTATACAAAAAAATAACCATTAGGTGTCTTAACTCTATTCTGAACTAATCGATTAATTAACTTGTTTTTTTTTTACTGAGGGAGTCTAGTCTACAATATTTACACTGTATTTTTTACATTGAATATCATATCCAGCTCTTAACGCTCTTTGAACTCATTTTCAGTGCAAAAATGCGCAATTATCCATTTATACATTAAGAATTTAGATAAACAAAAAACATATGTGGTATCATCATATAGCTCTAATAATATTGGGAGTCTTTTTGGGGCGTATGGTCAAACATTTTTAGGTCTTGCAACAGCATCAAAATAAATGTATAATATGTATTAGCGTAATTCGTTGCTATATACCTCCTACTAAATTTTTATTTGACAAATCAAAAACATGAATTATTATGATCACGCATTTTGGAACGTTATTTTTATTGAGATTTTTTATGTATACAATAAATTATTTATGTAGCTCTATTTATATATACATACATACATTATAAATTTATTATAATATATTATGCATATATAAATAATATCCATATATATTTTTTTACGATTACACTATTAATACGTCGACAGTCATTAAACCCTGGTCTGTGTACATAAATACGTTTAAAATATTATTATTAATAATAATAGTTTTATGTAAAAGTCGGCGAATAAATTACATCGTCAACGGCGACGCCGCCACCGCCGGCGACACGTAGATCGCAGACGGAGAGAGAAAGTTCCAGCGCGGATTTATCGCCCCCGGTAGCAACAAATACAGCAGCGTATAAGTGTGACGTGCGGACCGTTATGCGTATTAATAAATTGCAATAAAATTGTATGATATTGTGTAGGTCTCGTGCACACGTTTGCCCGTCAAAATCGAAAAAATACAAATCTTCCGATCGATCGATTATTGCGGCGTTTACGTGTGTTATTTACACTCGATATCTGCTGCAGGGTTGTGAGTTAAACTGAAACGAAAATGCGATTCTGAGATCCCACTGGGTACGTTATTTTATACTACGTCTTATATTCCATCGTGGGACCCTCAACAATTACGCGACGGGTTAGACACGCGCATTTTGTCGCTTATTTTTTTTGTCAAACTGTTGTGTTATTATGTTGCGTATAACTATACATAATAAAGATTAATATAACATTAATAATTGGACTTCCCACTTCTGCAGTTATTATAGAGCACCTAAGAATGGGAGGAAAGCGATTATTTTCCTAAACGAAACTCGTGGCAGACACACAACATATCGTATAGACGCCACGCTAAGTGATATATGTAGGAAGGTATGTCAGTTTTATACGACGTTCCTAGTCCAGTGGGCAGTGCTGTATTTAAGTCCTACAAAAGCACTGAGTATTGGTAGTGGCCAATGGCTACATAATATATAATATATTATCCCATACGACATGCACAGTATATATACCAATGTACTTGCATAGTAATATTAAATGGTGAAAAATTACCTACATTAAATTATAATTTACGTATATAGTATACTGACCTGTACACACTCATAAAATTAAATTGAAATAATTTCAGTTTCTTATATGACAAAATAATTTATTTTTGTGATTTATTTTTGTCATATACATGATTAAATCATTATACATCTATTACAAATTATTTATATACATAGGTGATGGGTATACTACGTTAAACTAACTAATATAATATATTTTAATGACAAAATGCAGATTTTAAATTGCTCATCACTCTCTAGTCTCTATATAGGACTATTTTAATGTTTCTATGCAAGTAGATGTAATTATTGCGTCTAAATAATATCAACATGTTTAAATTGTTTCTATTTCTTGTTAAGACGATGCCACACCCATGTATGTTGTCTCTGTCTTACAGAGGTATACAACATAATTGTACATCCACAATAATCCATTTTACTCTGTTGTTTTTAAACTAGAGTACATTTATTTTTTACACAATGAAATATAGTAAGATTATTATCTGGGGCACCTTGGAGGATTTTTTATTGAATTTTTATTTTAAAAGCAATTATGGTCATTTTAAAATTTATAAAAAAATTAAAATTTTAAAATGCTTATAACACGTATTGTAATAATTAAAACATAAATAAAAACCACCAATAGTTGCTCTGGATAATAACCTTACATTTGAATTTTATAATAGGTTAATTCACTGAAATTTTAAAAATAACAGAATGAGATCGATAAACGATCTAACGTAAAATTTGACGCCTTGTACGTTTGTAAGACGGAGCAAATACTTGAGGGTGTGGCGTCCTCTTAAGACGACTCCTAGTACGCTAAAAAATATCTGAAATGCACTTGATGTGTTTATTTGAACTTATAACTTACCTACCTATAAAATAGATATATAGCTATAAGTATATATTTAATGTACACTTCCAACCCCTATGCCCCTCGACAAGAGTAGGTACTTTGATTTTATTAGGCAACTATCACAATTCTGGTAGAATTTTTTTGGATTCTGAGCGGAGCGATGAATGTATTTTAAATCGAGTAGACTAAAGTTCACAACTATATACAACGACGTTTCAAATGTATAAATATTAATAAACTTGAAAATAAAAAAAGATAACACACTATCTAGATGAATTATTGATTTGGCACGATTTTTGTTTTTCGCGATCAAGGTTTCGAGATCTTCCATTTTAATAACACCGAATTTTATCGGTTTTTTCTTTTAGTTACATCTAACTTTAGAGTCTGAGTTATAGTTTCTGCTCTCGAAATAAGAGCTTGACTTTTTTTATTAACTTAACAGTCTTCAGTAATTTTAATCCAGAATAGTTAGGTTAAATATAGGCCAAGATTAATAAAATATTCTGCATTATATAAACACAGAAAAAGGAAACACATCACAATCACTGATAATTCTTCACTTTGGACTATTTACCAATGTTATTCCCATCTATTAAAATCAAATCGCTAAGACCATTATTTTTGTCATCTAGATATATTTATAAATACTTATATTTCACATCATCAGCTTTCATATCGAGAAAGTTGACGGAAATATTAAATTGTTTATTAGTCGAGTTCATAGAAAGCATCGTTAATTGAGCATTTTTATGATCAGACACCATAATTTTTTATTACTGAAAATATCAGTTTGGCTTGAATAACCGACGTCCAGCTCTTTTGACCCTCAATTCGAATAATAAGTTTTGTAAAAATTATATTATATCGATTATTTAAATATTTGATACCGCTTTGAAAATGTTAACTATGATTGATCCACCGTTCTTTTTTATTTTAATCTATGTAACAAACTTGTATTTAAGTTTATAAGGACGATTTAACATTTTAATCCATATAGGAATACTTATTTTAATATTTACATTGATTAATGGATTTTGTCAGTTAGTATGAACATCATAAGTTCGATATAGGTCACACATTTCGTATTTTACTAGTTAGTTATTACAAACAGTTTAAAATTAAAAACAAAAATTACATTTTCTAAACAACACGTTTTACAGTCTACGTGAATCCCTAGCGATTTGTTGGTTTTACTGTGGTTTAATTTTCCCCACGTGCCTTTTTTAAATCGACTTCCATTCAAAATAATATTTTGAAAACAACCTCCATCTAATAATTGTTATCGCATACAAATTTGACACAATAGTAGGTATACATATAAAACACAATCCTATGTCAAAGTTGTTTATAGTTATATACTCTTTAGGAAGGCAGGTACTAGGTACATACTATAAAAAAGTCAAACGTTACTCAAATATTGTTTGCATTTCTTTCAAACGTTAAACTATTATGTATAATACATTAATACTATAGTAATATATTACGACTATGAACGTAATTCGGGTTAAATAAACATTAGGTCGTAATTCGTATCATACTAATATACAATATATGCATATATGCAGCTTATGAACGCCCGTTAATTTTTTTTTGAGACTGTCAACATTTTAAACTTTCATTATTAAAATATTGGATAGGTACTAAAAACACTAAATTACAAGTCTGAATAAACACACGTGCATATTTTTTTTAATAACGAGCATGTTATTACTTATTCGATAGCTAGCTAGATGTTATCAGGCCTTTTTTCGAATAGCCCGTGTTGTTTAATTATTTATTTGCATTTTTTTCGTAGTTTGATCTATCTATTACACTCATTGACTCATGTATAAATACAGTAAAGGAGAAACTGCTTTTGGATATTGTACCGATCCAGATGTAGCGGCCATCGAAATGCACAACACCACGCAAATACACACTTCCTACCTAAGGAAGTTGGGAAGTATATGTATACAAAATGTTTACATCAGAATTATTAAGAAAGTGTTTGCCACATTTTACAACTTTAGATTTTTACGTCTTGAAATATGTTGTTGTGTACAAAAAATAAACCAACAACAAGTATAACATATAGAGCCAATCCTGTAGATATTAATTTTCCGTAACATAATTGGACTTGGGATAATAATAATAATAATTTAAATAATACTTCAGGGATTTGCGAATGTTCGTCATGTTGTGATACGAATAAAAACATTGCTTCCGGTCTATGCTCGCCTTCTAAGTTTATCTTCGAATGACGACCCTAATATCTTTATAGCTTATATTATACCAGATACCTATTATAATTATTATTATTTTTATTTTTAACCTGATTTATACGATTACATAACTGACATCTAGAATCTGGACACTTGTCAGAAGTTCATTAACCATGTTAAATTCTTAGTTCTTATTGCAAAATGACACTTAGGTGGTATATAATATGATACTATTTAATAAATATAATACAGTACCATCTGATTCATTTAAATAGGTAAGCTGCTCGTGGGTTAAGGTTGTACACAAAATACAAATAAGAATAGCGCGAGGTTCAAAATACTTTTATTAATTTACTTTTTTAACGTATTAATATGTTTATTTGTGTAAAACAAAACATGTATCTCAAACTAAAAATTAAACGGTTTTAATATCTAGTTATATACTTAAAAATAAAGAACATTTTTAAACGTGTACTCGTATGTTTATTGAATGAAATAAAAATGAACCTTTAACATGAAATTTAGAAGTTTCTTTATAGTTGCTTACATCTGTATGACAATTTTTAACTTATAATTGCATAACCTCATAAAGTCAAACACTTTTAGAACTATAATACTTTTTTTTTTATTTGTAACTCAATATTGTTAAATAATTATTTAAAATTATATTTGTACATTAGTTTATAGTAGTGACTAGTGTTATTAGTTATTATTATTATTATTTCAAGTAGTTACTACTAATAAAGGGAAACTGTGTAGTACTCAATACTGCATAAGAGATAATGTATACAATAAATGTATGAGGAATAATAGAAACCCAATTTATATTTGATTACAAGTTATGTACATTGGCAATGTAATTATAATAGATAGAAAAGTAAAAAAATAATCATTCGTGAAACATTATTTGATATTATGTTTTATTATTAATCAATATCAAAATTCAAATTATTTACATTTGGATACGGATAAAGGAACACATATTTTATTTTTCATAATTTCATCAAAATATTTCAAATAATTTAGAACCCTAACCCTAATATGTAATATATTATTATTATTTTTTTTAGCTTCTAGTGTAGGTAGGTAATAGTATATTTATAAATTTTAATTCAATGCAAATACGATCTTGATGTATTCTAGTATTTGTGTGAAAGGAAATCCTCTAAACTAGCTGATTGCATGCAATAGGTACCTAATACCTATGATTAATTATTTTCCCCTGAAATCTAAACATTATAACCTACCCTAGCTTACCGGGTATATTTAGAACGGTTAGGCTTTGATTGTTTTTATCATCATAAAATTGGCTGTATTAATGTTTACACTGTTATTTAGATTCATTTTTTGTATAGCTGAACAGCCCGTACCTCGTGGGCTTAATAGTGTAACAATATTACAGGCAATTTGGAACAAAACAACTCACCAATAACCTAGCGACACGTTTAACACATTTAATACACTATGAACTACATATAAAAATATTTAAATACCTATATTATGTAGGTACACATGACCTAAATGTATCCAGTTAATTAGAACAAAAATTATAATCTACAACACGAACTATCCGTGTGTATATTATGACATATTATGGCGGACATAGTTATTATACATATTGTGTATACGAGACAATGGAATTCAGCTCGTTTTAAATGCACTCAAAGTTGCATAAAATATATTGGGTCACGTGTTTTTTGATTTCTAAACTAATGCTCACTATTGAAGTGTATCTATATCTTCTTCATCGTTCTTTCCGTCGCTGTTATAAGTTTTCAGCAGTGAGAATATTCTGTCTCACAAAAAAATAATCAATACTTCAGATGATTATTATTAAATACTGTTTGTAAAAATAATTTGTGAGGTGTATTCGTTAAATGGAGGGAGTGCGATATAAGTACAATACTAAGGAAAATGTTATTTTGAAATTAATCGGTGACAATATTAATTGTAGATATTTTACTTGTATCTTTAAATCTTAATAAAAAATACGCATATTATAGACTGTTTAGTTAAACATTGAAAATCAATTTAACTCAACATCAGCTTATAAACATGATGTTCGGCTGTGTTGCGTATAACTACCATATATTATATGACATAATACCTAACTAATGTGCAACTTTTAATAAACGTGCGATGGTGGTATATTATTAATTAATAATTACTAATAAATGATCATGTAGCGGCGCACAATTTATCGTTATGTATTTATTGTCGATGTAGGTACCATCGTTCGGTCGTTAATAAAAAAAAATCTCGACGGCCGCAACACTCGCCACGCCCGCGGAGCTAATGCCGTACCTCAAATTTATGTGGTTATGCTGTTTGTTATTTCCGCTCCACAGCTAACTGTGACACATGGAATAGCGCGGTATTATCGTAACAACCGTTTCATTTCGTGGCGTATACGATTTGTTCGTGTTATTGTTGTACGTCTATCATCCCGAGGCTATGAAATAATATGGACTTGAAAAAAATAAGAAAATATCACAATGCGCGCTCCGAAAAAGACATGGAAAAATCAAACCGCCGGGACGGTATTTTTTCGACGACATTCGCGAGACGGTGGAAATTCTGCGGGAAACAGACACTCGAGACGGTGCTGTCGTCGTCGCTGTTGTCGTCCCCATGTAATATTATTGTCGTCGTCGTCGTCGTCGTTACGATAGACGATAGTAATAAATATATTAATAATAATCGCAATCGCGTGGCGCCTGACCACCGACGCCGCCGGGGCCTAAGTCTGTGCGGCACCGTCTATTTCTAGACAGCTCCGCCGCCGGAGCCGCAAGTCATCTCTTGCGATATTATTGCTTTTACTCGGCCGACCTTGCCCCTTTGCACGGCGTAGGAAACGTACGAACGAACTACGCGTATACCACAGCAGCGGCCGGTGGTATAAATAAATTCGAAATTTTAATCGGACCACGCAATCAATCCGCCGAGTGCGCCGTAGCCGAGCGGACGAGCGAAAAAAATTTAATAACGCGCAGTGGCGACGGACTAAAATATTGTTGTTACGATTATTATTTGAACATACTTATTCGGTTTTTGATTCTTATTACATCGAAGCAATCGGTTCTAAGGGGGAGACGCGCCATCGCCACTATATAGTTATTATAATATATATAGTATACGAATAATATCTCGCACCGCATTCGGCCCCACCATCGCGTTTCTTGACTACATTTTAAGATTGGAAATTTCGAAATCCCAACGGGTGGAAAAATTCTGTAGTGCTGTGTCGTATTGTTAATAGCTCTTTTATAGTTGTGGTCTGATAAAATTGACAGGGGAGAATTACCCAAAATGCTGCATACATCTGGGAGTTTTTTTTTTATTGTTATTGTAACTTGATCAGTAATTTGTAGGTACCTATATTGTTCATACTTATATAATAAGAAACAATATATATGTATAATATTAATATATATATATAAACATATTATTAATATTATTAACGCGTATATGCTACACTTGATTCCGACGTAGAGCAGTAGGACTAATTACGCTATGTGGCGTATTTAGAACACATAGTATAGATATTTTTGTCCACAGGAACAAATAATCTATACTAATAAGTATTTGTTATAAAGGGGAAGAGGGAGGAGGAAAACACAAATTAGAATTGCCTGATTAAAGCCACCCATTAGGGGCCCTTAGCTTGGGTTTAATAAGATAAAAAGATTACGGCATTACATCCGTTTGACTCTGTAGCAAGAAAATGTTGCCAGTGTGATATTTTAAAAAATACTAGAATTTAGTTTAAGTTAGAATTCTCTCCGATCCCCACAGTTGTATCCCGTTTGGACATATCGGCTTTGTATAGGTCTGTCTGATAAATTACAAGTTAAGATAATTTGTTTTTTGACAGTGGGCATTTTAGTTGATATTTTACGAGATAGATCGAACTTTTAGAACTAATCTTTTGACTTCATATAATATAATATTTCATGTCATATTATCAAGGATAAGAATTAAGATCTAAATATTTAACAGGATCAAGGAGGACGATTAGGTTTACTGTTTACTGTATAATGTTTGTGCAGAAACCATGGATTAAAGTGATGGTGGTATGAACGGATTTATTGTGGTTTAATTTGATTTGCCAATTAGTGTGCCATTCAGAAAGTAGATTTAAATACGATTGTAAATTAGCCGAAGCAATCACCGGTATAGTCGGCAATAAGAGTATTTCGTGTTTTTGATTGATTACAAGTATAAATGATGAGCAGTACCTATATAGGTGAAATAATACAAGGATTATGGGTAATATCGCTATATCTGAGGTTAACGAACTGTATTCTACTTTGAAGTAACAGTCCGTGCAGTATAGTTTAATTTAAATGAAGTGAGTAGGGGTGAACATGTATGGAGTTTGAATAGGATTCCTTCATATGCGATACTTTGTCAGAGGCCTGACATACGACTAAAAAGGCACTGGTGCCATAAACTTTGTCTTCGAGCGATGCAGAGATAGTATCAACAGCTCTGTGAACTTGACATTAAATCGTTGGTGTATGTGTTGGCTCCAAAACTAAATCGAGAAGGCCCAAGTATATTGTTTTAGAATATATAAAACGGAGCCATTTGTTAAAATGTTATTCTTTCACACATTTATGAAATTTTTTGAAATTTAAATGAAACACGCGTTTTTATAAACGGATTACATATTATTAGTATACGATAAACATGACATATTGCGCGGCATAAACTTAATCTGCGGCCTTGAGATATCTTTACCCAGGTTTGTGTTTGACGAGGGTGCCTACGCTGGCAGGTCTGTCATGCTCGCTATTAAGCTTCAAGTTGCACGTAATTATATTGATACGTATTAAGACCTAATGGTTAGGTTATCACTGATTTAAAATTGATCGAATCGTACAAAGTTAAATCGTTAATGTTTATTCCTACTGTGTTGATTTTTATCCTTTGGTCTTTTACAGACAGTCAATTTTTATTATTAATATTATTTTTTCAACATAAATTTATACTAAAACGATTTTATATGAATATTTTACCATGTTTATTTACAAATTTATAAGTACCTAGTATTGATGTACAACGGAAAGTACGCGTATTTTTCGTATATCTGTATATAATATTATGTTTGATATAATCTACACTTTATTGGTTTAAATTTGAATACTATGTTTATTATAATATACTATACTTAATGAATTTTATAATATAATATTTAAAAATTCAAATATAATTTGATAAAATAGATACTATCGACTATATTAATTATGGCATGTACGCATAACTTTAGTGATCGAAAACTTTAGAAAAGGGGAGAGTTTTTTCTTTTCATCAGCTGTTCAAGTACATCACCGAAAAACTTTTGAAATAAACCATAAAAATGTTGAATCAAGCCAAACATATGTTCAAATTACTTATTAAGCTGTACTATTAATAGTAATAATAATAATAATAATAATAATATTAGTGTATATGTTAGCGGCAATGTGTGTAATATTGGTATTTTATATAATGTCTAGGAATTCTATATAAGTATATAACACCAAATACAGCCGGCAATCTATAAAATTGTTTAAATTACCTAAACATTATATGAAATGCCAAACAATGTATAGGTAATATATTAAATCCATATAATCAGTACCTATTGATATTTGACAATATATAAATCCATTAGTAATCTGTAATCTTCATTGCAATTCAAAATGTCATCCTATAACCTACAGTGTTGTAATAAATAAATTGAATAACTTTTTATAAACTTAAACATATGAAATATAATGTTTTTTTTTTGTAATAATAGAATACTTTTAGTAACATTTATTTTGTCTTGACGAAATTCAAAATAAATTTTAAAAAGTAAATTGTATTTATTCCTAATAAGTACCTATACGTTCTACATAGATTTTTGTATTTTATAGAACAATATAATAGTAATAATAATTAATAACTGCATGTTAGTACTACCCATACAATTTACAAATTCTTATTTTTTCATTTTTATGCATTATATTCTGTAATATTAATGATACCTACTTTGTAATAAATATTTTTTTGTGCGCTAATAAAATTAATAATTGTCTTAATTATGATAGAAGGAAATCTATTTATTTGGATTATATCACTATTCTACAGATTGCCAATTTGTTGTTTGTCATTTTATGAAATGTCTAGTTATTATACAAAATATTTAGGAAATGTGTGTAAAAAAAAATTTACTATACACTTTTTTAAAAACCACCAGATATTATATAGAATTCCTAGGCATTTTATATATTAAATATATTATACACATTGCCGCTAACATATAGATGTTCAATGAAATTGACGCTGCATATTATTATAAAATTATGTATTTTCATTTCGAATTTTTCTCGTTATTACTTTATATGTACAGTTTTCTATTACTTTTGATTACATGTGTTAGGTAGGTACAAATTATGAATGATAGTAAAACCATTTGTTGAATTATTTCCAAAATAACTTCTATTACCTAACTATATTATATCAAAGTACATATCCTATACAACTTGATTTAACTTGTGACACGTATTATAATCGCTTATAATCTTCATCATTAATTATTAAGTTCCAGAAATTCCCATTATTAATTTAGTATAAATGTAATGGTAACAGATTGCCATCTCAAAACGCGTAATATAAAATTATCTTTCGGTGCTTATTTAACATCTTTATTCTTATTTAAATCACTGTAAATTATTGTCCATGCGTGTAGTGTGTAATATGCAAGTACTGTGTGTTATTATTAAATGCTTTAAAATCATACATTAATTAGTTTAGAAACATTTTTAAGAGTTCAAGAAAACAAAACTTTAAGAATTTTGTTAAAAGTTTTACAAAACAATTTATAGACATTTGAGAAAACAATATAACATAATATAACAACTAAGTAATATTATACATTACCAGTAATAAATACTCTCGTGTAGTATAAACTTTCAAACGTATTATTATAATTGTATATTACGCAACCTATGTGGTATATTAAAATAAACAATAAAATATAATATGAAAAATGTTATATAAGAAGGAATCTTTAGTACTGCTTTGGCATGTTTATTAGTTAGTGTTAATTTGTATTTAAAAACATGCATTTTAAGAAATCGCTATATTTTTTATTTTCATAAATAAACGTATCAATAAATTGCTTTTATAAATTATAAATCTAAAATTAAAATGTAGGTAGGTACACTTACAAGTTATATTTTCCGAGATGAGTAAATAATGGTTATTATAATTAAATATCATAATATTCGATTTCTGCACTGGTTCCATAATTTAAATTAATTCTCGAGAATCGGAGTACCTGCCTCTTTGGTTTTATATATATTTTTTACGCAACAGAAGACACCATAAAAACGTTATTTACTCAGCTCTGTTATATGTTTAGTTAATCTAATGTAATTTTTCGCTTGTCCTTCGACTATTTTTTTTTACAATGACGTTAATAATTTCTTTATAAAATTATCTTTAGTGTATATTTGTATGAGTGTTGAAAACCTTCTCTAAAAAATTCAGTAGGTAGAATATCTAAATTGCATTTAATTAATATTATTGCAATAATACCTTTTATAGAATATTATACAAATATTGTGACATTTAAAAGAGTAAGTAAAATTCTTTTGTTTTTTGCTTACCTGCTTACATAGAATTTTGATTATCTTTGATTTATACCAACTAAAATAATTATTCGTCTTTTATTTTTATCTTTTTATATGAAAATTAATCCACAGCCCACAGTAATTAGTCAGTTCTTGGACTGTGATAATATGCTTATACAAAAAAATAGTTTATAGATAATATCATATTGGTAATAATATAAGTAATGAGAATACATATAAAGTATAAAACAAACCTTCCAACTGTTCACTAATGGACACTGATTTTTTAAAATTAAAATCACAATTATGAGGTAAAACAAGTCTACTGAGTTCTTTTTAAATTAAAAACTTTTATTTACATGATATTATTGCAATCTTTTATCTGATTTATAAATAAAATGTAGATTTTGAACCCTTATCAAATATTCAAATTCATATATTATACCAAGTAAAAAAGTATTACTAGGTGCTAGGTTACCTGTCTTCATGTCTATATAAATTATTTATAAGTTATAGGTGTACTCACATAGATCATTGTAAATAAAGTTATATAAATGCATAAATTGGAAATTTCAAATAAATGTACGTTCTGATTTTTAAGTAATATGATTTTCAGTTATATGCTTCATGCATCTATTATAGATTGAAGATGTGTCATATTAAGAATATTGGAAAAAACCTTAATACCTACTTTTGGATCTAATTTGATCTCATTTTGTTTGTGAAATGTGAACATATATTATACAGGGTGTTCCAAAGTTCATGTAACAGCAGATTTCAGCATGATTTATTTAAATTAGGAAAAATTGACCTATGTGAAAATGTTTTTGAATCATATATTGTAAATTAATTATTTTTTTTTATTTATTAAAAAGGGGAGATTTTAGGAGTAACTTTTAAAATTCAAATGGGAACCTATATTTTTTTTCAATGTTCAAATTTCTACAGCTCCCCCAATTATTAATATATTTATGTAAATGCCCTATCAACATTTATTAAAAATTAAACCGCTCATTCTAATTAATAAAAAAAAATATTTAATATTAGATTAATTTAGATTATATGGCCCAAACAGGTTTTTTCATAGGTCATTTTTTCCTAATTTAAATATATCATGTTGAAATCTGCTGTCACGTGAAATTTGAAACATCCTGTACAATAAAATCCTAGATATTAGTAGGTGTATCATGATACATTATCTAAATGTATTATCATATAATTTGTAACCAAAGAGGTAATATATACGTTTTTTATGTTCTTCCATAAAAAAGTATATGTTCATCGAAGTATATGTTTTCTTTGAAGTATTAGCACTATCTTGTGCTCAAAAGTGATGTGTGTGTGTGTGTGTGTGTGTGTGTGTGTGTGTTTGTGTGTGTTCAGTTTTGGAGTGCATGTGTTGTAGTGTGCCTATGTGTGCTGATCTCTATTGATCTCTGCATGAGAGATATATATAATATTCCTCCCCAGACAAAATGTTCATTTGTACACTAATAGGAGATATTATTATGTTAACATGTTATATTAAGTGGTTTATGCTAAAAATATTTGTGATTTGTGTTCACAATTACTCATGTAGGTGTAAATGCCTATGTTCAAAAGTGTCTAGAGCACAAAAACACAATTATAAGTTATAAACTAATGAGTGATTTCATCTTCATTACAAAACACCTTTAACGTCATGTATCTATTATTGGGTACCTAGTAATTAAATATACATGTATTTATATATATTTGTCTTTGAACATCGTTAAAACATATCATAGATGTATTAATGCAAGAAAAATATATTATAAAGCGGTATTTAAATTTGTACTCATCATATATTTAATTTTTATTTAGCACTAACAATAAATTAAATTAAAAACAAAATGCTGGTATCGAAATCACGTTTTCATATCATTATTTATGATATACCTATACGTGTTAGTATTATTGCTAATTTCGAAGAAATGGGTTGTCAATCGGAATGTATTTATGTTATTAAACGAATAAGCTGTTAAAAAAATGTTTGTATGTTTAATTTGACGACTATTGCACGAATCGATCTAGTTTAGCCAAAATATTTATATATCGGAGAAGGAAAACTTTTCACAACTCTTGTCACGAGGTACGGCGCTAATAATGCAGAGATGTACGTGTACCTGCGTTAAACGCGATGGCGGCCAACCGCCAGTGAATATAGATAACTGTTTGAAATAATAAAGACGTATAATTCGAATAAAAACTACCTGGAGCTTTATGCATTGAAAATGTTTTTGTCGGTGCAATGTTTACGGTTTAGCATACAATGTGTTATCGTTATAGTGTACGCAACCACTTTAATCAAAACGATATTATGTAATGATAAACAATCATGATTTTTTGTGATTTTTTTTTATCAATATATTATATGGTATCAATCTTGTGCCAGATGAACGTACGTATTTGAACGCACATTTCCTCGTGGTATAGTGCGGTGCCAAATGTTTTTCGGATGATTCAGTCTAATTTTCTGGCATGAACTATTGTAGTATTGTATCGAGAGTGAATAACCCACGAGTTCGTCAGAATATCAGTGTCCGTGACTTATAAACGGATGTTGTGTGATCGAGTTAAAAACAAAGTAAATGAAATGAAAGCTTAAATATACTGTGGATGACATCAAAAACCCTAACGGGGTCAAGGTGGGCGATACAAACGGTGGATTAACAAACAAATTAAATTGAATTAACTAAAAATGCACTTATTTACCGTTCTTTGAGATGCCGTAATGCGTAAAAAGAGACATTTATAGAAAATCAGATAGGTTGTTAGACAAAATTGGTTGTATACATTTAAAAAATAATATCATTAATTAAATTTTATTTATAATATGCGTATGTTGTATTTGTATTTATCATTATTCTTTTGGTTGGATAGAGATTGTTTTTTTTTTTTGTTTATTTTATAAAATGCATCCAATGATTCTAATGTAACTATCATCTGAGCCTAATAATATAATACTACGATAACACGTAGCTCTCGATACGTACACGAATTAGAACTTTCGGTACTTTGAATGTCACTAGCATTCGCAAGTAATAATTTAGATCGTCGTTCGTGGGCAACGTGTAGGGCATATACTTAGTAATTACATAATAATAATATTGTGTGTGTTACAATCAGATCTCGTAGAATATAAAAACGATTTGTGCCTGGTGGAATTGTGTGTCTGTTGCACACATTTCAGGGAACACGTCGAGCGTTTTACACGATAATAATTTCCCTATGTCTTTACACACGGCCATCGAACAGAACAAAACCCCTGCGGGGCTGTCTATATTGTTTTTGAAACGTTGTACAAATGTCGTTAAATGTGAAACGTCTGTCTTTGTTGGACTGCTGAAACGATATTGTTTTTTGTTTTTTTTTTTGTTTACATAACTATATTTTATCATAATGTACGATTGTCAGCGAGATCTGCTTTTTTTTGTTTTTGTTTATAGGTAAAAAAAATTGTAATAATTTATTATATTGACGTGGCACGACGGACATTGCTGCGTTGGTCTCGTAGCGCCGGAAATTCCTATTTAATAAAAAATTAATAAAATGTCGGAAAACCTAAAAAAATTGTTAGTATCGCCCTTAAAAAAAACATTGTGTAAGCTGATATAGATGAAACGCATTTGCACATTGTCAAGTGTTCCATAAAAAATATCGCAAATATATTGAAAATTGAAATTACATAATAGGTATATTATCTCGTAATATAATTTGTGCATCACTTACTCATCACTTACTAGCTGGTATAGTCAACTGAATATTCAACTGTATCATATTTTATAGGTACATTGTTCTGGTTGTTATTTCAGTAACTGTTTAACACATACTGTAGTAGCATAATATGTATATATATATGTATAATACGAGTCCTATATACTCCTATGCCGTACTCTATCTACCGTCCAAAATGTTCGAATTCACGAAATACACGATACGGACATATTATTACGCGCATATATTATGCACGCCGCAGTAATTAATTCGTTCGTATATATGCGTCTCGGTTTTGTCAGACATCCAACAACAGTTCTTCTCTGAGGTCGATTTTTCAGACACACACCGAGTGTAAAATAGGTGCACATTCCTGATGACGTATACAGTCGTCCCTATCCCTATGCGGCAGTTATATAGCGAAACGTTATTGTGCTGCTTCGTCTCTATATAATACATCATCTCACTCTCGTCGTCAATGGGGTCCGCCGGTTTATTTTCTCTCGTTTTTTCGCAGCACCAGCTGTTTATAAATCAAACGTTTCTAAAAATATGTACTTGCTTTTGTGTGCGCGTGTGTGTGTGTGTGCGCGCGTGTGTGTGTTTGAGATGCGTTGGCCGTGACGTATATATATATATATATACACACGAACACTCGCGAAATTGTATTTTCGATTATATTATAATAGTTTGGTTTTTGTTTCACGTAATAACAATAATTGTAAATAATAAACGTAGGGCGCAGCGGCCGTTCTGAACCGGAAAACTCAAAACATCGATCGGGTTATCTATCATACTGCACGAGCGATGACGTGCTGCTGCTTTGTGTAGTTGTACGTGTATATTATATGTAAAGTGTGTAATTTACTAATATGTATATCGTGTATGATGTTTTTCTATGACTCAAACCCGGAATTTGCGAATATCGGATGTTTATTTTTAAGAATCACGTGGGGTAGCTGCGTGGACGAAATTCGCGTACAATTTAAACAGAACGAACGGATTTTTATAATTCGTTTAAAAATAACACGTGACCATTCATCGTGTTGTTGTTTTGTGTGTGTATACCTTCTTTCCGACTTTCTAAGCGATGAGTGTTGAACAATTCTGGAAGTGCTAAAATTAGCACTTAGATAATCCTTAAATTAAAAAAAATCAAGTCAAAACGTTTAAATGTGTATTTTATTTAAACAGAGTGGTGTATATATAACGTAGTCGACATGATTTATTTTGAAGCTTTGCAATATAGCTAGGGACTTTCAAATTATCTTTTTCGAACCCTAATTTCCATCTTTCAAGATTGTGGGGTTTCATAACCTTATCGAAATTTTTAGTTTTTTTAAATATGAACAATAACTTAGTTCTTTCTTTTAGGGTCGTAAAAAACAATTATACCACCAAGACAAAAATTATACAACTAATTATACTGCAGCCTACAGAATTGCCCATTTGAGTGATGTTGTTAAAATATACGTTATTAAAGAGCAATAAAATATAATACATAGATAGGCATTATATTGCCTTTATTATGGAAAACATGAACTTTGAGGTCTTCCCCAAAGACTGTTTGTTGTTTTTAAAAGATTTTAAGTTTCTTCTCGATGAACAAACTTGATTTCCCATGATACATTGATACCTGTAGGTTGTAGACTAAAACTAACTATATGCACAGAAACAATATTTTACCGATCTCACAATATTCAGCGAAGCACTTAAGTGCAATGTGTTGTACATTATCATTTATCACATTTACTCTACCGTTCCGTTTTATTCAATCCTCGTATTTTTCAGTGATTCCCCAGGGTCAGAGATATTTTGAAATCAATGGGTAAAATTATGATAAAAAAAATATAATATCGTATCGGGTTCATACATTTTTATTTATACACATTTAAAAAATTGATGAATGGATAAGTAGTGCACGTCCTATTGTTATTGCTATTTCAATAACTACATATAGGTATACCAACATTTATTGTAAGGAAAGTAATTTGCTGCGAAGTATGAAGTATAAATTATTGGATACCATATAAGAAAAGAAAATACCTAAAAAAATTACCACGATAAAAAATTTGTAGTGTTCTTAACAAATAGTCATCAACATCGACTGAAAAATTAATTTAGTGTGTTAAATGAGCATCCCTCATAAATGTATTATGTACATAATGTATGCTGTCGACTGTTTTATGGACGATAAACTTTTGTCGGACGCGTTTATTTCGGAAAATTGGCCGATATGACCGACGCCGGCTAATGTCATTGGTAGTACCTACCTACTCATCGACGGCATATGCGGTGGCCCAGTTTCACGTGATAATATTTCTTGCCGAACAGCGTGATAAATTAAAAAAATATTTTCATTTTAATGATTATAGGTATATTTTATTTCATCACTGGTTTATAGAAACTATTTGTTAAATGTCAAAAGGTAAATAAATTAATAATCCGACCAAACAAATAAATAATAACTTCATAGTTAATTATGTTTATTTATAAAAATTCTCAAATGCTGATACCCTACCCAAAAGTACTCCTACGTATAAGTATATAGTAAATATAAGTACATGTAAAAGGTTATTAGTGGTTTGTGGTTAAGGAGCAAAAACTTTTATAATAGCTTACCTCCAAGCAGAGGCGGACAGCGCCTATAAATCGAAAACTGGCATAACCAATTATCTATTTATTACTGAATATCATACTAAATATAGGGCCCAATTTTCATCAGCTCAGCTGGAGATTTGCCTATCCCCACTCCAGTCAGTCCGTCCCTGCCTCCGAGTGATACATCTAAGGAACAATTGTAAAATAAATAATCTCCATAGCCTCTTTCACGTATAAAAAAAAAAAATCAAACACTAAATGACTCTCCTCTGAGGTATATCGTGTGATAGATGGCCGAGTTTATAATGTACCTACAAGATGGTGTTGGTTGAAAACAAATAGGTCAGCAATATGCAGGGAGACTTGTATAATATTTTGTAAATACCTATTAAGTATTAACAAAGCGCAAGGTAATCAGTTTATCAGTCGTTTATTCAACCGACACGTGTGGAAGTCTTTTATAATACATAGTAAAACCAAACTATTTTTTTTTTCAATTTAATCCGTCTTCCACGCCCCATAATGGTACGTGGCGAACGGGAGCAGAAGAGTCCAAGGAGGAGGCGCAGATACCAAGCGTTATATCTATACTTAACCGGCTACGTCATATATTTATATATTATATTCGACGACGGCGTTTATTAATGAAAATTTGGTCTTACGCTTGGAATTTTAATCTGAACTTGGCTCAAGTCCCTCGAGGTGAATATTCCGATATTAATATATTATATACGGACTGACGAGACGGCGTCGCCGCGCGCACGTTATCACGTAGGCAGGTACCTACACATATAATAGTATAAAATAATAATACATTTCATAAAACGACAAGACGTGAGTCCGAGAGAGCGCCGAGTAATTAAAAAAAAAAAAAAAATTGAATCATAATCCCGTAAGAACACGCCCTATGGGTACACACAGTAATCCGATATTTTCGCACCGTTTATATTTTTAGGCGCCTGTCATTACGTATTACTATTATTAATAATCGGATCGCCGGGCTAAATAATAATATGATATTACTCGGTGCCGTGACGGAATGGCGTCCGAGGTAAACCCGTTGTTTTAGCAGCATTTTCTATTATTTTAATACAATGTCGCATTATTTTTTACGCCACGCGCATACAGGGTAAACTATTTAACTTCTTGGCTCTTAATAAGTGAGTGATTTTGAAGCAAAAAATATGTTGTTTAAAAAGTTACTGAAAGTTGTAATATAATAGTACACGATTTCTGCACACATATTTGAATACTGTACCGTGGAACGGAATATGTCTAAAATATATAAATGTCGATTTGTAAAATTAAAATAGTTTGGTTAATACGGATACTGTGAAGTGTCGAGGGTAGGTACCCCGCAGTAGTTAGCACTAGTACGCACAATTCACATCGTATGTTAAACGCATATTTACCTATTACATCAAATCGCGAGCGTGATATTTATAAGTCAAAATATCTATTAAATTGTTCTCTTAAAAGTATGAAATATATTATAATTTGTTGATGCCGTTCACCGAAAATCCTAATGAACAATATTCGTAATATGAATTGGATTTCTTTGCCAAAATGTTGTGTTATAAATACTAAAGACTGTACAAAAATAATTTTATGTTATGAAAATAAAAACTTTTCTGAGAAAATAATAGCGTTGCCGGTTAAACTGATCACCCTGTATGTAATATGTTTTATTATAATTTATTGCACACAATAGCACATAATAATATCACGATATTATAATATACGAAAATGTTGATTTCACATGTCTATCGCGGTCAGATTTTGTTCAACGTAGTTTATAGGTCCGGGTTCCTTCTTCGATACTCTCGCACACACACACACACACACACACACACACACACACACACACACACACACACACATACTCACTGAGTGAAACCACAGTCACAGTGTCTTTTTTCACTTGAATCGCATAATTTTTTTTTTTTGTGTTTTATACATTGGCGTCATATTCCTAACGTTTTCTCTTGGCTACGTTTATACTGTTTAGTACGTCCGTATATTTGATATAATATAGGTATGTTCAATTTTTAATCAAAATCTAAATACTACAGATAACCTAGAGTTGCATCCATCATTAATCGTCAAATCTACTGTTTTATATTGTTGCAAAAATAATAATGTACAACAATCAACAAAGTATTAGATAACTGTATGTACCTAAAACCTAATGACAGGTCTCAAATAACAACTAACAAAACGAACTAATACTCAAACGAATTATATTTCAGCAATATATACATATATATATGGCATTCAACGAAAATAATAAGCAATTGCTCAAATGGCACAAATTGTACAGGCTTCTAGATATTATGTTCACTTTTTATTTGATATACCTACCTGTGAAACTAATTAAATCGAATGTAAGAAGATATTCTTAAATCTCAACAAAAACTATTTTGTTTCATGAATCTGAGACTAGCCGTACACGTAAAATTCAATACATTGTATATATGATCTCTATACATCTTATAGAGCCAGCTGGTGCTATTATTGACTTCCATTGTGTTTACACGTTACATAATATTATGTATTGAAAGATTTCCATGCTAGTCGTTAGTACTGCGTAAAAATAAAATGCATTGTTTGAGTATCAATATTTTGGCAACGCTGCACGATTTTTATAATAAATATTTCGATCACTTATGGTCTGTGATAATAACATCCCACAGCGCAAATGTGCTGTGGTTATTTATTGGTTGAATAGTCAGACCGATTGCCTGTAAGTCAATAATGATCCAGCCATGATCCAAAGTTTTCAACGGTTTTATAAATTTGATTAAAAAATTATAATTCGGTTGTGTAATAACTAATGATTGTGAACATTTTTAAATCGCCCACTTTAAGCCATAACAGTCGTAGCTGGATGACAAATTTTGCGTCGACGTTATCGTTTTGTATGTAAATACATTGTACAAACTTCTTTATAAATAACTCGTATCCATGTTTGATAACAATAAATTACATTTGACCATATTATATTCATATGATATCGTTGTCTATTCGTCTCATCAGATAGTCTGGACCGTAATCAACATTGAAATTAATGATTGTCTGAGATAAAAAATTAAATTTATGAACACACATAAAGTTTAATTATTTAAATTTGAAAATATATGTTATATGTTCGGAAAATATATTTCTGACAATGCGTTTGACACGGTCATAATTACTGACGGGTCACACATTGAATCGTTGTCTATTTTTTTAAGGGGTCTGTCTAACATTCTGCAGATAAAATCTTGATTTATCTCCTTTGGCAGAACCCTTCGTCGAACTTGACCTATATCTGAAAAATTGAAAGTTATCTTCCATGTGTGTAGCTATGACATACCTAAATTATTTTAAACTATCACGTTATGCGTGCTTTTGAAAAAAAAATCATTCTTTATAGTCTACAGGTATTTATTTTATAACATCACGTACATTATAGGCTCTAATTAAGTACATTAATATATGAATTGATTTTTACAAAATACAAAACTTTTATTGAGAACACTTGAATTCATATTATAATATTAATATTTCTGCAATAATGTATCATAAATTCATAACTAATAAAAAATAAAAAGTAACGTGGGTGAAGATGAGAAGCAAATAGTAATGCAAAATCGGTCTACATCTTCATGTCACATTCGAAAACACAAAAAAATCTTTAAAAAGTTAACTAAAATATTTAAAAGTTGAATACTGTTTTATTTCTTAACAACCATATAATTTGTATGATATCGTATTTATATTATTACAATTATCCCCTTAATTCGGTAGGTTAAACTAGTTTTTGTTAAACCAACGTACCCTGTAAATGGCATGAAAAAGTTTTTAGAATAATAACATTATATGTCCATTTATTTTCGAAATATTAACTGCTAAAAGAACAAAGTACATAATATTATAAACCTTGCATTAAGCATTTTTCGAATAACAAACGACATTTTTGTCAACATAAATCGATAAAGGTTGGACATTTCAAATGTCTATAATAAAATAAATACCTAGGTAGCTTAAAAACGTCTAAAGTATATTTTGAACAATTATTATATATATCATGTATAGCAAGTGCTAGATAATACAAATATTTGATGAACATTTGAAATGTACATTTTTTTTAAACTAGTATTGCATAAATAATCCAGTTTTCTTTCCGTTTTTATTAGTTTTTCCAATTGTTATTTCATGAAATATTGTAATGCACTAGAAATTTTCTTTTTTTGACCCCCCAAAATACTAATTAGATCAAATTGCCTACCTGTAAACGTCATTAAAGTTAAAAATTGAAGCAAGTTATTATCTGAAAAAAGTGTTGTCAGACACCAAAAAAAAACCTATACTGTGCACGTTGCTGTAAAAATTATAATTATTAATAGGATATCTGCGCAATATTGTTTTCTCTTTTTAACCCACGCACAACACTGATAAAACGCATTAATGTACAATGGATTTCTATGACTTGAGTAATCTTAGAGTAAATATTTTTCCTACAAAAATTATGGACAGTATTTTTTTTTTAAGGGTTTGACATATTGGTTTCATATTTTATTATTGACTTAAAAAATAAAAAATACATTTTTTAAAATTTAATTGGATATTAAATTGTTTTGATACTCACTACACCAAAAATATCATTCTCTTTAATTTTTGTAATGGCTGATTTTACTCTATGATTATTCATAAATATAAAAACAAATGATTTCGTGCGTGGGCCTGCGGAGGGAAAAAACAAACAGTGCGCTGACATCCTATTAATAGGTGAGTGATTTATCACAGTGTCGTGTTATTTCATTTTCATTCATTGATTAAAGGTACGTCTGATACTAAATAATGAATATAAGTAACTATTAGTATTACTAAATTCCATAAAAATAATAATTTGATTAGAAAACTAATATAAGTAAATTCAATAAAAAAAAAATGCAATTTATTTACGTAATGTCTTATCTATCTATAATCTATCTATATATATAAGAATCTAACTTGATTTTGGAGACGAAGGAAACCGGGTTTGAACCTTTATTATAATAATAATAATAATTAACTAATTTCCAATTATTTTCATATATTTACCGATAACGATGTCTGTTTCTTTTTTTTTATTTATTTATTTTTTTTTTTTTATAATCCATGTATTATTTGTACAGCCAAAAAATAGTCTTATGTTTTTAAATTAAATTATAAAAAAATAATTTCTTCCGGAGGAAGATCGGGCAGCTAGTATAATATAACATACTAAAATAAATAAACGGATAATAGAAGCCGAGACCAAAATAATGTTGACGATGGTGTATAATTGTTATATATTCTGAATAAATGATAAAATATCATCGTATAAAAAATTGTACTTAGTTGACCACTAGTTAAAACTTAAAACTGTTCACTTGTTGGGATTTCCTCACTGCTCAATGATATTTAGCTTCACTGTTTATTTTTAATTGCAGCATAATTTTCTTATAGTATAATAATTTCCAGTTGTTGTTGTATTAACACAATCTTGTATAAATTATTTTGCAAAGTTTTGCTACCTAGGTATATATTTATAAATTGAATCTAGATTATGGTGTTAAATTTTATAGTTTTATTGTTTGTAGTTTTGTTATTTATTTATATTTTATTTTAGAAATACCTGTTGCCTTTGAAAAGTGTTGAAAACTCTGTACTAATTGAACCGTCAGTGGTTGACGAGATATTTTACCAGGTATATATTTCACTATCGTATATGCATTTACACGTTTTAAAATAATGTTCTCTGATCTTAGATACCCGACATTTTAATGGAGCACGAACAATTCCTAAAAGATCTACATAAGCGTCTCGAAATTTGGGACGCACATCAGAGAATCGGTGATATTTTATTAGAAATGGTATGGTTTGTAGGGAGAAACGTTTGAAATATAACTGGCGTTTAATTAATTTTGTATTAATTGTTTTCCAATATAGTTTTCCAAAAAGACTGTGATAGATTCATATACATCATTCATAAATAACTGGAAACAAGCCAAAGAAGCTATCAAATCGACTTGCAATTCAAAACCAGCCTTTGCAAGATATTTGGAGGTACGCAAAAACAGTTAAAGACTGGGTCGATCGTTAAAAAAATGTTTCTTCGAGAATCAATCACATTATCATGTACACAAATTAAATTGTATCTGTTTGTTTTTGTATTACAGTCTACTGCTCGAGAACATAAAGGAAAATTGGCACTAGATTCACTTCTCATCATGCCTGTTCAGCGAATACCCAGATATGAACTTCTCATACAGGTATTTTTTTTTTTTTTTGTCAAATACCTAGGTATAATTACTTTATTTAATTATGCATACATACAATTAAATATTTAAAAGAAAAACGCATTAATTGTGATTTATTTTATGTAGGTACCAACGGCTGGTTAAACCAACCAAATTTCTTCAAACTAAAGTATATTACTTAAAATGTTCTATTAAATAATACATAATACCGTAATTATTGTGTCCACATCAGTGTATATCATTATAACTATCACTACTACAGTCAAATAGTTATTATTATCACTGTAAAGAATGAATTTTCGGGTCCTTAAAAGCTTAAAAAATGATACTAATACGCACTAAAAAGTAAAAGCAATTAAAATATTCTATAATAATCTATTAAAAATGATAAAATATTCTGAAACTTAAAAATAAACATCGATATGATTTTTATTTGTATTTTATGAATTGAGTCACGTTTTTACCCCTTTGCACAAATTGATGTGAAACCTAAAATTAATAATATCTACTCTAAATTTATCAGCATTGCGCAATAATTCATATTTTAATTACCACTGCATGCCACTGCCACACCATGTCACTATAAATTGGGATTTAGGAACAATCTTCCTAGGCGCTTATGCAGGAGGGCTAAGGGCTATAGTCCTTTACCCGAAAAGGGGTTTTGGACATGTTAAATATACATTTTTCTTAGGAAATCAATGAATTTAATCAATTGATTTTCGAAACAAAAGCAAGGTAGATGAAGGTTGAAGATTGGTCAAAACTAATTGGTCATGATTAATAAAAATAAATTAATTATAAACTACAATTAAAAAACTGTATTTTTCCTGAAAAAAATGTCACACCTACTAGGATTTTAGATTTTGCTTCTGCGTCTACCTCTATCCTACCATTTAGCAAACACAATATTACGTAACTTGATATATTATATAACTTTGGTAGTTATTTCTTATTTTTTATTAATTTATAATTTACCACTAAAATGCTATGGACTAGTCATTTCAACATCTACCAATAAAAGGCATACACGTCTGTTCGTCTCCATTATTTGTCGCATTATTAATATATATAAATATATATATTAAAGTGAATTATGTAGATTAAGACCTTATTAATGATTTTCCTTTTTACATTTATTAAGACATTATTTTGTTTTTTGGTCCATACATGACCTGAAAACCACTTTTAGTTATTCGTTCATATTTATAACAATCAGGTTTTTCGCTTTGTTTTATTCAGACGCTATTGAAACACACCGAACCAACGCATCCAGATCACGAGTCACTGATCGAATCGCAAAAACAAGTGCACGAAATGGCCGTAAAAATCAACTGCACCGAAAAGGACAACATGGAGCTGGAGCAGATCGAGTCTTTGATCGACGGACTGATACATTTGGCGGCCACCGACCGAACATTCCTCAGACACGACTTGGTGACCATCGTTTCCGGGCAGTCGATGAACCGTAAGGAACGAGCTCTTTTCTTGTTCTCCGACTTGCTGATCGTTACCAGTATCAAAAGAAAAAGCGGAACCATACGTAAACCATCTACGTAAGAGGCACACCATTATGTTTAAGGTTAAATAGCACGGGATGCGATGGTACAAAAATCTCGAAACGATTTTCGAGTTGTGTTCTATACCTCCTATAATTTGAATCGGTCGGTTAAAAAAGTTTTTAAGAAGATTAAAAAAATTAGACCAGAAATCTGTAGTTGATTTTACATTTTAACGGATTTGTTACAAATAAACGGTGGCTGTAGAATGAAATACATAAGGTTCAACATGTGCACCTGACGTTTACTCAAAATGACTTAAGATGATATATGAGTTGTATTAACTTTTTGAATAGATGTTGAATAGTTGAATATTATATCATCAACTGAACTATAATTAAAGGAACATCAACAGTGTATTGTCGAATTAAATATATTGATTCATCTCTACATAATAATTTATATTCGAATAAAAAAACAAGCATGTATAAATGTTATATTGACTACAAATATGGAGTTAAATAATTAAATGTTACATTAGTATTATGTTTGTTGTTCAACTAACATCAATGTATTGTAAAAAAAACATCTAGATCATTTATACACAATACACATTACAAACTATTTTGAAAATCATGTAATAAGTAAATTTATTTAATAGAATATGTTCATTAAGTATTTCAATACCTAGTGATAGCTATGATTGAAAAATATTCTGCTTTAGAATTAGGAATTAAAAATTGATATTGTCGCTAAAAAAAGGGGGAAAAACAATATCTAGTGATAAAAATATAATTTTTTCAATAATGTTGTTTTGTAACCACTTACAATAATTATTAGTATCAGTTCAAACCATTTACTGTGTCATTATAATTTGTAACTGAGTAGTTGATAGTCCATATGTTATTTTTAGGCGTTAGGAATGAAACTGAGATTCATTAAAGTCGACTAAAAGCATAATTTGTATAATTGTATTTATTTTATATACTTGTATACAATTTTTTTTAATAATACAATTTCAGAAGTTTTAAGAACACCCCATCAGTTATTTTGACATAGTTTTATTTCCTAGGATATAAACAGTACCTACTGGGCTGATTTCAAAATCAACTGGTGTTGTATTAACCACTAATAAATATTAATCATTTTAACTGTCGCTGAATGTGAAATCAACACCAAGCTTCTCCCAAGTTGAAATCACTACATAACTGTGTATAACATTGACACTAACAAGTGTAGAATCAACTATGGATTTCTAACTGCAGCTGCTGCCTCAAAACTCTTTCCTTTTTGTGCCATTTGTTTTTGTATCTTTTCGTGTAATAAGATCTCGTATCCATTGTTAGTCGAAAATTATTAGAATTAATTAGTGAGTGTATTTTTACGAATGTGTTCGTTTAAAGTGTAGTGAATACTTAGATGATGGTACAAGCCACGCTACCAAATAATGTATAGAAAACTATCGAAAACATTTCTAATAAGATTTAAAATTTTAAAATGTTACATGTATTTTAATGTAATACACGCTAATGAGCCAAGAAAAACAGTTTGAGACGTTTATAATTGTTGTTGTGAAATGAATTCTGTAAAATATTATTATTGGACATTTTACAGGACTACGCCAAACAGCGTCGTGAGCAATTTAGAAGCAAACAAATACAAGTTACTTATGAAGATACCATTGGATGATGTTGAAATAGTTAAAGGTATAAATTAGCATTAATGCCATTTAATAATTAATATATTTGTTTTTAGATTCAATATCTCAATAGGTATTATAAGCACTTTTAACTCATTATAGTTAGGTAAATTTATCATTTTAAGTTTTCTGCGATCATTTAAAACAACATTTCGCATCTAAATATCACAAATTATTGTATATTATCATGCTTTTATTTGCATATTACTTCAAATTTTAAATGTACACAAAAAACTTTGATTTGACTACAATAAATTAAAAAAAAAAAAATGCTTAATGTTCACAAGTTTATCATTTGTTTATTTATTTACTAAAATAAAGTTAAAATCGTATAATATTTTAAAGAATGCTAAAACAACTGCCAGAACAACACTGTTTTATAATCATTGTTATGGCGCAGTCATGTAGATACATTGTACACTTGTTAGGAGATAATATAACTTGCATGTTTAAAGTTATGCATTTTCTATAATAAATAATAAAATACTTTATGGTATTTCAGTAAAAGATGAAAACGTACGCCGCATGCTTCGTGAGATGGAATATTTGTCGGAAGATGTCTCCACGCTGACGCAAATGACAGATATGGTTTCCATGTTGCACTGTCCACATAGTCACCTGGAAGACTCGATAAAAGATATGCTAAGTGCACTCAACAAACAATTGTCAGAACGTCAAGCAAGCGACACTCAGTTATGTTATCTAGAACTGAACTTGCACACCAGGTAAACAGAAAATTGACGGCGCACGTCTTTTCAGGGCACGCCTTTTGTTTGATCATGAGGGCTTCAGGAATAAGAAAACGATTGTTTTGAATTTTATACTGTTCATAAAAACTGTTAGAGACAATAACTATGCATAAAAATTATGTTATTAAATCGAAATGTGAACATAAAAAGTAAAAATCACATTAGGTTGTTATATTGTATATTATGTAGTTATTACTTATTTAGTAGGGGAAACAATATTAGATTTGAATAAAGCTCAAGATCAAAAGGGACGAGTGAATGTTTAATTTACTGATTTTTTTTTAGGAATGGCACCGAGACCGTGTCAATAATGTTTTCTAAACCAGAAAAACGAGCAAACTGGGAAGAGTCTTTTAACGAGGCCAAACAAAAACTCGGTGAGTACAATAATATAGGCGCATAACGCAACAATAAAGCACCTGCGGAGCCAACTCTTAACGTTACGTATTTATATGGGCATTGTATGGCTATATAATAATAATAATATTATATATTGGTTAGGAGAGGTGTTAAGATGACTATTTCATAGGAGGTATTCGATTCCGAGCAGTATCAATACACACGGGGGTGCTTTTGAATGTATTTGGAAACATGTTTTTCACTGTTTTTTCTTTCAGTCTTGTCCACGGACCGGAGGCCGAATGCCGATTTTGTCGGCCCAGTACCCATACGGAAGACCAGAGCTGGCTTGCAATTTACGTGTGCAGCGCCAGCGTTGAACCAAAGAGACGTGTGGGTTTGCAACAGTGACGGGTACGTAGGCCAAGTGTGCGTTCTGAGCCTCTACCCCGAACCGACGGTCACTTCGTGTAATGGAGTATGTAATGCACGTATACTGTGCGTCACCTCGATACCAGCACCCCAACGCATCGAGTAAGTCGCCCAATTCTGTACGCTGTCTGCAGCAAGATTTTCATGATATATCGTGACAACAATTTTAATTTTTTCAATTTTCTCCCCCCCCCCTTCCCCCTTGGCTCGTTCAGTCAAGCCAACAGTACTGACAAGGACGACCAGAGCAGTAATCCAGAGATCAGCATATCGATCGAAGACTGTGCTGAGCAGACCGGGCCGGACATCAAATTGGACAGGTATAATGAGCGTTTTGTAATCACAGAAAACCATTTAAGATTTAAGTGTCGCACTCGAGAGTCGTATTGGCTGTGCCAATTCTAAAGTTGGGGATAAATAATGGGATCTTTTTAATTGTGACGTACCGTTTGTGGCTAGAAATTTATTTCTACAATTATAAAAGCCGGAAATTTTGAATTGTAGAAAAATTACTAATTTCTGATCAAACTAGGTACAAGTGTACATAATTCAAATAATATTATAATGTATACATTATATTCATAATTTAATTACTGTTAAGTTGTATAATACCATGTTGTACCTACTACTATGTATTGATCGACTAACTTAAAGTATTAAATTATATGTAAAATACAATTGAACAAAATTGTACCTCAAACCAATGATGATAGAATTATCAATAATGTCACGAAAAGCAATCACTTTGGGCAATACTGAAAATATGTTTTCAAAAAATATTAAAATACCTCTTTGATCTTCTTTTTTTAACATGAAAAATAAAAAATGAATAACTTAAATTATTTTAAAGTAACACAAAAAATTGTAAAATGTTTAGAATAATAAAAAACATTTTTGGGCAAAACCGGTGCACAACAATATTAATTGCTCAGCTTTTTTTTTATCTGCCAAGGAAATTAAATCTTTAAAACAGCAATGGTTGTTGTAGGATGTAATACTACAACAGTTGTGGTATTGATACTCATTTTAATTTGTCTCACAGCTCGTCGAGTGAAGAGGATGACGACAAGGACGCCGGTCATGATCGCGTTCCTGACGGAATGTACCCCACGGACCCTGTGGACTTTGAAGGTGAGCCAACCATGTGGTTGGGTACAGAAGACGGATGCATACACGTGTACAATTCGATGGACAACATTCGCATAAAACGGAATAAAGTTAAAATTCAGCACGGGTCCGCGGTGCATTGTATCATGTAAGTGCAAGGCGAAAATGGAGTGAACCAGTGATATTAATTTTATAATATAATACAATTTAAGTTATTACAAATTAGAAATGTATGACAATACTATTATAAGTGATGTAAAAAATGTAAAGTAAAATATGGGATAGTAATTTGCCTACAGTTGAGTATTTTTTACTTATTTTAATTTAATATTATACAGGAGGCAATTATAATAAAACTATTTCTGTTTAATAGATATCTCAACAATCGCGTTTACGTCTCATTAGCAAATGGTGATATTTGCATCTACTACCCAGACACGAGTAAGTATACAAAAATACCTATATCGGAATTTGAATGACAATATTTAATGTTTTTAAACAAACACAATTTTTTTTCTCCAGACGGTAGTTGGAATACATCGGATCCGGTGACCATCAACGTTGGTTCAGCTGCTATCCCTGTTTCCAAAATGTTGCCCGTTGGTGATAAGCTCTGGTGTTCATGTCACAATACTGTTAAGATATTCGACACGGTGACATTACAATTTCAAGTTAGTAAAAATGATGACATATTTGTCCTCAAAAACATTACACTCATTCAATAACTTGTAAATTGCCTACCTATAATGCAAGTGAATTAGGCTTAGAGTATAGTAAATGCTACCAATTATTATAATATTATACGCTTCAACTTTTAAAGTATTCTCGGAATGTTTAATATATTTTTTTTTTTTAGTGTGTATTAACATATTATACACATTCGTATTATAATAAAAACAAGATTTCATTCGGTCAAATACATTAGAATATTCATAACAATATGAATTAATACTTATTATGGAGTGTCGACAATTGTGATACTATAATTAGTGCCTATAGTAAAGTATAAATTACAAACTATAAAATATAAATATGCTAAGTATAATAATATTTTTTTAAAAACTGTATCTATGTGTAAAACATAAGCAATTATTAAGTATTATGTTTTAAAATTGTAACTTTTAAAAATAGTTTAAAATTTAAAAAATAGTATTTGTATTCAATAATTTACTATTATTATTAAAAATACTTTTCCATGCAAAATCTAGAATGAATATTTAAATAGACGTTTTAAAACACTAGAGTTGAACTAGCATAAAATGTATTCTCTGTATCAGTTATTTTCTTTTTATTCTATACTTTAGTGTTACACAGTACATTATAAGTTAATAGGTATAATCAATACAATCAATATTTAATTATACAATGACAATGCCGGAAAACCCTCTGTATATTTCCCATTTAACTAACTATAAGTCTTAAAAAAATAACTTTATATATTGAGCATTGTTTTACTGGACGAGAGCAAGTTCATTATTGGTACTTTGAAAACAGTAATAGTGCTGAACCTTAAATGTTGATGTGTAGGTATAGCCGTATAGGGCGGTTGGTGAGCACTGCGCAGGATAAACATACTCAGCATACCACGGTTAGGTTAGATGTATAATGGGGAGGTACTCTCATTTCTCAACATTATTTTATATGTGCCTAGTATATAATACATATATGTCGATGAATTATACCTATATACACATTCTGTTCGTCGGCATTCGATAATCGTCATACTGACATATTATTCGGTTAATATGTCACTACTGCTGCAATGTGACGTGTGACGATGAGTAGTACATTTGTGCGTGACCACTGACCCGACCTACAATCTCCTAGCCCCCAACCACAACCCCTCCGCCGGTCACTATCTGGCCCATAACCATATACCTTTATCTTGCACGATTATTATACCTAACTATTTATAATATTATATATATACATATAATATGTGTGTACGCATACTCACTGCAGCGAGTGCAGTGCAGTGATATTATATGGAAGCGGTTGCTTACCCGTTTATCGTTTTCAGCATTCTTTCGTGATCGGCGGCGACTCGAACCGATCGATCACCAACATGGTCGTGTCGGGATTGGGCGTGTGGCTGTCTCTGCAGAACTCGGCCGTGCTCCGCCTCGTCCACTCGGTCACATACGAAATTCTGGCCGAAGTGAACACGGCGCCGGCCGTCACTAAAATGCTGTCTAGTGAGTACATATATACTATAATGTGTGTCCATTTCCGGTCGTGCGGACATCAGACACTTCCGCGACCGTTTTAATAATATTAATATCATGTACATAACGCATATAGGTAATATGACGGACGTCAGTAATAGTCAATTTCTTGTTTTATTTTTTTTAATCTTTCATTTTTTACCGTTTGCCCTTTGCAGGCTGCGACGACATCATAAGGCAACACAAAGCGGCGTGTCTTAGAGTGACGTCACTGTTGGCGGTCAAAGACCTATTGTGGATCGGCACCAGCGCGGGCGTTGTCTTGACCATGTCCATACCGGCCGTGGTCGCGAACACCGGCAAACTTGTCACACTCCCTGTTCCTATTGGTTAGTTAGTACACTGTAAACCTATATATCCATAGCACTATACCAAGGTTTATGTATGAATGTATGATACATTACCAGGCATGCTTAGATGTAAAATCTAGAGCATGTTTGTGTGGAGGAAATGGAGTGGAACATTTTTAGGATCTTGGTTGACATTAAAAAGCGCACGGAATTCATTATTCATAATATTTATCCTAAATTGATTTGAGTATTTCTTCTGTTGTATTTATATACTCTTAACTTTTCCCACAGGTGTTCCACACGGTCACACGGGCCACGTACGGTTCCTGACTCTGGTCGGCCATTTGCCGCAGAACTTTTCTAAACAGCGACGACAATCGTTGAATCAGAGGAAGATGAGCTCGTCCGGCAAGCTGTTGCTGATATCGGGCGGCGACGGGTACGAGGATTTCCGGTCAACGGCTGCGTCGGAAGTGGCTGGTCGCGAGGACTCCACTAACCACCTGTTGCTGTGGCACGTGTGACGGGACGCGGATTCGGCGTAGGAGACGCAGCCCTTAAATACATTACAGTCTCCGATTTCAAGATCGTTCGTGGACCACCACCTCTGCAGATCGATATTATAAATTATAAGTTAATAACACGTTTCTCCGATATTGCGTGAAGACGAGTGTGCGTTTGCATGGATAATTACTGCACGCAGTCGCAGTGGCGCCGAGCGTAATAATCGGATCAGTGCACTCGATCCTTTTAAACTACCTACCTATGTTGGGTTGGTGGATGAGTCGTTAGAGCAAATAACTCTGAACGGAGTCGTTTTTTGTTTGGTTCAAATCCATTCCTGTGCAATATATAGTTTACCGGATCGGTGTGTCTGATTTTTGTAAATTTATCGTCAGCGTCGATGTAGCGCAATCCGATCAATGTAGTATTACCATCAATCGGTAATTAATTATTGTATTATTACTTGTTAGTTATTAGCATAGACCAATACTGTAACTAGTGCACGTGTCTATCCTTAACCGCCCATAGAGAACCTTACACTGACTTGTATTCGTATTTGCGCGAGGGTAACCCTACATATTTCAGTATTTGCTCCTGTGGCGGCTTTGCCGCTTGGGTGCCATCGTGTGTTTAGAAAAAAGTGACATTGAGTGAATGTATGATACGGAGGTTCCCCAACATTTTACTGCATCAAATTCCCTAACTTCCTGTCCAGATTTTAAGTGGATATTATTATTAGGGTTTCCTCAATGTCTATATTATGTTATATCTTACACACGTCATGTTATTATGATGCATTTGTTCGTGATTTTTCTTAAATTATAATTGATTTTTTAATTATTTTGAATATTTTAATTTTTTTTTTGTTATTTATAAATTCTCATTATTATTGCCATTTATTTTCAATCGTTCTTTGTCATTTTCTCGTTATTACTATTATTATTATAATTATTTATCATAATTATTAAGTCGTGTGCTTGAATTTGTGTTAAATAAAAGTAAAATATTAATATTAATAAGTTATTATAATTTTTACTAAATTCATAGATATTGTAAAATTTAATAATACTCCTTTATTAGCGATAAGTATATATACATCGAATGTAAGTCGCAGTTAAATTAAGTCTTAGCTAATTTTTGTTTAGTGAGAAATACATGTAGGTATTTACTTTAGGAATATCAGGTACAGTATTCCTAATTTTTTTAACTTTAAATTATGTACTGAAACCCGTTTAATTAATGTTTATATTTTTAACTAAAATATAGGTACCTAATTTATTTTTATTTTGTTTATTAAACATATTTTATTGTTTTGTATGTCACGTAGAGTTGGATCTTACGATTTTGACTTATAAGTTATTATGTAATTATTTGTTACCAAATTGTTATTGTATACCTAATTAATACTACACAAAGTTAATATAATTAAACATTTTGAATTGCATGTTGAAATTTGCAGTACCTACTTACGACCTACTCAATTGTGTCAAGTATAATTTATTTATAATTGTTAAAATTGTTTTTAAAAAACTGTAATTAAAATAATTAAAAATTGAAAATTGTACCGGATGTTGGTGGGCATTAGTACAGGATAATGCTTAAGGGAATATATTATATAGTGACGTGTTGAGGTATTATGTTTGAAAGTTACATTAAATCATCATATTTGACAAATTATTTCGAGCCTATAGCTTGGCTAAAATACTTACATTACTTTTATGACATTTGTATGGATAGTGGTTTATTTATGTTTCCTCTGTTGGTTATACTCATGTAAAAATTACTCATCAAAGTAGGGACTGCAGTCTAAACTCGAATTCCTACTTTTAAAGTAGTCTTTCTTTAATATGTGTTACAGTAAAATATATTAAGATGATGTAGTCAACGCAATATTTGTTTTCTCTCACTCGCAGCATAGATTAGACGATTTTACTTAAAATGTCTCTTCTATGATTTTTAGCAATCTTAATAGTAAAATCACCTTTTCCAAAAAATTACAGAGAATAATATTTTTGAGGGTTATTTAACATCAGTTTTATATTTTATTATTCTTTGACATTGTATTTGTGATGTGTGCATTGTTTTGAGATAATGTGTAGACAAATCAATATGTCATATCCTAAAAAATATTATTCTCTATCGTTTTTGTGATGTCTAATTTTACTTTAAGATTGCTAAGATAAAAAAATGATTCTGAGTAAATGTATTTTGTCTATGTCGCGTTTCATCCATCGAGAGAAAACAAACAGCGCGCTGACATTCTCTTAACCATACTATTAATATTAAACATTGTCATTATTGTAAATCAATACTTTTCTCACTTTACTGATGTGTAAAACGTTAAAATAGCTATGTAATTACGGATCGAAACATTCATATAATGATGGCCATTATAATATTATATAGTGAATCGTCAATTGTGATAAACGTGAATTTACTATCAAACGTACCTTTGTAACTCGAATCATTAAAACGCATATTCGTTTATCTTGACAATTATTATCATTCATTTAAAATGATTATAATTGGTCAAACATAAGTGCGAAATATATCGTTTAAAAAAAGATGGATTAGATAATATCAAAAATTATAGAATTTAAATTTCATCTAATGAGTACACCTCTCCGGTCACTATGCATGGTTGCAAAATATATCGTATTTAAACGTTATCGCATAGACATTCTATCAATTTTTACAACCATTTTTTTTAAAATCTATTTATAAAGTCATAAATTATTCTTAGTATAAAAATTCTTTTATTAAAATTGAACACAATCCTCAAGTAAAAATAAAGAAAAAAATAATTTAGTTTACTATGGATAAAATATACCTTTGTACTCTTATGAGCGAGGCATAGAAATCGTCAAACAAATTTTTCATTTTTGTATTAGTTGGTGTTGCATTATTCAATTTTTATCTTTATTGTTATTCTCGTAATTTAATCACAAAAGATATCAAAAAGTGTTTGTTGAGTGAAATGTGAAGTACGGCTCTTCTCTTGCATTGCAGAAAGTCACCACCAGATCATTAAAAAGGTAAATATATTTAAACTACATGAATTACAATTGGATTTTATTTCGTGTTTGTAATTTTCTAAATTTAGGTAAAAAAAAAAATATAAGATAGATATTTTAAGTAAATATATTAAGCTACTTACTTTTTTAATTCTTTAACTGGAAATATGTTACAGTTGAAATATCGGTTGATGTAAATTGTAAACATTTTCATTTATATTGAATGTACCCATACTTGACTCAAATGTATGGCTATTATGAATGTTAATTTGCAATATACGACTTGTAAATATTAACACAATAAGTATATATCTAAATGTGATCTCATACATGGGTAGTGTGAATAAAATAAAATATAAATTAACCATTAGCGACGTTGCAGTAATGAAAAAAAAAATGCCTGTTTCTTCTTCCTAACTCCGAGATTGTTTTTGTATACTAAACTTATTCGTTGATCAAGTATCGCTGCTTTGCTGTAACTTGGTGCACTGTTCGATAAGTATCTAATAACTATGGCACCACATTTTAGTTTATTTACAATTAAGAAAAATGTAAACTGTAAATCAGATTTTGACACTCCAAAGACTTCAGCATTATGCAAATATATTTAATGTGACATTTTGTTCTCACTGGTCGATAGTCTACACTCTATACCAACAGAAATTATTACTATACACATTTCTAATGTAGATTATTAAATACTATTTCCTTTTAATTTGTATTTCAGTATATACGATATTTGTAATTTAATGAGAACAATAGTTTTTGTAGTATCTATTCTTGTGGGAAATTCGGACTAATCGTGGGTACCAATAATGTTACCACCAATGACATATTTTTCGTAGAGTCGATGGAGTACAAGCCACCTCCCCCCCCCAGCATTAGCCCATAACTATGTTAATTTTTTTACGTCATTATAAATGTAACCCTCAGCTCTGTTTTGGGGAAATTATAATCTAAACAATAGTGATTTGTTTCAAGTTTCTACGATTAATATTCTTTGAATTACAACAAAATATCAAAAACCGTGTGAGGAGAAATCATCGTTATTTTACGTTCAAATATTCAAATTCATAATAATTTGAACAATCAAATTTTATTAGTTCATCCAATGTGTGGAGTTTTTTAAACTTCATAATAATTATATTTATAGGATATTAAAAATATTATACAATAATGAATTGATTTAAAAATATATTTGTAATAATATAAAATATCTAATACTATAACAATATTAATTTTTGACGTTGACTGAAAAACGGGCCTTAATGCTAATAATTTGATTTTTTAATAGTAGCTGTAACAATATTTACTACCTTCAGGTATTATCACTGCAGATAGTTTGTATAGTCATCACTTTATATTATAAGTTGTAAATACGCTCATAAAATTGATTGAAAATTATATTCGAAATTACGAATGCAGTGTAAGTATATCCAATACCTCTACACTCGCAAGCGCCTCGTTAAATCGCTTATAGGTTAGTTATGTCATTAAAAAATACGTCCGCTGAAGAACCGCATAATTGTCTATAAAATTATTTTTATTCATTGAAATCCAACCATCTGTTATGTGTGATTAGTATCAAACGTTCTGTCGATAGTGATGGCCTACAGTTTCACGATTTAGATTAAAGAGATATTATAGGTATTGTAATCAAACTGGTTTCCCAGAGTAAGATAGGTAATTTATACCCACCCACCCATCGTTCAACAATTCCAGAAGTTTTTGGTATTTTCACTATATATGTCAAAAGGGTAATATCTATAAGTCTATTCCTAAAGGTTAAGACATAATTAGCATATAATAATATAATTATTATAGTCATTTTATGTTAAGCCGATTTTCTAAATATTAATATAATCAAGTCGTTGACTTTCATTTTTGCTGTAAACATCACAGACTGTAAGACTGATATTGGACTTTGTCATCTATGTCCATATGCTTAAAATCTATAAAATGTTTATCGAAGAACCACATTTAACAGATTCTATACTCGAAAGTAGAACCTAAATAATATGTGTAGTGTTAAGGTACCTATGAGTAAACATAACTGTAAATTGAGATCCGTTTGGTTCAACAAGTTGGTTCGTAAATATTGATTCATTTTCAACTAAAAATATAAAACTAAATTTTCATTATACAATATATACGTCATAATAAATATTAAAATGTTCATACTAAAATAATTACAATTCAAAAAAACCCATAATGTTTTTATTGTATTATTATTTTTATTTAATTTTAAGCATTTACTAAATGAACCAAATAGTAGTTCAAAATAAAAATAAAAAACATATTATATTTCATCATATAAATAAAAATAATATTATTGCATTCGTTGCGTACTTTTATTTGAAACTTTATATATTATATATCTAATATTCAAATATAAAAAGCAAATTTCAAAGGTTACTAAAAACATATTGTTACATAAAAAAACTCAAAAGTTAATATTTAATGAAGATAATCTTTATTTTATGTAATATATAATATAAATATATTTTCTGAATTTATTTCCGTAAAGTGTAAAACGTTTTTGAGTGATCTATCATCTATAAAAATATAATGTTTGATGGGATTTTAGATTCTGAGTGGAGCGTATTGATTTTTCAATGGTAAATTATGTGTAAGTGTGTTTTTTTTGTGTGTATCTGTATACACAAAAATTAGTAGAAAAATACTTCGATTTTCTATCGTGATTTCTGATAGAAAATTGGATCTGGTTGGCACATAAGAGAGAGAGAGGTCCCAGTTGAAAGTATTTTCCAAAATAATCAGAAAAAAATTAAGAAAAATTAGAAAAAAACGGTTTTGAACGAAATTGATTTTGTTTTTTTTGGTGTTCCTCAAAAACGAATAACCGTAGATACTTTGAATTTTCAATTGTTAATGTTTATTTTATCGATTTCTGTGTATATATGATAAAATTTTCAAAATATTTTGAACCTGACATAATTTGTAATAGTACTTATTAGGTAGTTATATTCTTTTATGTACTTAAGTATATGCTACAATTAGTAGATAGGTATTCTGTTAGTAGCAAACCATTATAAATATTTATAATGTTCTTTTAAAATAATACGTATTATAATAAATTAATGTAGGAATTATGAAATTTAATTTGTAATATTTTGTAACCCATCAAGAATTCATTAAAGCGTAGTTTCTTTTTCATTGGCTGTGTTATAGTGATATCACCACATCGTGCCGCTAATTAAAGTTCAACTTGAAGATGACTGAAACGTAGTGGTAATGACGAAATATAATGTATTCGAAACCACTCTAAAATAATTTTTAACCCACTAAAAACCAATCTCAACAGAGTCACATTAATTAGATAGATGAATATTCAAGTGTAGGCCATAAGGTTACAAATTTACAATAGGTATCTCAAATGAGTAAGACGTCGTTTTAAATTATAATAGTTAATATTCTAGGACCGGACTTTTATTTTTCTTCGCAACATACCTATTGTATCAATGTAACTGCTGCGTGCAGTATAGATTATCGGTCAATTCCCCCAAATAAATCACGTTTTTCGTTGTACAATGAATATAATTTCACTCATTGACTTCAACGATTATCGGTCATTCCGAAATCAAAAATTATTTTAAAGTTATCCACCTATACTCGTATAATTATATAGTTGAATGTGCTGCAGTATCAATGTATCATACGACGTACCTAATAAAGATTACACTGAATGTATTCTAAATTTTAATAATGCAAATTCGTTATGTTTTAAATGCATCGCTACAATAGTTGGTAGGTAGTAACCTAAATTATATTTAAAAAAAAAAATCAGTCAAATCGTATCAATACGTGTTTTTATGAAATTAGGTCTCAACCTTATGGAGCCATAGGGTAATAATAATAATTATATATATTACCCAAGCACGTTATATTACTGTGATAATGTCGCGGAGTTATTAGCATGGAATTTGTATAAATCTACTGGCACCAGAGTGATAAGAAAAATAAAAATAAAAAAAATAATGAAAAAGTCGCAGCTTTACGATAACGAGCCAAATACCTATTACATAACATAATAATATTATATAACATGTGCGGTGGGGTATAATGAGTATATATTATATAGAGCACAAAGACATTTGAGTAACTCTGTAGAGGTAGTGATAGTTTCAACAGTTATAACCATTATAATATTATTATGTATATTGTACAGAGCGGTATAACCGTAATGTGACTACATATTATAGTACGGGGTGGTGCTCGTCACGGAGATAAATTTCGTCAAATTGTCAAAACTAAAAATTATGCTAACGACCACGTTGGTTCGTTTTCGCTTCCGGTAGCCGTGAGTATTTCGAAAAATCGTGTTGCGGCAGTCCCTCGTTGTCGTGCCTACCTATATGGCTATATTTTCTGCGACGCGTGCACGGTCGGCACGTGCCAAAACTGCAGCGGACGCGTCGAAGACTATTTACGACGACAAAACGCGTTCGGCCGAGTGCATTGTCCACCGGCCGTTCAAGTACGGATGGCGAAACGGCTTTGAGTGGGAGGGGGAGGAGGTGGGGGTTGCTTCGAAAACTGCACTCTTGTCGCCAACAGCCGGGCGGCCGGCAGACGTCTATTTTTAAACAGACGCGGCGCAACGTCAGGTGCGATTGTCTCACCGGAAGACGAGAGCTGAAATAAAAACTGATTCTACTGCAGCGGTGCACCTTAAAATATATATAATATTCACCATACGTGTACCGTCGCATGTTATACGCATTTTGCTGGTTTGACTATGATTCGGCAATATCGGATACCCATTGACCTACTCTCGTTCAGTTTCTCGACGTCTTGCTGCTGTAGTTTTAGCAAACATTTTCCTGGTTGATTCGATATATTTAGACTTTGCCAAGTATTTTGACCGCACGTGTGCTCTGATTTGTTCATGTGTGTAGATCATGGTTTCGGCGAGCCCTTAATGTCATCAATTCGTTCCTGTTTGTCTACTAGGAAACCATATTTTGTAAACATTAATGGCGTAATCAGCCCAAATAGTATCACATCTGGCCTCTGCAGGGCACTGGTGCGTATCATAAGGTGGGCATTTATTTCCCATTCATTTTGCCACGTTTATCCTTTATAAACGGCACCAAGGACATAGTACAAAGTACAACGGGATAGTTTATATTTTCTATCCAAACTAATTAATGGTCAAATGGAGACCAATGCCCTGCTATCCTTAGGGTTATAAGGTCCCATCATTCAGTTCCAAAAACCTTTACCCACTCTATATGTACCTTTTAGCAATAAAAACTACTATTATAATTACATTATTGTTAGAATGAGGATATTGGTCAATTAGGATCACTTATTTATTTGTACCTACAGTTAATAAAATGATTGTTTTTTCAAAAATGTAAAATGTATTTTCCTATTTCATGTTTTTATATTCTATGTAATGTACTAATTTTATTAAAATATTCAAACTGTATATATGTACATTGTGCTGTTCTCATCCAGTACATTTAAATAAGAATAGAAAAATTATTGCGAAATAAAAATTGGAACAACTTCAGAGTTGCTTTTCTTTCTGTATTTTTTGTATAATTTAAAATTGCATTTAGATTAATTAAATAGAATATACATCTGTAGAGTATAATTGAAATGACACTATACATATTATTAAGTAGTTGAGGTTGTTGTAAACTATAACTTTTAAACGATGAGATATTTTCTAGTTTAGAGATGCTACAACTCAATTAGCTGCCAGGGTGATTAATAACAAAACTCACCACAAAACACTTAACTTTTTAAAACCCAATGGTACTAAGTTTCAAAACTACTTCAAGTATACTCTTCACAGAGTCTAATACAACTTTTACTACCCACTAATCAGAAACTAATTCGTTTAGTTCTTTCTAAGCTTTAGCAGTTGAACATGTTTCACATATTTAAACAATTATAAACACTTAAATGTTGTTCCACTGCACGAATGAGTTACGATCACGTCCAACAATGTTAACCATTTAAGTATATTTTGTTCCATTCTATTTAGATTTCAAACATGTGAACAACAATTTTAAAATGCTGGCAATTTTATGTTGAAATTGAGAAATCGGGGAATATCCAAATTCATAAAATATTAATGTGACTTTCCAGTAAACTTTTTTGTATTAATGGTAAAAAAACGTTTGTAAAATGTAGTATTACATTTTCAAATGTTTTATTTTATTAATTCTCTTTTTTATTAAAATATATTCAATCTGTTTTACAATAAAAAACAATTAGTAATAAGGATAACAATATAGAAGATATACAAACATGAATAACGTGAAGAGGAGACCGTTCATTAACAGAACCTCAGAAATTTTATTTCCCCTATTTTAGGAGATCTCTAGATTATTTTCTTTTTGATCGACTGTGAGTTTGTGGTAATGTAAGAGAGGACATCATTTGAATGACGGGGCTTATATGGTTTGTTTGTTAATTTTGAATGGAAACTTCTGTTGTGGCTTTTTGCAAGCTCGTTTACTGATTGAATTTTTAGGTCATTATGGAGGGCTGCATTTGTTATGTACCATGAAGCACCGGTGATAAGTCTTAGGGTAATTTACTGGAAGGCTTGAATAGGGCGAATGTTTGCAGGTTTGGCTTGGCCCCAAATTCGGATGCCGTATGGCCTTCTGGCCTGATGATTACTTAGTGTAGGATTAGTTTGTTTTCGAGACTTATGTTTGATTTTAGTAGAAGTCTATTAAGATGGAGGCGGGAGTTAAGTTGTTTTCGTTTTTGCTTGGTGTGTTTGACCAGGTTAATCTTTTATCTACAGTTATACCTAGGTATTTACTATTTAGTTGACTGGTGAAGTGGAATTTGTTTGTTATTAAACTTTAGTGAGGTACATTCCCTTTTGTTTAGTGAAAAATTCACCTGTGCAGATTTATCGTCATTAATTTTCCAGTCATTGGACCAAGATTCTATTTTATTTAAACGTAATTGTAATTTTTAAATGTTAGATATAAAAATAAAATGTTAAAGGAATTTCTAACTCAAAATTATTTGCAAATGTTCGTGATTTTGTCATTTTGATTAATTTGATCGAAATTTGAACTTCCAGTCCACATATAAAAATTATTATGAATTAACACTGAATTTTTTTTAAAAATTAAATTTGATAGCAATTTTAATTTAATTTAATAAATTAACATTATATTACATTTTCAAGTTTCTTATTAAGGCAAAATATTTTCATTTCTTCTCTCAGAAGCATAAATAAACTGTTTGAAATGAGTAGCTTAAAAAAAATCAAGCTCATACTATTATGTAACTATTACTTACCAGTAACCATTTTCAGATGGCCAGGCGGTTGACGAAGTGAATTGTTTTTTTTCATTTACGTAAAGAGACTGAGATCTATAATTGGTACTATATGTACCTATAATGTAATGTTTTTATTTTATTTTCATGTTTTGAACCAATTTCACATTTATTGATTTTATTATTTTCTTTATGGACCAACTATCTCACGATGGTAAGGGTTAGTATAAGGGTTAGGGGGGTGGATGAGGTTTCTGAATATAGGCTATTTTATATACTACTAACATCAATCAACATTGAAAACATTTAAAATAACAATATTACAGTAGTTGATATCGCGAGTAGACATATTATTAATTAAAAATAAAACCAAGAGACGTGAAGCAGTGTATATATACCTACCTACACACGACTTAATTAAAACTTTTAAACGCGCCAGTAGATATTTTTATTACACTGCCCGCCCAGAGTCAGAATGAAGTGTGGAAATGAAAAAAAAGCCATAAGCATTATTAAATGACAGAAAATTGCACTAATCATCTAATTTTAAGGCAGTTCTAAATTTAATGGTCACAGAGACGTAACGACTCAAGACGAGATCGCGGGGAGGGGACTGCCAACGACCGTCTGCTCGAGCTGTCACCTCGGTAAATGTAAGTATAGACGTTTAAGTCAAACACAAAAATATAATAAAACATAATATATATAGACATCGTATCTATATGTGACGGTGTTTCTCTGTTCTCTTTATATATTGGTATTATTTTGCTACAAAACGCAGTATACTTTTTGGCGCTTTGGCCGAGTGTCTGCGTTGCCGCCGATACAATATTAGATAGCCATTAAGAGTTGGACGGTGTAAATTGTTTCGTTTTTCATTATATACGTCGTCACAAAGACGACATTTTTATTCCACATAATAACTAAGGTTTATATAAGACAATTCCATTGGTAGAAAACAATTTTTTACAAGAAGTACCTATAACAGGCGACAGTGCAAGACATTATACTATATAGTTTTGTATGATAATAAGACAGTATTAACCAAACTACACGCATCTATAATATACTTAATTGTATAATTAGTTACGTTGAATAAATATATTTTTGCAACATTTAAAAATACTGACATTTATTTACAATAAAATAAAATAATAATGATGTTAGGTACGTATAATATTATATTTGAACGGTTGGATTTTTTTCGTTTTTGGTCACAACATTTGTTATACAATGGTTACAATATCAAACTAACACAAACAATCATTTTTGGGAACATAGAAATGGTAGTAGTATAAATAAACAATGATGGACTAAAATATATAAAATATAAGTGTACAGGTAAGTATAATAGATATATTATCTAGTAAAAATACATAATACGATGGACACAACGAGAACCGCTTTCAGAATTAATACTTAAGTAATAAACACACTAGCTCCTCGATCACCAGAGAGAGGTATATACCTACAACTTTTACAAGTATAAAATATAAGTAAAAACAAAAGAAAATCTCTAAAAAGTACAAAACTTAGAATATTTATATTTTGTTTTATCGATCTTAAGCTTTGGAAACTATGGCATTTAGCATTTTGTGGAGGAGGGGGTACGGTTGGTTGATAAACACATGTACGTGGAACTAGGATTTGTCACTAAAAATCCGTGTGGTCACCCATCTGGTAACTAACGACGCCGGACGCCGGTCGACGCTTGACCTCAAAACACTCAAGTGACTGAGGCCAATCGCCAAGCCACACCTGTGGACCTCGAATATTGATTGTTTTGGTTTTTATTTGCATAATATATACTTCTCCCTAATGTTCTAAACACTTATTTAACGAATATTGACTAGGTGCTTTTCTCTGAAATTTTCACAATGTGGAGTACAAAAATCACTATATTATAATATTTCTTGGGGACATTAATTCATATTTTTCGCAATGTATTCATTAAAAACCGTCATCGGAAATTTTCAAATCACCGTGTACGGATAATAAATAAATAGTAATATTATACAGATATCATATAGGCAATGCTAATATACGCATTAAATAAAACTAGTCAGGCACATTTAAAAATTACAAGTTGAAAAAAAATGACATTTAATATAAATTTGTACAACATAGGAAAACTAAAATATATAAACTTATTTGGTATAAAAAATGTATTTTTTTTTACAAAAATTGTTGCGTTTTTTAAGCACACGAGATTTCACGAGTTGGTATTTTAGATTCGGCGAGGGACGACTTTGGTGCATAATAGTAAAATATTCGTCGTTAATCGGTTTGGTATGAATATATTTTTATTATTATTATTATTAATAATAATATCATAAGGTCGCGACGATTTAAAACGATGCTGGCTTGTCAGTAGTTTGTCACGTACATTTTATACTATTCGAAATTTGGAATGTAAACAAATTTTTATATTGTCTAAACACAATTTATTAACATGCACGTTCTACTACATGTATGTATTCCCTAACTAGAATAGAGCTACATTTGATAGAGACGAACAAGTTTATCATCTATACATATTTTTACTGTAAGGTATAATTTATTATGTGATATATTTATATGTTGTGTAATATAATTCAGAATAGAACACGGCGTATATTATGATATATTAATATCAAGGAAGTACAAAATTAATAAACATATTTTTCTCATTTTTATACAACTTAAAAATGGCACATTGCGGGAAGTCAACGGAAATAATACATTATATTATTATATACTTATATTATAATATTATTGTACATTTTATACGGAAGAATACTGAACGTTCACTGAATACCGATGAGTGATGCTGCGAAATATAAATAAATAAATTAAAAATGGTTACTTAAAACCCTGAGTGGGCGGGGGAGGGCAATAAGCGCACTCGGAGGAAGCGGAGCGTGGTGTTAAGATCCTAGACTTGGCGGGGGCAGAGTTTACGATAATATTGTAGTTTTTCGGTGAGTATAAAATATAATACAATAATCAATAAGTATTATTCAACTATCATTATTATTATATTCATTTGTGTAGGTATGATAAAAAAATATAATGATGGTCGCATGCATGGACGTACAGCTAAGAGGATATATTACATAACACTAAAAAAAATAGTATGAGTAATAATTTATAGACATAAGTAAGTATAGTAGGTAGGCATAATATGATTGTAATAATATTACGTTATATTATTGTCGTTAGGATCAGGTCGAACGCGGACGATGTGGATTCGATTTGCGGTAGCGCGTCGGCGGGGCCCGTGCACGAACCGATCGCGGCGAACACAACATAATAATAATAATAAAATAATATATAAAATGATAATATTATATAATAAGAAAAGCAGTACAGTGTTTGTATAAAATATATATGACAATAATAGTAATAATAACAATATAAGTGCGTATGATATAATTATGTATTGTATTATTATTATTATCATTATTAATATTATTACGGTTAATTGTCGTTAAAATGTAGGAACTCGTCTGTCGGAGCCGTGGCCGCCAAAGCCGCCACCGCGTCGTCGTCTTCGTCGTCGTCGCCACCGCCGTCCGCGTCGGCGATCGACGACGGGGCAACGACCGTGGTAACCGCCTGGACCGCGACCACGGGTTCCAGCGGTGGTGATGGCGGAGCGTCCGTCTCCGATTTTTTCCCGGCCTTTGCGCCGTGTTGCCGCTGCGGCTTATCGCCTTTGCCACCCTTGCCGCCGCCGGCCGTGGGTTTTTTCGATTTCTTTTTCCGGCCGGCGGCGTCCACTTTCCGGTGACTGATTTCGTCGCCGCCGTCGCCACACCGATTGTTGTTCTTCTTGTTTCCGCCGCAGTCTTCGTCCTCTCTGCTGCCACTGTCCCTGTTCCCGTCGTCCTTGTTCTTCTTCCGGCCGCCGCCGCCGCCGCCGCCGCCTTTGACTTGGCACTTGCGGCCTTGGGACTTGCGGTGCTTGGCGGTGGCGTGCGGTGGCCCCATGTGCGGTGGACACGCGTGCTGGTGCCGGTGCGCGTGTGGTATGGACGCCGGCCACTCGGCCGACTGCAAAGGCCGCCGGTTGGCCAACAGCCGTTCTACCCGTTCCGCCGGCACTGGTTGCGTCAGCACCCGCGTGTAAGTGGACAGCTTGCCGAGAGGCGCGTCCGCCTTTATCTGCACCTTGCGAGGGGTGCCCCGCTTGTTGAGCGCCAGGTAAAGGGTGCGCCGGTCGTTGGTGTACTTGACAGACGAGTACGTGTTGTAATGGTTCTGTTCGATCATCTCGTTGAACACGCATTCGTCCTCGAAGTCCTTCTGCAACAGACAAGAGAAAACATCAGCATGACAGTTACAATATGATATACACGGGTCAAAGGCTCAGTAATAATGATGAGATGGTAGTGGACATCCGTGGACCCTTTAGTCGACTAAGGGCCGTTCTTACAATGTCCCATTAAAGTTGACGGACACTTAACAGGTGGGGAGTTCTGCCGGTAGTAAAATGTTAATCGCCGATCAACCGACACTTAACCGGACATTGTAAGAACCAGCCTAAAACGACTTCAACTAATGGTGAAATTAAATTATTATATTAAGTACCAATTTATGACAATATAGATACATCGATTTGTACCAGCTTATGCCCCGAACGGCTGTATAGGCCGCGATTCGGGCCATGGATTTGGGCAGTTGGTTAAGGCTACTGCAGAAGTGTATGATATTCTCGATGGTTTGACAGTTACGTCGAGATATGAGAGGGCAACGAAACGGATTCCCGTTCTACTTATACATCGAAGAGTATAAACTACGGGAGCCATTTATGTCCTATTATGTATGTGGTATTCAGCGGTTCTCAACTTTTGAGTGTTGGAGAGCCTTTGATAATGTTCAATACCCGCCTGCCCCCGCCACCATATTTTTTCTATTATCATGACTAAAATAAAATATTAATCTTCATTTATTACTTTTTTTTTTACTTATATTGATAAAATTGTTTATAATTATATTTTAGGTAATCCATTCAAAAATATTCATGACCCAAAATTGGATCGCAACCCTATGGTTGGGAAACGCTGCTATATACACCCTCCACACGACGAAAACCATCAGGAACGAATTACCATGTGCCGCTTTTTTGCCAGTGCCATCAATCGCTACGGATGGATTCCATATTTTTTGACACGACTTACCCAATAATCCTCCCCCAAGAAACCTCCGAAGAATTCTTTGCACCATTATGGTATAGAGAACTTCGTACATAGTTTACACTTAACAGCCCGATATAACAATGTACATTCTCCGGGCTATGGATTGGACGATAAACGAAACGACATATCAGTTTTCGGTCGATATAAATTCCTAAATCGGGACAGTACATGATATTACGTATTATTGGCCAGAAAACTCCTTATGCATTTTTGGGAAAGGAATTTCCATTTTTTTTATGACTCTTGTCGAATAGATAGGGCGGCAAAGAGGCCAACCTTCCTTTCTGTTGGCGATGGTCAGACCATTATATTTTAGATTCTGAACGAATAGAGAAACCAATTGGTTGTATAATATCGTTTAGCTATTCATTCTTTTTTTGGGAAACCATATTTTGAGATATTAAATTTAATTAAATAGTTTTTATGAACAATTAGATTTTATTCGAATTATTTACAATTTACAAACCATTTCCAGTAAAGTTTCTACATTTTTTGTAATTGGTTTGTAAACAAACCTAGCGGCGAAAGTAACTGTTCTTTGTAGAATTGATCTTAATTCTGAACATCATAAAAACATATATTATTACTTGTACCTATACTTCAAATAATTTTTTATTGAAGAGTATGAGAAGTAAAGACGGACGTGTGTAATATAAATACAATACATACGTACCTACCTACTTAATAATTTAAATTGTTGTTTAAAAACAATTTAAATACTTGTACAGATAAATTAATCACATTTTAAAACTCCAAACATAAACGTCGACTTATATTATGACCAACGCAGATAAAAACTACACGTACCTACTAATTATTCATGAAAACATTTTTTTTCTTCAAATAAAATATTGCCTGTATTTTTAGTAATGGACATACACGATGATAAACGCAATGTTTAACTATTTGTCATTTTTTTAGTAGGTAATACAATTATTATTCCACACTAAACGGTAAAACGTTATCTGCGCTTATTTTTAAAAGGTTTCTTATCGGCAAAAGAAATTTAAAAAAATTGACGTACACAGTTGGTGCGTGAAATTAAGCGACCTAGTAGAATTTTTCCGCACGAACCATTTAAGCGGTATGTAGGAATATACTCGACACAGTCTCAAATTCGAAACGGGTTTGGCAAATTTTGTACCACTACATACCCCACCACCCACTTACCCGAAGGTTCACATACAACGCACGTCTCTCAGAAATGCATTGCATTCAGTATTAATTTCGTCCACATTATTGCATGTCACTATACGAGTATTCTTTAATTCTTTGAATAAAACTATACAGGTATAATATGGATACAGAATCCGGTACCCTGTTTACAAAATTCTGTATGACGTACAACATGCCCACGACAAAATAAATCATTAGATAAAAAAAATCGTACATCGTTTGTATTTTTGTGTACAAAGGTCCGTTATAATATCATACTCTTCTACGTTCCTACATATAAGTAACATAAATCCACCACCTATGATCCATATTTTATAAGATGCAATTTTTTAATGTGCATAAAAATTAAGACTAGGTTCGGTTGTATTGTCGTATTTATTATATTGTTTTACGTGAAAATGAAATAGTTCTGAATTATCGAGTATAATATTACCATACGAAGCAGACGAAATGCACATTTAATTCTTTTTTTAAGAGGGCTCAAAAATGATACACATTAAAATAACTTCAAGTACTTTAAACGGTTCTACTTATTTTAATAGAGTCATCGCATGGACGTACATGAATGGTTAAATAGACGAGAATGGGAAATTCACATCATTAAAGCTAAAAAAAAAAATAATAGTAATAATAATAAACAATACGTGTGTAGTAGTAATGTGTAAACAAAATAACATCGTTCTTACTAATAGCCTCTTTACAGCACTTTAATTCTAAAATAACTTTAATAGATTTTCAATGTATTGATTAATATTGTACGTTTTATTGTCATCAATGGATTCAGAAATAGAAAATTAATTGTTAATCTGAAAATAGCTCCATCACTTAACTTTTGAAGTTGAGGCGTTTGAATACACATTATTTATACTGGTGTGTATTTCTTTCAACGTCGGGATCCCAATGAACAATATTCCAAGTATCTCAAACGCAGTTTTATTCGACATATAATTTTTTTTTAAGTTCTTTATACATAGCTGACCGTACAATAAACGGTTTACACTTGAAGTTAAAACTATTTTTAACATTGATCCGTGTGGGCAAAATTAATGAAAATTTCGCCACTTTCAAAGTACAATTTTCCAACGGTTGTGTGTGTTACATTTTATTGTGTACATACTTATAATAGATCACAAATACTATTTTAACGGTTGTTTAATCACGTGGCTTAGAATTCAAAGTGCACTGAAAACACGGTATTGAATACTTGCCAATTAAGTCGTTTTGGGGCTAATAAAAATGTATATTACTAGTTGCTATAATGACATATTATGTTCCATAGACTATAATAATTATTGGTTTTTGCGCAATTAAATATTTAATATATAGGTGACTATTTACTACTCTTTAGTACAATTTATACACAGTAGGTAATTTTAATAAACAAATAAAATATAACGACTATTAATAATTATAATAATAATACAAATTGCATACGCATCTATATATGATTATTATTTCTTACTGGGAAAATTTCAATTAGTCATCAAAAATATAAAATCATAGATACATAGGAAAACATATACTTTCGTTCATTGATCAATATTTGAAAATTATATTACCTATTATATTCTCATAAGACTTCAAATTACTTTTAATTTTAATTTTCATATTTATTAGTATATATATTATTTCATGTATAAATGTCTGTTCGGTTTTAATTATTAATTTTCAGTTTATATATTTCTTTTACTAGATGTCAATGGATTTCAACACGTCGTTTTGGTATCACCTTCGATAAAAAACGTTTAGTATCAATGGCGGTGTGTCAAAAAAAAAAAACTTTTGAAATATTGGCAAGGTCCCTATGTGTCTGGCTTTCTTCTCTGGTGTTTAATTTTAGAATACAAATAGAAAACAACCCTTTTCTGATTTCGTTCACAAATTTTTGAGTAGTATTATAATTGAACTATTTGTATCATTCCACTTTTCAAAATATGGAGTACTAAAATGCCCATAGTGTATTACAATAATAATTAGTGTAATAAACATAATATTTTTGATCAAATGGTTTTCAAATATTTCAATTCAAATCAATTAACATAGTATTCATAATAATTGAGAATATTAAAATGCAGTTGGTAGGGTGAGTTGATGTAATATTTTTGGTATTTAAGCAATAATAGGTGATGGTCAAAGTATCCAACTGTTAATTGATACAATTTTAATATTTCAAGACTACTTAAATCTGAAACGAAGATGTATTGATATAAAATATAAAATATAAGAAAGTTAAAAGTATATTAATAAAATGCATTGTGATCATAACTTAAAATACAGATACTATCTAGTAATAAGAATAAATATAATATAAATGTCTCATTTGTATTATTTTTAGTAGTATTGAGCCATTACTAATTTTAAATAAATGTTCTATAAACGTCTCTCGATCAACGTAAATATATACTTAAGATGTATCCAGTAAACATCATACATGTATAGACTATATCGTATTTCGGTGTGAATTTTTGGTCAAGATCTATTAATCAAACGAATTATTACTATATTTACAAAAACACCGGTAATACTATGCATTAATACTTAGTATTTTTTTTTGGGAAATGAAGGTACCTATAGCATAAAATACTTACGAAAATATCTGAAATATTTTCCTTTTTTTAATAAATATTAACTTATATAGTTTAGAGTAGCTCAGAGTACTTTTCAAAAACTTCGATGTATAAATTAATGTTTAACGAATATGTTTTATAAGCATTTGAAGTTTATAATAATTATTTAAAAATATAAAATCCTGAATATTTTACTTTGGGTGTAGATACTTATTATGGCAATCGTCCTACGTCAAATAAATCTGGCTAACTCTTTGGGTACACAAAAAGGTTTGTGTTGGCATTATAATAATTATACACACTTGAAATAATTTAATGCGATAGGTACACACATCGAGACCAATAAAAAAGGGTCCTTTCTCCGAATCCTCTTAAAACTATATTTACTATGTATATAAAATATGAAGTAAGTGGACGGCGATAAATAAATATCTCCATAATTTTATTTAAAACACAATGTAGACACATATTATTCATTTATACGCAGTTGCCCGTGTCGCTATTTGGTAGGTAACGAAGATAGATTAAACGGCCAAAACAATATACAATACCTTATGACTTATAGCAATAATATATACAGCTCGTCGTTTAGTTTGATATAATATATAATATGTTTAATGTAGACTGTACCAGTTGTTGACATTGGAACATTAATAATATTCACATTACATTGGGTACGTTATGTACTGCAGTCCGAATGTCTGAGCTTGGAGCCATGCTGATATCGTAAAATATGATAATTGCGTGGAATATAATGTCTTCAAACAATGGGAATGAAAAAAGCGCACAGAACTTCGGTCCGGCCGACCTGCAGCTGCGCTAAATGGTGCAGTCAAGCGAGGCACGATTGAAACCGAAACGAGTTGTGTCGGTGTTAAATACGTACGCCCACAGAAAAATAGTAGTAATAAAATGCCATATGCATTAACATTTATTTGAAAAAAAATGTTTTGACGTTAAGACCTCAAGAAAAATCTCGATCGATAGGTATGTAATATTTCATTTTTATATCGCGACCCGTCACACAGTACATTATAGAGTATATTTTGTACTTGCGCGTCACACGTTTTGCAAAAAAAAAAAAATGAAAAAATGAAAAAAACAAAAAAATATTCACATATAAAATAATCATAAATAAACCGACTTAAAGGACTAATATTTTATTAGATCATATGTATGTACCTATATGCGACGACTGTGACAAAATAAATGGGGCGTCAAGAGCTGACTGCTGCAGCAGTGAGAAAGAAAGGAAAAAAATTCCTATCCTAATAGGTAATAATATAATGGGGGGTTAGTGCGACACTATAAAAACGAACGCGAAACAACGTCATCGCCGGACGAATGGGTTCCGCCACCGCCGCCGACGCAACTACTCGTGCGGTCTCGTCCTCCCGGTCGTATATCATAAACGTCAAACCGGTAAAAAAAAAAATAAAATAATACGAAAAAACTCACGCAAGAACTCACACAGGTGGCATCGCAACCAAAGAACTCGGTAGTAGTATGGGTTTTGCGATTCGCACAAAGATTTGCCGGCGAGATATAAGTACGCGACACGACGGCTTTCGGTGTCTCCTGCGGCGGCAGCAAGGTGGTCGAGGACAAGGAGGAAGGAGCGGGAGGTAACGGTGACCTGGCAGAGGGGTAGACACTGGCCAGGTGTGGTGGACACGGTGTAATGTTATTGTTGTTATTATTAATATTACGTAAGCGGAGTAGATTGGCGAGGTGACGACGAGAATCTCTGGCTCGATAAATTGGATATTATTGTGTTACAGTGATATATAAATTACGTAGTATTATATAGCATTGAAATAACGATTTCGTCGCGAGGCGCTTCTCCCGAGATCGAAACGTACCGATAATATTATAATATATCGAGAATAGTTTCAAGACGAGACACTGCAAGCGGTTACAGTGTATAATGTCATTATTAATCCCGGATCGTCGAGCGTTGTCCGAAAAATATCATCGATTACCAGTGACCACTTTATCAACCGTATACGATGTGGTAGGTCGTAGGTAGTGCATATGGTATAGATATTAATGTATTATATATCGTCCAATCGGCGAACAGTAACCCGTTTTCATTACAGTATATTTTACCCGTACATATATAATACGATTTTACAAAAAGATTTAGTGATCGGCACAGAAGGTATTTTTTTTAATATTACGTTATACTACATACTTATGAGTATGAGTTTTACCGATAAACTATTATAATAAGTATACCAAACGTGTGTTTGTGTGTGTGTGAACCGATGTCGATTTAGTTGTGAAAACGTTTAAACTATACACACACTATATACAAATAATAATTATATTATACTCAACCACGGTGGGCATTATTATATTTTTATAGTATGTTATGGTAAACACACGCCTAAACCTACTCTTGACTTGCACGATAACTATTACATGTTTCGAGAGGGCGAAATCCACTGCAACGGCGATTGTTGTATTCGTTGTCCTTCACGCCGCCGTCACTCCGGCTATAGACGAATAATTAAATTATAACATTTTACAAAACAAATCATTTCGTTGATATAATTTCGTGCACGCACCATAAAATCGTACCGACTATAATAGGTGTAATAATAAAATATTATGTTCCATTAATTGTACCTACACCACGAGCGTCTACACACATCGAAGATAAAGTTCATAACATTTAGAGCTCGGCCGACGTTACAGGTTGTTGTATCATCAGGTGTTGGACACATTTTAACCACCGCAGTAAGACCGATATACTAATATACTCAACATTTTATTCGCGAACAGTTAACATCGCCGCCTTTGAAATTTTGAATTTTTTTTTTTCTTTAGTTTCCTAATGATATATGTTTTTAAATCGGTTCGTGGAACAGGCGCTGTGCACTTCAGGATCGATTGACGGCTTAACGTATTATAGGTCAAATATGTCGGTGCGGTTAATCGAATGTCTGATAAAAGTGATATCGGTTCAGGTGTAAAAATATAACGGCCGCGGATCGACTTATCGCCATCAAGAACAGCGCAATGCGTTCGTAATTTAATCAATGTCGTTGGCGCGTCTAAAAGACATGCACAACTCGGGTGGCAGTGATTTGCTAACATATAATATTAATGCAGCTGCACAATAAATTGCAATTATACAACGATACCTAATTATTGCCCTTATATAGCGATTGTCGTTTCCGACAACGTAACGTATAACTGTATATAGGATGAGAGTTAATTGAACCGTCGAGTGTATTATAATTTTTTTTAAAAACATCACTCTCCAACAAATATATATATATAGTCAGTCGTACAAAGAAAACGCATACACATTATTATTATACATACCTAATATACACACGTATAACACTGGGTGTCGCACCGCTCGCGTTAATATATATATACGAAAACGGCGCCCAATAAATTTTTACGAGCTGTGGTGCTCGTCTGAGTTTACGTATTAGGTGGGATGGGGGAAGAATAATAATAATAGTAATTTCTCTCGCACGCATATGACTTGTGCGGCTAACACAATATTTTATACGACCAACAGCGGACTCGCACCCACGATGGCCGAATAATGGTGGTACATAAATATAATTGTCACTCGTCTATACAATGATGATGCACTAGGTGTATAGAATGTGTACACATCACGAATAGGAACTGCACAGCACCGTCCGTCCAAAGGACCAAAATGTATATCATATTATTAATGCTATGATATCATATTATATTAGACGGGACACAATATCACAATTTTCGGTCGTATAATAAACTTACTGGCCGCAGACGGTATGCAGTGTAGATGATAACTATTAAATATGTTAACTATTATAGGCGACGAACTTATTATATAACTGTTGTCGCCATGCAGTAGACGGTACATTTTTATTAGGTATTAGACACATTTGTAGGACGACCTCGATTTTTTTTTTAATCGACAAAAACTATGTAACTAAGTAACTGACATCTTAATAACATGTACTTTCAAAAATACAATACAGCGAATAATTTAATATTATAATATTATGTCCAAGGCACATCGTACCCCAACACAATATGATAAGTCGAAATGGTATAGATAGGTACTGTTTATGGGTTGTTGATATGATTTTCTAGCACTTATAGTGAAAGTCTCTAATAATAACCAGTGCATCTCGATTCCGAACTTTCATACTTACTCAGGAATAAACGTAAAACGGTTGCATCAAACGGTAGAAAGACCCATTCGTTTATTTGTTTTTATAGAAATTACTACTATAATTTTGTAGGTAGCATTGTTATTTTTATTGATATTTCACTCAGTGACAGAATATTACGAAAACATAAGTATTTGTGACAGCGAACATGGAGTACCGCAGAATTTTTTTTAGACATTATACTCAGAATAATTTGCTTATTTACTATAAGTATTTTTTTCAAGTACTTCAGTTCACACACCTTATTGTTTTTACAAATAACATGTTATAAGTCATATAGTCGTTCAATAGTCTTCGTAATCACGATTTGTTAATGTATTGTTGTACTACTTTACCACTTTTTATTCAATTCAACCACTTTGGCGAAGACATTACAGATGATCTGCTCACGCAATATTGCACGACATCCGTTCAAAATAAATCGTAATATAATATTGCAGTGTTGCAACAATGTGGGGTTATGTACAATATATCATTATAGAGCGATAGTTCCCGGGTCATAACGATTGTAATATATTTGAAATTACGAACATAATAATATAACACATATTAACCTGTATGTAGGTTACCTATATACGCTGTTCTTATGTCAAAGTTATTACCACTGTATATGACCAATATACGTGATATTATGTATTCCACCTCCGACAATTTATCCCGGAGGTAAGGGTCAACAATTGAAACGTAATAATAATTTAATGACTAATGAGTAATAATAACACGTTTAATGTTTTTATTTATTTTAATTCTTAAGCAATTACCGCCTGTACAGAGTTTAGGGTCAATGTCGGTGAACTCAAATCCGATCCGAAGCTTTTGTGGGTTGAGTCGTCGTGTACCTACGCCTATATGGCTGTTCTAGGTATATTTTAATATTATATTATATAGAATTATAATTCATAACATATTTAGCGTGGTTTATTTTCACGCATGCTTTCACTTCAGAAGTGCTTAAATTGTATGTAATACATATATTATTTCGAAGATTTCTTCTTGAATGGTTCAAACAGGTACCTCCTATATAGTGGCGCGGTATAACTGGTTTTCGTATATTATCCTAAACGTGTCGAACGTACGTGAAAAGGTGTGAAATATTAAGCGCCATTGTTTACCGTACGTTTTAACGCGGTTTTATGTGTTTAGGAATACGTTTTACAAGACAAGTGTTTTCGGACGTTTTGTGCGTGTGATTTTTATTACGAATACTCGTTCAAACACGACAGTCGACCATACGTCGTTATGGACATAAGTAAAATTGCGCGTGCTGTAGAAAAAAAAATACGTATTATAATATTAAATACATAATTTTCCCGAGACGTGTCCGTGTGCGTCTCATGAATGACACACAAATGAATTACGGCATAGATTCAATTTTATTATGTGTAGTATACGTATACGTTTATGGTATATCCATTTTTTTTTTTTTTTTTGGCGAAACAAAATTGATATATTACGGTGCCGCCGAAACGTTAAAATAAAATATGAGATCAGAAATAAATTTATACGACGGCTCGCGGCTAAACCACAGCGTTTAAAAATGTAAAACGAACTTCTTGTTCGCCCAACCGCCGCCGCCGCAAAAACGCGTTACTAGTTTTTTGATTTATGGAGACACGATAATAATTATTGTATAATGTATTTCTATTATCATTCGGGCAGCCCTGTCTCTCTGTCTCTCTCTTCGCACACGACTCAATGTGTGTTATCTTCTACTGTATAATACACGTATAATATTATATATCGTGGAAAATAACGATTGATAGACGCACGCGCGCAAAAATGAAGTATAATAATATTACACGTCCTCGCATTTATTGCACACGGGCTGGTCGTTACGTCATTTAACAAGATTTTGCCGGTTCTCGCGTCTTTTCGTCCTTGTATTGTACGGCCCGCTGCGCTTTCGAGAGTCCGCCGACAGATAACGAAAATGCTCGGCAGTCCGCCGAGTTTAACGAAAAGCAAATTCTAGAACCTTGTTTTGATTTGACATGACGGCGTTTATGAAATGCATTTACCTACAAACGCATTTTAACTGTGCTCTGGTAGAGGGCATGCGATAGTGGTATACGTATCGCATACTTACTTTCTGGTAAATGCCCGGGGAAATCAGCATTCATCTACAGTTTTCGTGATTTGTGATGTAAGATTTTTCAAAATCAACAAACAGTTACGAGATGGCAAAAATCGGTTTATATGATGAATCATTTTGTCATTCAATTGTGGTGGTAAAAATAATTATATAATATTCATTACGCGTTCGTTTTTATGTACCTATATAGCATATATACACATACATATAGCTGAAATTAATTGTCCTCTACTGTGGTTAATTTGAGCCTCATTGGAAATTGAGATTATTTGAATCTATTTGCGTGCATATATATTATTTAATGTATACCAATAAATGTATAGTACCTATAACATGTTATTACCCACTAACAACAAATGTTGTCCCGAAAAATCTCAAATTTTGGGTTAAGACATTTTTTTGAAATGTCACAAACATATTTTATAAGATAAAAAGACTAAATTATAGAATTATACTAGAAGCTAATATCGTAATGGTGTACCTAATGTATTACACCAGTACAGCTAGATAGTTTTGTCTCCTCGCAGAATAAGGCTAAATATTATGGAAGGGCCACAATATCAAAAAGATTAAAAACACTTATTTTGAGCATACTGAGTCAGTATTAATGGTAATGCCAGTAGTTTATACAAATTTGAGTGTGCATTAGGTTATGTTTTAACAACATTTTTACCAATCGTCTCAAAACAAATATTATTAATCTATTCGAATTTGCAAACTTGGAAAGTTTCAAAATAAAACTAGGTAATTTCAAAGACAAAATATTTTTGTGGGCTATGATCCTATGAAAAGTTTTTATGGAGGCTCTTAACTCCCAAATTATTATGAGTACAATATAACACTACATTATGGTTTAAAAAAACATGAAGACAGTTTTAGGCATTACGCCTGCTATGGATTACAAGGTATACAATAAATTGCGACAATAGTAAAGTAAAAGAACTTAGTAAATAAGAATAAGTTTGGATTAGTCACAACTCATAATTACAGGGGGTGTGTGTTACATGTACATGCATAGTTAGTTAAGTTATTTGAAGGCTCAAATAAAATACACTTTTAGTCCATGAATGCTACACTGCTAAAATTATTATAATCAATATTTTGTTTGGAAATAAGCACTAAAAATGCTATAAATGAACACAACAATTGAAAAAATAAATAAAATAGAAAACAAAAATGTACATATTATAATCATTATAATACTATATATTTCATACACAGTTGATCAAAGTTGAGGGAGGAATTCATGGTTGATCATCACGATTAGTGATTCTTAAAATAATAAAATAATCGTTCTCACGAAATAACGCGAAAGCGGTTCCAGGGGGTTGAACAGTATAGTGCCGATAAAAATAAAAATTCATGAGTAGTAGATAATAATTTTTACTTTAAGAAAGTATATAAAATATAATAATAATATCTATACATAGATCTATAGTGATAAATATGCTATGTCATCATACTGTTTTATACTCATTTTATGCTAATTCGTATTAAACATAATACATTTAGGTAGGTACGTACAACGTACATATTTTTATAAATCTTAATAAGTGTAACAAAAACAGTATATTTTTTATGATAGTTAAATAAAATGTAAATAGGTACTTTATAGTAAGTGAGTTGTACCTAAGTTAAAATATCATATAATTTATAGAATATACCGTTTTTTCTTATAAATCATTATTCATTGTGTAAAATACTACAAAAGATGTTTTTTTTTTTTTAGTTATTACTGTGTATGGTATTATTGAAATGACGTAATGAAGTACCTACTACCTACCCATATATATTATATAATATGTATACAGTACGTTTTTCGAACATGTTATAAACCTTCTTCTATGAATGTTTATTCTAAAAAATGAATTCAAAATAATATGTACATTGTACGGGTGTATTTTTTGTAGACGAAAAATATTTAAAAGACACAACTTTTTATATTATATACAATATGAGTAAATTTAAACATTTTTCGACACACGATTATTTTCATTCATTTGCCATTTCTATGGAGTATACCACAAGTGTATTTAAAATGGCATTATTCTGGGCGAAAGTCTTAATGAATAAAATGTCATTTGTTGGTGATTGCAACGTATCATTAATTTATGTAGGCTTGAGAAAGGAAAATTGTAAATCATAATATTATTGTGTTCTACTGAAATCTCAATCATAACAACAAAGTCCATTGTGACTAAATTACCTACTACGCAATATTGAAAACTTGCAATATCATAAGAAATTATATTTTGTCAATATCATGTCTATATTATAACTATCAAGCATTAACGAGGGATCTTTTAAGTCAAAAACTGTTCGAATCAATACTGGCCACCAATATCTACAAACGTATGAAAGTTCCTCGCTTACTCCCTTCGTCAAGCCACCCGAGGGTCGAGATCAAAGAATCCCTCTGTATCATAGGTAAGTATCTGCGACTGTTTTTCCAGATCAAACCAGTGGCAGATAATAATTTGGATTTTTTACTGACCATTACGACATATAATGTATAAGTACACCAAAAGACTTGATCGAAAGGTAAAAAAAAGTATATTGTCACTGTTTCATCGTTGTTATATACGCTTTAAAGTTTAAAGTCATCTTATTTCCTATAGTACGCGAGCACTGTGGCGGATAATGATTTTAGGAACGTGTATAGTATTGTTTACCACAGAAATTGTTTTGTGCGTGTATACATCTCGACGGTCTTCTCGCATCACACGGTAATAATAATATGGTATATTGCATCTAGTGACCGCCAAACGCCGATCTCACACCGCAGCAGCAGTAGGTGCAGACACAAGTGGTTGACATAAGAAATTACTTTTAACTCCCTGAAATATTATCTCGCGGGGGATGAAAACGATAAAGTATAATATAAACACAAGACACCGACCACCGCGGCGTGTTCTTTTTGTTGCGGTAATAAATTGGTGTGAAAGACTCTGTTTGTTAAATAAACAAACAAAAAAATAAAATAAAAAAATAAAACTATATACATAATAAATATAAAATAAAAACCCTCCGGACAATATTTATACACATTTTGTTTTTTGTTGTACGTTTTATTTTTTTTTTCCGGGGGAGAAGAAAAACCGTAAACAACACTCCGTCGGACATCGAATGCATATGATACCGGTTAATTTGGTCGGCACACCCTATAACTGTCAAGGTGGTAAAAATTATGGTTAGACGTACGCTTTTACCGAACCGTATATTTGTAGGTGGCAATAAATACTAGTACTATAATACTCCGAGCCTCTCAATTAGGCGCTACACACACACATACATACGAACACGATTTCGGTTAGGGGTGGGGAAGAGAGGAGTAAGACGGACGGGGACAACAGGATTTTTAAACGTTTTAATTTAGACCTATAGGGTCGGATGGTATGCCTATATGCCTTTGATCGGTTCCGCCCGCCCACCCCGAGTTCCGATTGACTATCTGGGAACAATACGAAGACAATATAAATTTAGGAATAAGAATATACGTACGATGTATTAGTGTATAGAGAAACGTGGCCATCACGAAAAGCGTCTCTAAAAACCGAATGTTTCAGCATTTTTAGTACCGATATAATAATTATAAGATCTAACACTGGACGGAAATAAGCACACACAAACAATAATAGTTCATTGTAGTAATTTAATTTATTTTATAGGTATATAGGTACTATACTGTTCTATTTCATTTTAAATGATGACACGACCGAGTTTAAGCTAAAGTTACCACCCATAACACTATGATGTCTTTATTACCACGCTGACGATGACGAATAATAGAATTATTATTTACTAATACAGTAAGTAATAAGTACCCATGGGCCATTCTTATTGTTTATCTGGTTTTCAATGGGGTGCCGCTTTAATGCTCTTTGCATATACTTATATTTACAGTTATTTTATTTCAGTGTTCTAATATTTAAATCTATATAAGGAGTTCATAATCTACTCTCCAAACTACTTCTTATATTGGGGCATACAGCACGCATGGGGTATTATTTTAAAGTTTCTCTTTTTTTATTCACATGCATTTTCTATTTCTACATAACATGTACGAATCAATAATCAATATAAATGGCAATATTTATTTCTGTAAGAAAACTCATACATTTCAATCAAACTTAGTTATTTTTAATACTTGTAGGAAATATAATAACATAAGATATACTATTTTAGATGCTGGATACACAAAATGAATCGACTTATTCGTAGAGCAGTATACTTAACTTTTGAGTTTTGACAAGAAAAAAATTCAAGTATTTACACAACCAATAATTCATGTTGCCTGTTGTAAAAATCAAGTAGTTGACCTCAATGCTCGAATATATAATAAAAACGAACAACATTTCTGAACACAGGGGAAATGTGTAGGTTTTGTGTTCTAAGACAGAAAATATGATTGCTTACATCGCATGTATATGATTTTGAAAATATGAAAGAATTAAAAGGATAGTACAATCATATAGGTACCCGTACAGAATACCAAAATCCATAATTACCTACTTTTAAATCTTAAAATTACGAGTAAAACTTTTCAATGGAAAAAAAAGTCCATTTAAACTGTTACAACATAATATTATACAACTGTAATAGGAAAAACATAGGGCATAATATCACGTCTTAATATTATGTGATATTATATTGTTTAATATTATTATTAAGCAATTATTAGTCCAGCGGAGACGCTAAAATATACGACGACGACTACAACGATAGGATGTAAATCACCGGGTGGTTTGGGTAATATTCTGGATGTGTATAATGAAGACGTGAGAAATGAACGTCCTCCCAATATATACGTCCAAATCGGCCGACCGGACAACAATATATTCGTGTATTTTATTACCGACATGCGATCAAGATTAAACGACGATGGAGCGAATAATATTATTATGTGCTCGGCAAGCCAGCTGTGTATTGCTCGTCGTTTCACCCATTTATTTGTTTTTAGCAAATTGATTTCATTTTTCCCGACGGACGTAGCGCAGTGTCGAATTTCCATCACGGCTTGTTCAGACATAGTGATATTATGTTATCACTATATTATGGGCACTATATTTATATACCTACTATGTGATATCTTATACGTAGGTATTTATGCACGAGCGTGTGTGCCCTTCACCATATATAGCTACGATTGCTGTTATAGCGCTATAATAATATTGTAAATGTGGCCGAGGACTGTGTACCTACTAACTAGCGAAAAGTGTAAACGGACGTCCCCGTAATTTAGGTAGAACGAGTTTTTTTCTTAATCACGTGTTCTTGTGTGTGTGTGTGTGTGTGTGTGTGTGTTTTTTATACTGTTATTGAAACTCGAAGTAAATTATTTGAAAATAAATCTTATTAAAACATTTTTTTTTCTCTTACCAAACGAACGAAGACAAATTATATTATTACGTACGTAGAGATTCCTGTGGGCACCTATAGGTAAAAACACAAAATGTGAACTACTGAGAAAAACTAGATCGGTACATTACTGCATATTATTATCATGTATTTGATAAACCTTAGAGAAGTACGTGTTGGTCAAATTAATTTTGATTACCATCTTTGATTACGCGTTTTTAATTTAAAAAAAAAAAAAAGTAAAAAAAAAACTGTGATTATAATAATAAATAACACGGTCGCGGCTGTGCGTCACAATTACTGTATATATCGCACATACATATATTATATTATAATATAATATGCCTACAGTCGGCACGATTTAAAGCACGTGGACCTGTAATGAATATATTATTATTATATGTTATGGTATATACCTACACATATACGGGCGACCGCACGGCGTCGTAGAAAATATAATACACATAATGATATACGTATATACCTAAATAATATAATGGGAAGATTACGCTTGATAATTATTAGATAAACCGAATTCATTGATATGCGTTTGAAAGCGGCGAATTGTGTCCACCGAGCAAATAACGCATATGATATCATTACGATCGAGCTGCGATGATCAGACATTGATGATATAATGAGTGAAATACGGACGAATAAATAAAAAATCTTACATTCATTACATTCATTTTTACAGAGTGTATCTCGCCGTGCTTGTTCACAACAATGATTTTTTTTTTTTTGATTGTTTGTGGATTTTTTTTCAATATGATTTTTATAAAGCTATTGAATTTTTAAAGTCATCAACCTACTGTATTCTTCAGAGTAATCCACCGCCAAGCATGCTCACCCCGATTTTTCCTTTTAATAATGAATTTATTCAAATTCTGATTTATAGAATTTTCAAATATATATGGGTTATAATAAATTTTATACATACTACGGAAGAGACTAAAATATGTTGAAGCATACAAATATGTGAGGGGAAAATTATAATAGTGAGCTGTAGCCTAGTATAATAATATGTACCTACGGGACGCACCGATGAAGTCAGAACTGCCAGACACCCTGCATGCATATTATATTGTACGATAAAGAAAATAATATTCGCAATGTGATTTCTGCGATTCATCGGCGCCATTTGACGGTGTAGAGTATACGTTGACGAAAATTATAAAATTACTATAAACACCTGTAAATATATACTACTCATAATAATATATGTCACTGTACATACACATATTAATATTATATACTACTAGTTATTACAAACTATAATATTATGTGTGTCGCAAGTGCGTAATTCGTCTATATTGAAATAATATAATCAACACCATACCAAAACACCATAAGATCCGTAATGCCACGCGCGTAGAAACTACGTTGCACAATATGCACAGGAAGCGTTTCCACAAATTCCGTTTGGCGAATCCGAGACGACCGCGACATCGGATTCGTGTGTGATTCGTATTATTGTTTCGACGAGTTCAACGTCCGTACGCGTATCACTAATTATAACAATGATCGGTCGCAGCATCGGCCACCACTGCTCTGGTGCAGCATGTATGCATACACGTGATGTTAACCCATTGATTGTGTTATAACCCGACTTGGATTAACGACTACCGTCCCCAATTAAACCACGCGATGAACTATGAGTGAACCGACGAGTTAAAAACAATTAAAAATACGATTTTTTTTTTTAAAATTTTTTCTATGATTATTTGTATAGACGGACAGGTGAGACAAGCACACGCGTAATGTCGTGTAGGATTTTTTCATTTGTTTTTGTTTGAACGATCGCGTCGGCTAAGATAGTGGTTGTTTGTTTTTTGAAAATGTTCGTATACCTACGTCAGTTATACATAATATGTTATAATCTGGAATATAATACGTATAGCTCATAATATCAGCTTCACTATTTTGTCTAAAAAACGCAGGGAACAAAATATGACAATGTACAACTTAATATTGACGCAGTACGTATACAGATAATTCCGCTGTTTGTGTATACCTACGCAATCGTAGGTTAGCAATAGGCTGAGGTTTATATTATACATCATTAGAAAGTAAAAAAAAGATCAAAATACATTTCAATGATTAATCGAATAATCGATTAATCTCTTGGATTGGAAACCGACAGAAAACACTTCCCGTTCCCAAAACGTTAATTATGATTAGTAAATAATGTCGATAATAGCTGGTAGCCTAGTACCTATATCGATTGCGGACGAATGCACGCTTTATACCAACTACTCTTACGATTGTTATATGTAAACCGCCGTGATTTCGACGCAATTATTAGATGATCAAATAATAACTTGTAATAACTAATAACCGATAATCATGGACAAATAATAACAATAATTTACCGAGCCGTGTTTGAAAATAATGCAGGTAACACGCATGATAAATATTTATCAAATATTCTGCTATTGCAGAGTGGTACAGACTATACTACTATCGTGTATACAGTTAATTCTATGCTTAAATTATACATTTTCATATTTCCAAAACGATTATTTTGTGCCGTAATATACCTATATTAATTTCGAATTATTCTAACAAATTATAAATCGTACATATCCTATTAAAATAAATGCTCGAGTATTTTCACCGTAATTTTATTAACGCCAGTGCTCAGTCTATATATATATATATATACATATACACTCATAGTAAATTCCAAGAGGTAAATGTTATAATTTGTTCTCCACACTGTGTATATTATGATCGATAAACCAGTCTAGTAACTCATTGAAATATTTAAATTAAATTAAACCAAAAAATACAAGCAACTAGTAGTCTGAATACTGAACAATTGATTTGCCGTCAAGCGAAGTTGCAATTTTTTTATTAAGCGAAAAAATTCCAATCAATTTATAATTGAAGTGCAACGACTGACGTTAATTTACACTATTCATAAGCAGTTCATACACACATAGTATATTATGTTCGACACGCTGAACGATGATCATATATATTATATTATTGATACGCGTTCACAAATTAAAATGTTTATAATTTTAAATAACTTTAATGGCTCATAGCACATCCAGACACTCTGATATTTTTGGTCAGCATCTTATTGGACAACATATTATGTACTATAAATTATAATATATACACCGATCGAATCTCAAAATATTATGTAGGTGTTAAAATTAAATGAATTTAAAAAAAATGTATAACTAATTTTTTCAAACTTTATGAAATTATTAAGTATACCTGCATAAAAAAAAACCAAAGAACGTTTAATCTGTCAAAATACTACATTTTATAACATACACCAGTTGCGTGCTGTCAAATGTAATTTTATTTTTTACAAGACGTGCATCCCAATATACCTAACCAGAATGCAAATTATATATTTTTGGACACGTTATGTTTCATGTGTTTGATTTATAATGATTTTCATTCGAAACGAAGTTCTACAACTGTTCACTTAGATAAACCAGATACAAAATACATGGGTTTTGTGTATGGTGTAGGTTAAATCGCTGTCACAGTGTCATGTACACGTGCATATTTCTGCTAAACATATATAGCACATTAAGAACGGACGTCGTCCTAGTTACGTATCGCAGTATTTTATTGGATATTTTATAAACGTATATTTTTCTGTGCGTGTAAAGACCCACACTAAAGTATACACGTATCAATATTATAGAGTATAATATGTCATAGGTATTGTGTCTAGTATATAACTTACTAGGTGTTTTTTTTTTACGAATACACAACACTTGTATTTGGTACCTATATTTTGTTTACGCAAGACCAAATAGAAGCGAGATTACAATCGAAAAGAAAATCGATCGGTTCTAAATTACGTTAATATTACAGTCATGTAAAGTTTTAAACATCTTCGAGACTCAACAAATTGCATATTATTATTCATTTAACTGGCAGTCGACACTACAAGCGTAAAATATAATATGTCCAGACTAAATCCTGCAATATGCGGAATAGTATACAAATAAAACACATTTGTATGTAAGACCAAGAGCACGATCAGTAACTTGGAGAGGGGGTGTCAGGGTGTATGTTTGCACCCCTTACTTATAAAATAGTCACAATTGGTCTGTTATGAAATAATGGGAGTAAATATAATGTACCATTGTTTATATAATTAAATTTAAATTGAATTTTTATATTAACAGTGGAAATAAAATATCAACCAATATTCTATCAATTAATTGAGTAAACAATGAACACTTCAGTTGTAGTAGGTATACTCTATAAATTATTCTAAAACTATGGAAGATAATCTATAACCATAGACCTGCTATAACAGATCTATTTGAAGATATATACAAGAATCTATTATCAGGCCTATGTCTACAACAGTTGTTTATCAGTTATCACACTAAACCACAGGTTAAATTTATTAGTTATTACTATATTGAATCTTAGTAGGTCTCATGGTTTACAACTGTTTATTTTTATACCGTACAGTTGGCGGTAATATATAGTTAATTGATAAGCGAGAACACTATAATAAAATAATAAATTTAAAATCCAAGGATTGCTACGATATACGTTAAACTATTAAAATTACCCAATAGATTTTTTTAAATTTTAAGTAATCATAATACTATGGGGTTTAATTTTTTTATCTACATTTTTCTTCGAGTTTTTTATGCATATTATTACTATTACTGGTTTTCACATAGATACAATTATTAATTATTATCTATTAGTTTTTAAATTGCTCTTTACCATTTATATTTTTGAAGGGGCCCATGATCTAAGGAAAAAATCAAAAGCAGGATAATGTACATATCAGGTATATCTATATTCACATGGCCTGGTGAAATTTCAAAATGGCCTGCTTGTAACCTTGCACACCCGAAAAAAAAAACTGAAATTACGCCCCTGAGAATTGCTACGATGAATACATTGTATTTACAATGTGTACTTAACTATATAATAACATGGTGTTTCGTATGAGAAAAAAATCACTGCTACAGGCAATGGTGCGACTATAATAGAGAACATAATTGTCACAAGTAGGTTGTAAAGCTGCTTGATAAGATGTATAGAAAACACGCACACGAGCAATCTTGTTCTACCGCGTTGTGATATTGTATACCAGCTGTTACCTATGAAATGTTATATCGCTTTATCATCATTATTTAATTACAGCGAAAAATCGATAGTTCGATAAACGAGCGCATTATGACGAGCCACGATCATTCTTTTTTGTTTTTAAAGATTTAAGTTTCTATATTGTGTATTATAATTTATAATATATATTGACGAATATGATATAATATATATCTAGGTAGGTAGGTACAATATGACGCGATTGCGTCACTATTTAAGTCGAGGACGCGTTTTGATATTATCATAGATGTTATGTGGAAAATGGTATCATATAATAATATGTAGATTGTAATTTGTAAGTATACATTATTATAATATGCATGATTGCCTTACCGAGCCATACAGTAAGCCGCATGCGTCCATGCACAAGTACATACACGTCGCTACGCCTTGGATGTTTAGCTGTCCCATGTTCACCGAAGTTCTTTGCAGGATAACTGAAAAAAAAAATTAAATGTTCATAAATTCATAAATACATATGCACGTGAGTACGATACAAGCATATAATATGCGGTAAATAAAACGTATAATATATTATAATATAGTACACCACCTAGGCGCCTGGCGCCCATACTGCTTATTTATAAACGTGTGACACGTTCCATTGTTTAGTAAAAAGTTTTGGCATAAAGATCGTATTACATTATACAAATTATTGTAGCGATTTAACAGAATGACGATTATAGTGTAGTATGATATATATAATTATAACGACAACTGACAACCATGTATATCTAGTGCAGTGATAATGTGGCGCCAAAAAAATAGACATACATACATTATTTTTCCGACGATCCATTTAAATGTTATCGAAATTCCAATTAACATCACGTACCTATACTTAATCAAGAATTACTCATGTCTAATTAAAGGCCTTGATCGGTCATATCATAATATCTATCACGGTGGTTTTAATAGAACCGAATTACGATGAATATTCATCTAAATAGGTATACCTAATAATGTTAGCTATTGTTATACAATAACAACATTATGATGAAGTAGAACACAAGTTTCTTATATTGTGTACGCATCTTCGTAGTGATAAACATCACGACAACGCCGTATTATTATAATCCGCAGTAAATAAAATATAATTCGATCGATTTTATATTTCCAATTCCCCATAATAACCTCCGTGATTGGCTTAACTTATTTAGTTGGAATATTTTTCCATAATATATTATAAATAGGACAGGTTATAAACTCGAATAATTAGTATTTTCTAAATAATAATTGCTATATTGCGCTGATAAATTGAGCGTGTATTATTCTGAAAATGCATACTATTTTTTGTCGTATAGGATATAGAATATAATAAAATACACATATAACTGCAGTAATAAGTTATATTATATCCAATCCGTGACGTTTATGCCATTCCGTTACGTATAATATCGTAGATTATAATGCTAAAATGTACCTTTATATGTATAAACATTTTAGTTATAATATAAAAATATATAATATTATGTCTTTATAGTGGACATATTTTAAGCTTTTTAATGATTCATGAAAAATATTTTTTTATATAAAGTGACGGAGAGTTAAAAACAACATTATACATATTATAGGCACTATTTATAGGTAATATGTGTATAACAACTCAAGGCAGCTTAAGGCGAACTGACTCAAGATCATAGTTAATATATTATTTTAACGTAATAAAATTTAACAATAAATGTACCCATAACCTAACTATGAAGAAAACACGAAAACGTCGCTCACATGTTTTGCCGTTGTATTTTTTCTGTTGTGTAAAAAAAAAAATATTAAAATAAATACATAATAATCGAGATTATCGTAAACGTTCATATTATATTCTGAGTCCCTTCGATAGTTTTATACAATATTGCAGTTGTTAAAACCGGATATTCATATTGGATAGCAAAATCGTTTTCTGACTGGCGTAGTGAACCTCATAAACATATTTCACTACGTAAATGAGTCCATTATAGAGAGGAGAGCGTGTTAAGGCTAACGGGTCGAATAGTTATTATTATTGTTATTACTTATATAAGTTTCTAACGACGATCCATATAAAAATAATATTATTATTATCATCATCATTGATGTAACCGAAAACGTTTATTATAGAAGGGGGCGGTTGGCGGTTGCATTTAAAGCGTCCGAGTCAAAAGAATAATAACTGTCGGTAAAAAGGAGGCGCCTGTTCGAAATCGATTAGAATATTAAATGTATATAATATTATTATATAGTTGCCGGTCAGAAAAATAGTACCATAAGGTTCCTGTGCGGCAACCGGTTCGTCAGTAGGTATGTATATAATACATTATATACGTATATGTGTGTGTACGGGAACATATTTATAATATGTGACTCCCAAGCTCATTAACACAAATTTGAATTTAAAGGGAAAATAATAAAACACTTATCCTTATCTGAACCCTAAAGTATTGTTCCGATCTCGAGTGGGATTCAGGAATTTTACTCAAATTGACACCAGCTATTATATATTATATGGATATAGAGACCGGCACCGCCGCACTGTAACCACAGGCCGTGATTAAAACACACACATGCACACTCACACACATATTTATTCTATAGATGCACATTGCAGCTTAAATTTTTATATCCAAAAACAAACTTTATGTGTATGTCCCGTCACCGTGAACAAAAACGAGTGTTTATTCGGTTTTTTTTTTTAGTTATCGCCCTGCGCGAGTATTTTACGATTACGACCAAATTACACGGGCTTTCAAGAAAATAATAGAAAACACTATGTATAGAGGCGTCTAAAAAGTGAAATTGCCGGACGCATTGTACTCGCATTGTACCTATATCGTTTTATGACCTTTATCCCGAGATCATGTTTGCAGCGCGGCGGGCGGAATCGCTGCTCCGTAAACCAACGGATTTATATATTATTATTGTATCAAAGCACGTAGTATAATATATATATATATATATATATGAATATGATGGGTACATAATATTATACCGTTGACAAACAACCCGGCGTAAACGTGTATGCCTATGTCGTCTGCGTGTATAATGCGGTGCGTTTTTCATTTTCACACAATACCGCCCGATGAGTTGATGCGTTAAGACCGCGTCCATTTATAATAATAATAATAATGTTATGTTCTCCCCTTATTTGAAAAATTTCCGGTCATAACGACTTTCAACGACGCTTTCCCGACGATGCGGATTCCGCACACAATAGAGTTACGTAGGTACTCACGGTATACACATGCCTGTATAATAACGTATATATGGTATGATATGTCGCGGTGTGCCTGTGTATAAATGGAAGCATTCGAAAATTCAAACGAATAACAGGTATATCGTATTGTCGCGTTCTACGAGAGGGTATAATCCGTTGAAATCCGATCAAAAATGATAATTATGACTAATGATTCTAAAGTATGCCTCATTTTTCAGGCTGAACAAACTATGGTGATTATATTATTATATCATTAAAATTATAATTTTAAAAGCACCACACACATTTTTACACATACACTGATGGCGTGTACACACACACACACACACACACACACACACAGCATTACTCGTCCTCGTTGACGACATACATTTAAATATAAGTATATTAGGTACCACGAGGTCTTTAAGGTTGCGCTGTAGAAAACGTAGAAAATCTCACCGACAACTATTTTGTATAGTATAATAAAAGTGCTATGTTGTGTAAAGTTTTACTGACGAATCGCAAGAGTAGAAAAAGGTGTATAGAGAGCAGCTTATCTTAATGTCCTATGAGTTAGTTAAATATTTTACAAATAAGTGATATAAACAATAAACTTGAAAATTAAGAGCATCAATAAAATGCATTCCATTTAACTAGAAAAAGAATGTTTTACTTCGAAGAAAACAAGTTGCGATACTGTATTATAGTAGATACATTAAAAGATTTTGTGTAGACGAAAACGTTTTTATATTTAATTACTAAAACGTTACGTTTCAAGTCAAATGACATACAACTATATGGTTCTCTTTGGTACCTCACCTACTATTACTTAAGTCTTAAGAGGATACCACACTCCTTAATGTGTTGTCTTCATTTTCACAACGTACCGATATATGGCATACCAAATTTGAATTCAGGAGAACTAACTTAAGCTTTAATACTATGAAGTGAATTGTCCTATTATCAAATTTAAAGGTCAGAACATTGTCCCACTTATTTTTATGTTTATTTTTATGATATTTCAATAATATTATTAATCGAGTTGAGAGTGTTTTCATAATGTAATATTTTAGAATGCGTGCTTTTTAAAGAGAAAATAATTTCTTCTCAAGAATTATTTTCAATTTGCATTGAGTCTGTATATGAAATTAAAATAAATTAAATCCAAACGAAATCTATGCTACGTAAACAATGGTTTTAAGTTAAACATTTTTTGAATTAATTTATAGGGCCATTCAGTATTCAAACGTGTATTACTTTATTTTAAAATACAATGCTATGAGTATGTTTTACAACCATTTTGAATGCTATATAATGTATTATATCTAAGGCTATAAAATAAATCATTCAACTACTCGTTATGATCAAATTATTTTATGATAAACCGTAACAAAGCGGTATATAAGATAAACCAAATATTCAATTCTCAGTAGCCTTCGAAATATAGGTTATTACTTATTAGTTATTTACAATGAATTCTAAAAAATAAATTCAACTCACAATATTTCAAGTTACACAGAGAATACATAAAAGTTTTTTTTTTTAATTTAAACTTTGTAATTACAATTACTAACATACTAGTTATGTAGGTATGTATGATTATTTTCCTTATACAACGGATATAGGTTTAATTATAATGATGTTATGCAAATAAAAAGTACTGATTCAATCAATGTGTGTGTGCTTATATTATTTATTTATTTAACTTTAAAATGACTTAGATTATTTTAAGATTTAAAACTGACAACATCTTTATAAAGATCAAATACATTTTTGTTAAAAATATTATTTTTATTGTATATATATAGATTGTATATTTATACATGAAAGTGTACAGGCCCTTTGGTATAAAGAAAAGTATTAGGTACACTAATACTTTATTTATATCTACATGATAACAATTATTATAAATTCCTGAAAACTCAAAGTATTATGTTAGGTGCACTAAACATTTATTTCATACAAACTGTCCTCAGGACTATTTAGTTATGAAAATATTGTTCATAGCCAATGTTGAACCTTCCTTCGCCTTTTCAATTATATTGAATTCAATCGCACTGTGTATCGGTGTATTCATATATGTATATATCAGTATATCGCGTAAGTATATTATTTATAGATTGTCCTACATATAAAAATATTGTGTGTACTTTTGTATTTGTGTCCAGCGGCTAAGTTCGTTTACTTATAATAAACAAATAATTCATGATATTTATGCATAATAAATATTACACAACACTATTATGATATATTATATTAATCTTAGGCATATTTTACTGGTTCGTAGACTATGGTTTATACCATATTATATACCCTGGCCCTAATTTCCTAATGCATCGGTCCAATGCAATTTCAACCTATGGAACCTTAATATCGTTTACCTCCAACTTCAAATTTATAGGAACCAACTAGTATCTATTATATTATAATTTAGGTACCTACAACATTTTAGAAATTATTTTGAATTTAATTTTTAGATTATGGGTTATTAAATCATAAAATACAATTTTGTTCGTGTTTATAATTTAGGTAATTGTTGAAGTGTAATGTGCCATGTGGCTACAAATTTCTAATAAAATTTGTTGACTTCCTATAATAATTCCGCTCGTGAGTCACTTTCTGGCCCTCCTCCTCACCCAGTTTATCATTATATAGTCTACAGTGCCAAAAAAAACAAAATGTTCTTTGAAAACATTAAATATATTCACATAAACTGTTTGGGATTGGTGCGGAACAATAAAAGGTTTTGCATTAAAATGTTCGAAGTATAAAACATTAAAACGTATCTGAACTATGCATGGTATAATATACATCATAATATTTATATACCTACACTATATTACATATCAGTTTGAATTAAAAAAGAAACTGTAACAAGTGTAACACGATTACAACCCACTTTGTCTATATACTGTATACGATATATGCCTGCCACTCGAGATCCGATGGGCGGGAAGAACAAACGAGGCGTAGTAATCCTAACTTTTCTCCGATCAGAAATCTTCGATCACCTGTGGCTAATGAGATTTGATCGTGACAACAACGTTATGTAAAAAATTAGTAAATAACGAAACGCCTTCGGTTCGTCTTTTAATCGGTGCGGCGAACCCTATATATCACTCTTACGCGTATGATGTATAGTAACAATACAATAATATTAAATTATAATATTAATATGTTATTTACGTGGATTCGTTTACCACGGTCCGCGAGGCTCGGATATTATTATAATATTACGTCAGTATGACGAGAAAGTATAAACACTGTAGCCGGTCGGGCCACCCCACACGTATAGGGAAGGGAGAAAAAAACGTCTAAACAGTCGCGTTAATAAATCGTCGATAATTAATTTATATTATACACGAGTACAAACGTACCTACAATATATCACAACGGTAATAAAATTATGTCCATATTGTATTATTATTATTATCGTCATTATTATTATTGTTATTATATGCACGTTTATCAAGTTGTTTTCCGCCGGTCGGCGCGTGGACACGCAAACGTACCCCGCTGTAACCCGTTTGTATTGTACTCGGGCTTGCTGGTACAGGGTGTCACGCCATGTTTGTTCCCCAGCCGATGATTTGTTTTCCAACTAAAATGTTTTGAAAATTATTACTGAGAGAGTCACATTTTAAATATTTTTCGGTTTACCACTACCCGAAATATTCACAATATTACAAAACTCTGCTTTAGACAAATGTTTTAAAATCATTAATTTCCCCATCGAGCATTGACTCCAATCGTCAGACACACATCTATTTACCTAATTACCTAAATGTTTAAACACATATACGATTTTGTGGTGCAATTAATTTTAAACGTATACTATTGCAGAGGTGTCAGAGTGAAGTTTTGGAAACTCAGTCCCCGAAATGCCAATAGTACGCGGGTAAAATATTATAATACGTCAAGTAGGTGGTCGGGCGGGAATGTGTACCAGATACCGTACACGCGATCAAGACACACCCTGTATACTGGGACACAGATTAGCCGGTTGCCCATACTATATAATAATATGTGTACAATATTTACCTATACATTTTTATGACCGTATACCAAGTATATACCCACCTACGGGGGTGAACCGCACCGGAGCCGAGTCGCGACAACAACTGCGGCACGCGGAGACTCACGCCAGTGGGATATCAATTAATTAATGACGTTTATACGGTCAATCGTTTGTTAGCCGAGCGACGACCAACCGCGGCGCGTGTGCCCATTATACCTACGACGGGCAAGAGATATTATAATAATAATAACAATATTTAAGCAATAAACGAAGTTTATGACGCGTGACGTTCAGATCGTTTCAATTAGGCCCACGACCACCGCGCCGCGGACTCAGTCAGTGGCGCTGGCAGCGGAATCGTCTCCGCATAGGTAGTATTACTACGTCCTATTATAGTGCCTACCCATATACTACCCATATATCATACTAGTTCTACCTACCTATGCATTGCATCTTACGTGATAATAAATAATAACGTATTAGCGTTTAACGCGAGTCGCACACACTGCAATAGGACAATGACGAATGGTATGAAAAAAGAAATTCGTTTAAATAAAAAAAAAAAAACACCAAGAAAATTAGACCGACGTCGCCTTCGCCGTGATGCAGAGGCAGCACATGATGTCATTTCTTATCGTTATATACGATTGCCGCGTGAGTAGAGAGTGCTGGTCACTATCATCACCGGTGTTCAACATTTATTTACGTTTAATTTAGCTGGGTACACGATGATGTGTCGGATTAAGTTTGTATATTATTAGTTAATATATTATATGATATTATAAATATATCTAGTGGTGTTACGAACCCCAATTTTTTAAGATGAACCGAACTCAAACCAAACCGAGTTTGAATTTTTTTTTATTCGAGCCCAAATCAAACCGAACCATTCATATTTAATATCGATCCCGAATTGAAATTTTGATAAGTTCGTTGAACCATGTATGATGAATGGACATTACACTTTTCATTTTTTAACAGATATTACACGTACAACTCACCTATGTTTAATCTTAACTGTGCTAGAAGTATAGTTGATGTCTTAAATATAGTTCCGTGGTGATATTATAGTGCAGTAATGTATAGGTATTTGGTACTACACCCGAAGTAGTACTATATAGTATACATTATAAAAATATTAAATATACGGTTTACGATATCTAATGAGTAATATGGCGTTATCTTAGGGTCAGTAAACCGATAAAAATATTTTTAAGTAGATTTAGAAAACAATTTTTTTTTAGCTCTCCCGAAACTAATAACCTCCGAAGTATAAAATCGCACGGATTCCATTAATTGTCAATGACCCATTCACATATACAGTAAGCAAACCAGCACAGCAAAAACGAATAGGTAAGTATGTTTTCCGTCGATTCCAGCTGGATTATGAACAAGCATAATATTATTATTGATATTGTTTATTACGTGCGTTGCAGTAGTTGGACAGAATATTGTATATTATATATCATAATTAGCGCATGTTAACTTCAAACGACTTAGTATAGCAACAAGCGAGCAGCAACAGGTTTCGCGCGGCGCGTACGTGATTCCTATATCTGGTAAGAAAATTGCAACGCAGATTCATGAGGTTCATTTCTTCGATAGAAAATGGTGTATTTTCGAAAATGTGTTTGCTTTACGGATCCGTGCCAGCTATAGGACATAAGATTATAGTAATATTATATATTTTGTTATGTCACGACGTTTTTAGTATTAGTTTGACAAAAATAATATTAAATTTAATTAATATATTTTGATGAAATTAGAAGGATATTATTCTTACACAAAATAATTTTTAAATTATATTTCTCGAAATTCCGATATATTTAATTCAGTGTTCGGTCTACCTATGTATTAAAAAAATATTTTTTTGTGCGCATATCCTAAAATATCACTATGCTATGTTATATAATATAATAAAATATAATAAACATGTGAAATAAATACTCGCATGAATATGAAAATACAAATCGGTAGAAAAAAAACTGTTAAGTAATGACAACACAATATATTAATGTAATAAAATAATAAACTATTTGTCTTTAAACCGACGAGTGTCTACACTATAACCTTGACTTAATTTCAATATTATATTTCCGACAAACATCGTCCCACTATAATGGGCCGACAAACACGTGGTTATATACATTAGATATTATATTATTATAAGTTAAATATAATTTTCGCCATCACATATTACGAATTACGATATAGCTTGATAGATTTTTAATTGATTTAATTGATTTTAAATTTGATTAGGTCATTATATAGGAAATACCTACCTATATTCTTGTAAAAGTCCTCACGTATAACGTGTTCTTTTCAATGATCAAGGTAGTATATAGGTACTCGTAAGTTAGAAAGTTTCTATAAAAGTTTAAAGTAACTTTGTAAGAATATGATCGGTAAAGATATGTTTGTAAATATGAAACGAGTTAGGTTATAATTTAAGATAAAATTGTTATCAATTTATCATCAACATTGTCAATTCACTGATACGTCATACCTATACAACCCTTTAGGCTTTAATGTAATGATTATGGCACATTAGAAGAAAACGATTTAAAAGTTCAACAGGAAGACGTTACTACTTACTATAATAATACTCAAGGTTTGATTTAAGGCACGCTTGCTGAGATTTTTCAATGATTCGACAAGTTTTTTTCTAGCGTCTAAGAAAGCTACTGGCATAAGTAACAAACTACTGAGATATCAACTTGAATGAATATCCAATCTTGAAAGTACTACTTGAACAATTTTAAGCACTCTATACGATTCACTCTATGAATTCATTGAAAATAAAATAATAATGGTCACAATAAAAAAATTATTACGTTTAAAAACATTATTTAATTTGAATCAGAAATGATTAGTTTTTAAATATTAAAACAATAAAAATGCTTAATAATTGAACGCCGAGTCGTAGACCTTGACATTTATCGTACGTGTACTACCTATTTAATCTATCATAAAATCTGAAAAAGACATTTTGATAAGACGAAAACAAATTAGTTTTGTTTATGACACGGACACTTGAAATCATGTACGGGAGATATACCATGGAATTGTACACTCCTGGATCACGTGAGCATATTTCGAGTGTCAATAGTTCGACGCATTGAAAAATATGTGTTGTAGAATAATTTACTATATAGGTGTACCTATATGCACATACAAAACGTAGTCCGAGAAGAGTATATATAGTAGATATAATATTTAATGTGAATAGATTAGCACTTAATACTTATTATAATAAATTAATAAGATTTATATAATGTACAACATTGACATTTCGCATAAGCATGATTTTTTAGTATTTGCATTCAATAATAATTATAGTATCTTCGCCATTAAATTATCCAGGTTAACTACCTAGCGACAATATATAATTATGGACATTTCATCATTAACTTAATACTGGACTCCATCCGTATTAATCTCTATGTAATAATTTAAAAGATAAAAACCGGAGAAGTTGCTTTGCTGTATAGTAGGTTCTCGTCATTGAGTACCCATAGGTGTAGTTTAAAGAGTATACTGAATAGTGAATTTGAAATTAGAATTAAATGATAAATCATTACACACGTAAAAAGATTCTGAGTGTCACTGTACCGACCTTTATTTCTAAGGATATCTCATAATTTATTTTTCTGTTAGTAATTGGTAGGTCTTTTTTGTAATAAGAACACAGGTTCATGATGATGAGTTTGAAAGATATGGGGGCTAAAGTGCTTTGAAAATTGTAGAGATTAATATAAATCTATCAACATTAATATTTTGTAAAAATTATAAATGTATAATAAATACTAGAGCCAATATCATATCTATTTTTTTTTTGTGAACCAGTTCTAGAGTAACTAATATATCTTAGTAAAAACATCTCAATAACTGGAGACACTATACTCGTTCGAATTTTGAATTATGTACTTACATCAAATTTTTAATACTATTTAAAACTAAATAATTTACAGTAAAAAATGGGGGTACTTACTCGTTTGCAAAACAAAAGTTTTATTACCATAGGACATTCCTTAAGTAGTGAAAAAAATTCAAGTATTTGAAAATATAGTCTTAGAATATTTACAAAATTTACAAAAATCAAAATTTGAATAAATTTATTATTAATGGAAAAATGGGGATGAGGATGAATCATTGTGTATATTATGTGAAATGTACTTTCGAATTGAAATTCATTGCATAAAAATATCAAGTATAAATTATATTTAACGATGTATTAAAAACTACAACGAAAATCAGACATATTCAATTGAACATATTATTTCATGGACAATAAAAATGCATATAAAACTATCAAGAAGCCCTTTCAGAAAACATACGTAAATATAATATACAATATGGTATATATACTTAATTGCGTGTATTTTGGAAGTCTATTTCAATTTTGATGGTCGTAAAAGATTTTTAGAATAGCTTCCACTCATCATGATTGTTTAATAAAAATTTAATAGCATATAACACAAAATGCCAGAAGAATTGACGACTTTAAATACTACATTTTTAGCTTTACGATCGTCTTAATTGAATAAATATTGTTTCAGATGAAATCGTTAATTCAAATTGTGATTCTTCGAATAAAATTACTGTTTTACTAGGTACTGATGGTAAATAACATTTATTGTACATGATCTTTAAATAATTATGACGATCACACTGCATTTTCAGTCGCCGTTTATTGACGAGATACACGTGCAAGATGACAATTCTCGATTTAATGGTTCAAAAATGTGGCTGAATTTGTTTTTACATTTATGTATTTAAAATTTTAATGATACATAGGTACGATAGTATACGATTGTACCCTGGCGTAACTTTATCATTTTGACCCCACATTATATTATGCTCCTATTGGGCCCGTCGAAAGAATTTGGAATTTTTTTTTTAGACTGTATTACTTATACAATTTCAGTTATTTTAGTTGTATAAAATAGGTAGATGTTATTATTTCCGCCATAATCGAAATGAACATAGTCAAATAAGAGAACGGCTTAAATATATTGTTTTTTCCCAGCCAAACTTAAAATGAATCATTAGATATGTGTTAAGTTAATATAAAATAGAATCACTTTTTTAAACTGCAAACACCTAATTATTTGTGATAGAATAATAAATCACCTAAAATAAAAATGGTTCGAAACAAAACAAAAAAATGTATTTGTTAATTTTTTTCTGCCAGGTTACCTCTACATCTTTTGTCCGTTCCAATAGTCACAGTGAAATGTCTCGCGTGTTACTAAGTTGTAACGGACAACATAAGAAATACATATTCCGAGAAAATTCGTTAAACATAAAATTTGGCTCCGACTTGGTTGTTGTGCTCAAAAGTATTTCATTCATCAAAAAATGGAAATCCGCCGAAGTCTTGGTGTAGGTACTACGCAAATGCCAATTTCGTATGACTCGAAAATAACGCACAACGCGGCGAGTATGAACAATATTCTCAGGAACGTCACATACATTTATAAGACACGTCTTCGCTATGGTGCCGCAGACCATAATGTATAATAATACGTACCTACCACGTGCGAAAGTATTTTATTACTATGATATATTATGTTGTATTATATTATGGCGATTTATCGATTCGCTTCCGATTCGTTAAACATGTATTATTGAAACGTAATCGCGAACCGGGCACTCAGGCGGTACCCACCAGATATATGTATTATAGGTATTGTATTATGTATATTATGTATAATAATATAAACCATTCGAACGCTTCATCGATGTAGGAACACTGTACACTATTATAGGCGACAGCGACGACTCAATCGAGTGGCCCCGAACCGGTTTTCCCGACATTTGCGGTCCCGCGTGTGTCCAATCTCATCGCTTGCGTGCGGTCCATTACGTGCGGATAGTTATGGTCCAGTCGTGATGGTAATAATAATAATAATAATAATAATAATATCGTATTGTACGTATATGCATGCTACATACTTATGTAGGCCCGCGAAATAATATATCCGATTTCCGTCGATCTATTATAATAATATTCGTATTTATCATGTTGTACACACAGGTTTGGGTGTAGGTATGGGTCTACGAATTCTGCGGATTATGGTTTCCAAACGTTTTTTCGGGTGGCGAACATCGTATCGGATGTCCGCTATAAGCTAACGAATACACGCCGAATAATACTGCGATATCTTCGTCGTAATAATGATATTGTGCGACTGGTTATGATCGTAGGCATATCGTGTATACATGTGTGTGCGTGTGTGTTAATTTGTGTGTCGTACATGCTTACCTACTCGATATTACATATTATACAGCATTTAAATCCACGTGTGCAGTATCTCGTGTATAATAATAATAATAATATATGGTAATGCACACCGTTACTGCAGCACGTGCACATAAAATCTCCTATCGAGTATGTTTCAAAATATACGATATGAGAGTCGAGAAGACATCGTCAATATATTATTGTAATATTAATTGGATAGAAGATGGTAGGCGTAGGTATATGAGTTTGTCGTCATAGCACTTTCGTCGTGCAGTACAGGCCTACTTATATTATATATAAATCTGCACTTAGTGAAATCGATATCTTCGTGAACAGTTGTCAATCTCGTGAAATTGAAACATATTCTTTTTCACACTTTGTGAAATACTAAAATATTTTTACATAAATTGTTTTCATTGGTTGTCTTCGCAGGAACCAAAATAAGTTCAAACTTGCTTTAGATGTCAATAAAAAAGGTTTCTTCGATTTTTTTTTCAAAAATTACGGTCCCCTTGAAAACGAAACCCCTGCACTTAACAGTATACTTTGTTTAATTTTGATTTATTTAAGACATTTTAATCAAAACAATTAGTTGTGATAAGTGGTGTTACATTTCATACTGTTCCTTTGTAACGAGCCCATCGTTTAACATCTTGATACAACTTGAACAGTTTCACTCAAATCTATACAGCAATAATGTATAAACTTGAATATATCAATCAAACCTAAACATTTCAGGTACCAGGGTTAATGTGGAGATATTATTGAATTATATTTGAATAATCGATAATTATTTGTTTGAAATGTCATGAATAAAATAAAAGCTGTGTTCTCGTGTATACTTTAAAAAAGTTATAATAACTATCAACGTAAAATATTTTATTTCATATAATTCCAATTTGTGAAAAAAATTACATGATGTCAAATTGGAGTGACGGAAAAATGACGATCTCGTGAAATAATTTCGTGTTTTTTAGAGTGTAAAATGCCGTTTCCTCTTCAGTTAATGGACAACTTTACATGAAGATATTGATTTCACATTAACATGAAGTGGCTTCGACATGTAACCATATAGAGTTACCTACGCTAAATGTATGAATATTACATTATGAGAATCGAATCCGGTATCTCCATGCAGTCAAACTTCTATAACATAATTAGTGTTTAAAATTTAAATATATGCCAGGCACATTGTGCCTACGCAATTTGAGCATTCGAAAATATTTAAAATATTTATTGAGTGTATTTGTTTTTCAATACTTATTGGAAAATACATTTAATGCATTTTTAACAAGTATGAAGCATTCGAACGGGATGTACCCTGAAGTGACTGATAAAATTATAGATTTGTTTGTGTCAATATTTTTTTCGAAAAGCTCATAACGTTTACAATTTAAGTAACAATAGTAACATATAGGTATACATACAGCCATACAGCGCATATATAACACCAAATCGATGGAGTTCCACAGTCACTATCGACCTCGCGGATTTTCAGGACTTGTATAATATATACCTCATACACTCACCAATAATATGGCTGTATACTCAATCTATAACATTATATTATGCGCTTGGTGGCTCTTACAACTACGAACCGAAAACTCGGTTTACTTGGTACACAACTCGACACGTCATATTATTATTCATCCAAGAGTTGCGGAGGTCCAGACCGATTGGACGTACAAACAGTTTCTATGACCGTGAATATCATATATGTAGCGTATCTATAATAGATAGTTGTGAGTTTGTGACAAGTGGTTGGCGGGAACAATTAGCCGTGGTTTAGTCGAAACGACGAGGAAGTCTTGACAGCGATGAGTCCAAGCGGAGCCGCGGGGCGACACGCCAGAGTGGAATATAGAGGTATACATTCTATCAGCTGAACAACAACTAACGAGGCAAATAATAAATACTTTTAATAATAATGATAACGATAGTAATATTAAGAAGAAAATGAAGAAATTCCGAAGCCGGGGAAAACGACCTCACAAGAAGTGACTGCAGAGTTTCAGGTACCTACATTATATTTATACAATCATACTGCAGCGTATATATATAATACTTAGGGAAATGTGACAGCCATATAATGTTATACATCTAACCTAAGCTATAACATACGAATACCGTTGCAGGCTGCAACTATATATGTATACAGGTCATTGTGGTTCTCTTGCGCATCATTGGCACCTAAATATTATATATTATTATATTATAATACATCATTATATCCTGCAACACCAACACACCACCACACCGGTGCAGTAGTTGTCCATATATACATACCGCGGCGTTTGATGACGATTGTGAAATAATAATGGGTACGCTGTGTGTGAGCGAAAACGACGCATATCATATAATATATACGCTTTTTTTTTATTCTCCTCCTCTGGGAATTTCAACCGCGGACTACAACAGAAGTCGCGTTATTTCTTTTCATTTTTTTTTTTTTTTTTTGTTTCGTTTTCTTTTCATTCCTCGGCTTGTCAGAAGAGACAAATCTGTTGGCGTTGTCCGGGAGGGTCCGACCGGCCACCGCGGACATTGTCCGGCGATATTCCGATCATATAATATATATTATTATTACTGCATTATACGGGCGGTCGCGCGAGACTGAACGCGAGCGGACACTCGAATCCCGCGGGAGACTTGACGGCGAGCACCGCGTGCACAATATTATACCCATCATATTATTATTATTATTATTATTATTATGCGTCTTATGCATTCTTTAAAGGAGAATAAAATTTAATAATATAAGTAAAGCATATAGGTATTATAATATATATGTAGGCAATACACGCCGACGCGGCAGACGTGTGTGTGTGTGTGTGTGTGTGTGTGTGTGTGTATTGTTGGCGGCGCGTGATCCGCTCAATGGACGCTGTAATATTATCAAGCGACGGTATCGCCGTCTCGGTTTCTCGTTTTACCGCCATTAATCTTGTAGATCATTTATTTCACTTTTTTCCTCTCCGTTTAATCGAGTACAAATGCACAATGATATTATTATTATTATTATGGTCTTCTGTGTGTAGCTACCTACCCACGGGTCTTGCACCTCATCTTCGCGCCGCGTGTTTATTATAAAATGTGTACAAAACCCGTGTTACGCGAGTTGCATCAATATATTCTATTACATAACTACCTACTATGAGGTGAGTCGCCACCCATGCAGGGTTACTTCTATTTTGCCACCTTTCGATTTTTTTTCCATCCATCATATAGGTACGTGAGTAATTTTTTGGTTTCTAAATTTAAATTTTGACAACTTCTATCCCCGTATTGTTTAAGCACCTAAACCTTCTGTTACAATATTTTTCCTTTTTTAGTACTTTTGTTGTGTTAACGAAACTAACCAGACTATTTCAGATTTAAGCTTAAATGGTGACTTAAATTGTTTTAACCTATTGGCTCAAACAATAATTATGCGTTTAATTTTTATAATTGGAGTAGTGACAAAATAAATAAAATAAACTTCATTATTCGACCAGTTTACAGTTTTTAGTCCAATTTTAATAGTTGAGCTTAACTAACTAACCTTTAAAAAAAAATTGTATAATTTTCGATAGTTTTTCCCAAATGTTTGAAGTCGAAAAGATGAATTTTGAATCAGTATAAGTGTATCAACCGAAAACTTGTACACTGCAGAATAAAAAAATAAGAAATAAATATCATTGTAAAAGTTTAAAATCAATAGATCCCTTCAGTCATAACCTAAAATAATCATTTCATGCAAATTATAATTCAATATAAATTTAATTTAGACATATAAATATGTATTATTATTATTATTTGTGGGAGGGCTCATAAGCCTATGAATTGCATGTCATTTGATAAATGATTTTTAATGTCTAATACCCATTGAAAAAATTAATAAGCGTAATAAGTTATTAGTAATTAAGTTATTACTAATAAGTAATAACCAACGCCATGATCACAAATTTTCAATTTTATGGTCTGTAATTAATTATTATTCTCTCAGTCTTTCCTCTATCATAAAAAGAATTATGCAATCATCCAGGTAATCATTAATCACAGTGTTGCAATTTTTTTTTATTTGTAAGTTATACATTTTAAAAGTTAAAACTGATATTTGAATATAATATAAATTTATGGAGATTTATTTAAAATATATAAGTTTTTTATTTAAGAGATGATTAGGGGGAGGTTAGTTTGCTCATTAAAACCTTAAATGTTAAAAATATTCAACTTCAGAATATGAAAACTGAAATGATAAAAAAAATCGAAAAACGTATGCGATGAAAAATAAAATTGTTATAGCTTACATTACACCATACTATAATTTCATATATGAATATAAATACAAAACGTCCCTACACATTAAAACATTTTTTTTCCCCGAACACAAATTATCTGCAGGGACAACGATAGTGTTCTGTAATACAAGAATCGCAATTTACTTATTATTATACAGAGGACATGCGTGGTTTTAAAATTTGGTTCGCTTCGTGCTGGAGCTGTTCTGTCCGACGTGGCCCGCGACAAACCGGACGTCTGGGAATATTAATGAACCGCGTGGCGTTTCCAGAACGAATGATTTACGTTGTATTCGGCTAGACGCAGTGGATATATTCTTTTTTTTGTATTTTTGTTTTTTTGATTTCTAACGCTTCGACCTTATCGGCGGCCCCTGCGCCGTGTTCGTAATCCGTTTCGTGTGTATATTATATACACATTTCGATCGTAAATCTTTTATGCTAATAGTTGTCTGGTACACCGGTACGGCGCGAACGGGCTCGACGATCGATTACGGCGGCGGACAGAGAATAAATTACTTTTTAATTGATAAACACGTAAATACTGTACGGCGATTGTATGTAACACCTATGCTGATCGGCCCGATTCGCTCTGTTTACAGATATGGGAGTCATAGGTATGCGCAACGGATATAATATAGGTGAACTGCGTCGTCGGCTTGTTCATCAGACAATCGCGATCTTATCTGATTTAAGATTTGCATACACATTAGTACAACAAATTGATATTATTTTATTGCTGTAAACTGACGGTTACAGTATATAACGATATTCACCGTCTGTGGGTACAAATAGTATCGTTTACTAAAATTTAATTAACTAGAAAATCTTCGTGTTGTGACACAATTACCGCCTATATTCGTTTAAAGCTATACATACTTAAATAACGCACAGAGATACGTACCTATGTAGGCGGCTATAGCTAATCAGATATTTCTAATAAAATAATATATTATTATTCTTTTAATCGCACAACCATAACAATAATATATACTCAGTTATTCAACTCGTAAATAGTCGTTTTACACTCATTATAGTGCCTATTAATATAACGTATTCAATCGTATAACATTAAACAACTTATAAAGAACAATAGTTATTACTTATTTAGGAGTTAATACGGTATAACTGCAGGAAAAATGAATTTAAGTTAAGACTTTAACGGACCATTGACTAATTAAATCGTCTATAGGGCTTCAGATTAACTTGAACATATAATAAATGCAAATAAAGAAGCTGTATAATAACTATTTATTTTTCTCAGATGTTTTCGACCACAAACGACGAATGAAATGTAAAAAAAACATATTTCACACGCGCATTCTTTTTACAGCTGTTTGAGGCTGGATTAAGGTGTTTTTTTTTTAAATATAAAACTGCCTGAACATATCTTTATCACACTGTAGCTTATTAATACACAAATGGCAATAACATAATAATGTGAGAATATGTTATTTAAATAATATTGAGTTCATTCAGTTTTCCAAAAATAAAAGAATGATTTAACTGGATGAATGACTCAAAATATTGAATACAATTCTTAAAAAAAGTCTAATTTTATATATATATATATATATATATACTGTATATATGTATAATATAATATGATTATACACTTACATTTATTATTTTATTTATTAGTAATTATGGTCTTTCCGAATAAAATATTTACCATTTTATATTTACCTACAATTAACAATGTTGGTATGTACTATGTATCTAATGGCTAGTATTTATACTTATTTATTAGATAGAGCAATTTAATTATTTTAATTTTTTTTTTTTTTAAGTTAACAACTGACACATATTAGAATAACAAAATTATATTTTATAGTTTATACTTCTATAGTAGCCATGGATACAGCAGTTATATGTGTAATAAAATGATAAATGACAATATTTCATCCATTGTATTATCAAAATATTCAAAATACATTTCAAATACCATATATTATTATTTTTAGTTAAAACTTTTAAGTATCGATATCACGTATTACATACTTGGTGATATTAAAGTAGGTATTTCTATTGATCAGAATAGTAATAGAATTTCTAAACATTAGATGTCATTAATTACGGCCTAGATTAACGCTTTTTACACGAGAGGCCATATTATATAAAACGAACGATGACATTGTACCTACGAGTAATACTAGGACGAGTAATAATTTATGTTTTAATGTTTTAATTTACACACCGACGCTCGAGATCGATGGCTATTCTATTTTGAATTTTGATCGAACACGTGTATTTATTATTTATAGGCATAGGTATCAGCTGTAGGTATATTTAAAAACGATAATAGCCGACCAGACAAATGTAGCTATTTTTTGTCGTTAAATAATAAACTATACTAAGGTGTACAACTATGTACAGTGAACTGTAAGAAATAGTTGAAATATCAATCCCCGTACTTGTAAATCGCGATTTAGCTTTGTCAGCATAGGGCACATTAACATATTGTTTTTTTTTTTTATTATTTGAATTAAGCCTCGGCAACTATTATGGCCATTGGCAACAAAAAGTTTAACTCTAAATTATTTACATGATATATAGGTTACATATTAAATATTATTGATAAGGTTGGACTTAGTAATAAAAGTTATCATGTGATTTATGTTGTCCGGGTGGAGGGCTTCTGACAGAATGTTTGACATATTTTTTTTATGCATACGTAATAATTATAATGTAACAAATATAATTGGCAATAGGTATCGTATATGCGCAGTACGTACACATGTAAGCGTTCAGACGTGCTTCCTCCCTTCGACATATACACAGACAATATACTATACATTATATTTTATAAAAACACACATGCACACGAATATACCAACGATAGAATACCATACTCGAATAGCTGCACAACGGGTCCAAACAAAACGCATCGCAATATGATAATATAATATTATTATAATATGTGTATCCCTCAATGAGCATATTTTATACGCCGGGGATAAATGCTGATATTGTCGGGGGCATTTAGACCTCGGGGGTTGACCATAAATTATCGGCTGGCAGTGGCCATAAAATGCTGTCAGTACACCCGCACCGCTCTACATAAACGAATCGCGCGCTCCGCCGAGTCCCGTGCAAGGTTTTCGGAATGTTTTTGTAATCGGAAAAAGTCCAAATAACAATAGAATATGAGCACATGTACATAAGTCATTACGCATGCCCGCGGTATTGTCAACATTTAAACGACTCGGCCACAATACACTGATCGCGATCTCTTAGTATGTGTGTTTTCCTGTACCTATATACGTTATTATCATTATTATTATTATTATTATTATTATTATTATTGTTATTATTTTTTTTTTCCACGATATAATAAAAACCGGACACGCGCGATTCCCGCAGTGTTATTATCCCGATAATTTGTCACATCCGAATGATATATATTATTGGTATTTGGTACCCGAACACCATCATATTATTGTATAATGACGGTATACAATATTAAATACCTTCTGCAGAGGGGGACCTTGAAGTCTGCGCGGGCATTTTCGTTGCATATTTACGGATTTTACGGTCGTATACGAATTTTTCATTGAGCTGCATAATGACGCGGCACACATGTGCGTCTGGCTTTCGAATAAAACGCAAGTATAGGTACCTCCATCCGGGAAATTTACGATTCGACCTCATACTGATGTACAAACGTCGCGCCGCCAAACTATTAGGAGCCCTTTTAGATTTTCGAACACTGCTCGTTTTACAGCTACAGCTGCTGCTGAAAAATGTCTATTCAAATACTGTCCGATCTGTATAATGCGTATAGGTGGACGTATATAATATAATATTATATTCAAAAGCTATTCTGATATTATTATTATTATTATTCTCTGCGCATGACACTCAAAATCTGTGCGTTTTCGTCCGATATACACGGCCATACGGGATATTATAGTACCTATTTACAGTTTTTTATCGTACAGAACCCAATTGTCTGAGAAAATAAACACGTGAATAAAGCCACATGGCTATCATTATTGTTCAACAACCGCCGCGTCGCCGACAGTTTAAGTTTTATATGGCACAGTTGATAATAATTATATTTGTTTTTCCACCACGCATAACCCATCGGTAAAGCAATACTATTGTAGTACAGTCACCTATATACGTGAAGTGTGTATTATATTTTTCATTAATCGTCAATGTAGGTATATTATAATTTATAGCATAACACAATGGCTATATTATACGCATTATGCGTATCATATATATATATACACAAAAATAATATGTACCTATACGGTAGATAAACGCATTTTTGAATACACACAAAATATTTTTATTAACATAATTTGTCGGCGATGGTAAATCGAAGAACAAATAAAAAATTATAGCATAAAAATATAAACCAGATTCCAGAACACTTAGTAGATTAGGTGTATATTGCTATTGAAAGCCAAAACACAAATTATTATAATATTTTATTGATGACATAATTCAGGAAGTGTGTAAAACTACTAGCAAGTAAATATTTATGTCTTACAATATTATAATATATTATATGGTTGTATACCAGTAGTATACAACTATGAAAATATAATAAATTATGAACGCATTTACACACATATACCTACACACGAATACATACAACATGTATATGCATATAATACTCGTTGAATTCTAGTTTATATGATTATGCAAATGGCTAGGCATTTTACACATTTCCGTACGATGTTGGTGGTGATGTATAATTTGTATAATAAGAAAACATTATCGCAGGCTGGAACTTTTCGAAACAAACTATATTGATGTACAAGACAAACCAAACGTTAATATTCATTTAGGAAGTAATATATGATATTAATATGACAATATATTACATTGTGCATCGTAATATTTTGATATCGTTATTATTGTACTCACAGCCCTGCTATAATATATTATATGATCGGTTTATAATGTCCCATCTTACAGGAGAGCGATGTACAGGAACTATTGTTATGTGTTTAAAGAACTAAAGCCCCACTTGGGTGTGTTAACCTCTATATAGATAGGTATACCTGCTTTTGTATGTATGTATCTACATTGAACTCTACAAGTGTAAACCCGTCAAAAAAATATTCCAAAAACGATTTTGTATTTCTATTCAGATGTGATTTATTCAAGTAGGTAAGACGTCGTTTGTGTTTCCCTTATATACGCAGGATAGTCTTGCGCGCACACCTGATTTATGGACGCATTTAAATGAAGTCATAACGAGATATACATATCTCCGAAAAGACATTAATCTTTACGAACAAATTACTTTACACACCAAACAGTATTTATTTTTTTTTTTTTTTTTTAAATACGTTTGCTAAAGGACTCCAGTTTGTTCCTTAATTATAATCGTCATGTATCGGAACCCTTTGACCCTCGCGAGTCCACACGACCCCGGTGTCCGCGAGCTTATACCTATATTATGCGCTTTTTCTCGTATCATACCATATCATTTCATACATACATATCTAGTACATAATATACTTAACCGGGCACCAGTGACACTGGAGTGTTTGTAATAAAATAATAATAACAATAAATCCGAGACGAATGTAATCCTACGGCGAGTATTACACGTGTAAGTCTTGTATATTATGTGTACGGATGAGTTTATACACGCACATATCGTGTCCTGGGGGAAGGGTTGGGGGGGGGAGGTTCTGTCGTGTTGGGTAGTCGGCGGACGACGCGAGAAGAGTGCGGAACAGAATAAAAAGAATCCGTTTTAAGTTATTGTCATCGTCACACGCCGAGACGATGGTGGGCCACTTGATTATATATATACATATACCATAAACATTATACACATATATATGTGTGTGTGTGTGTATTTGTATGTAACTTATAACATAAGCGTAACCGCGTTTATAACAAATGAAAGCCATAAATATAAACGATGTATTTTCGGTGCAGTGTGCGCATACTATTATATTTTATGAACTAAGAGCCACGCGTGCGTGCGGTTCGATAACACGGAAGCCGAACAAAATTGACCAGAAAATTCAACAAAAAATAAAGTTGTGAAGACTAAAAATGGCGTGGGAACGGTCTGCAGACGGAACTACAATCTCTCACTCTCGAGCCACGGCATTTGCGTATAAAATATGATTCTTTACAATATAATATATGTTTCGCATTGCAGTGTACAATTAATAAAATAAAATGTGATATGTTTGAGCTTATTTATATATTATATATATTTGGGAAATATTATGGGCTGTGGTAAGGGAGAGTGAACACTATGACGCCAAGCCTGAAACGGGAAGCTGTGCAGTTATTAGGGCCACCGACTGAAAATGACTGTTGTTTTACGCCGATTTCATGTATTTAGAGACGCCAAAATTTGGTTCAAATTTCGAAATAAAGGAAAATGACATGCGACACAATGCACCTAGGACATGGGAAAAGCAATTAGATCGCATTAATAGCTGATGGTTGAATATTATACTATATAGGTGTATTGTAGCATATATCTTCATGCTGACGTGTTTCTGTGCGATACGGAGCGGTGAGTGTCACTTTTCGGCATTTTGTAATATTTTTTATTTCCGAATCCTTCGGCACCTCTGTGCTCCGAACGTACAGCGACGCCACATTTTATAACTCGTAAATGTTTATTACTACACTTCATACACAAAAAATAGCTTTGTAATCTTAAACATACGTTTGCATGCAATAGATATACACACGCTCGCCGTATGCTTTTATAACGGCAATCGTTGAAACTTTACCATATTGTTGCATTCACACAGTCCAACCCATAATATATTGTATTATGCGTAATGTGCTGTGTGAAATCTCAAATCAGTTTTTACTGCAATCGTAAAATCATTTTATTGTCCGAGAAAGCAATACGGTATATTTTTATACAAACAAATTAACTAGTAAATTATGTGATATGTATTATTATTTGAAATAAGAAAATATACAGGTGATAATTATATATTTAGGAATTTACTTTCAAAAATACGGACAGATATCCAAAAAACACTATTTCCGTAAATATAGAAGTGTAGTGTAAAAAAAAAACATAAATAAAACTAGAATTCTCTTAGATTATACCTATACAATTACCTATTCCGTGACTTATTAATATCATTGTATAAAAAAAGATGTAGTGCGCAATGCTGTATTATATTATATAATACGGGTGAGGAATGAGGATTAGCCCCCCCCCCCTCTTTAGCTGAGGTCATACTTATAGATCTCAAAAATATACCTACTATACGACTATATCTACACTGTACAATTTATATTTTATGAGTATTGTACAACTAATAAATGAAATGCACTTCCAAAACCCTAAATAAAAAAACACTGATACAAATAGGAACGCATAAGCTATTAGAAATATATTATTTTTGCGAATTTGTATATTTTGCTAATGGTTATAGGCATTAGACATATTTGTAAATTGTGTGGGCTGTGAATCAAAATGAATGCATAAATCAAGGACCGGCCCATTTTCAAAGATAGGATGGGAGATCGTGTTTATAAAGTGGCTGGTCATTATGCAAATTACCTCCATTATAAATTTCGTAAATGGTGTGTAGTTTTAGGCATTATAATTACAAATCACTTTATAAACTGTGAATACTTCTAAAATAGTGGGTAAATCAAAATGTTATTAATATGCAGAGTTAAATTTTAAAAACATAAATTTTGTTGATATTGTGTGCGTTCGCTACGTTTCGAGCCAGTAAGTAAAAACACTTTAGTTTTATAATATTATAAGTTATAGCAAATTCACACTATAATAACGACGATATTTTTTACTTCATAATGTGTAATATTTCCAATGCTTTTGCTCATTTAGACAAAATTTAAATACATTACGATGGATAAACAAAGCTAGGTATATAGGTACAATGTATATACAAATAATTGTAATGTATACAATATACTAGCACGGACAAATGAGAATTAAATAAAAAAATAAATATGAATGCCTACCTAAATTATAATTATGAATATTTCACAGAAATAACTAATAGGTAACTGTATTTGATTTTAAAGTCAAATCTCTCGCTCATGGGGTTTGGTGAAAGTTCACGTCATTTAACATTTTTCCCTGAAATGTAAATAATAAATATATATGCACCGCAATGTTTATACTTTTTATTTCGGTAATTAATAGAGAATTACCCTCAGGTAACGTCCGTCCGTTGTCAATTATTGAGGAGGACTACATTTTTTTTTATATATATATATAATATGAATCGTACGAAATACCGGTATACGTCGCAGGCCACCTTGTAGTCGTCAGAACGTAAAAAAAAACATTTCATGTCGCAACTGACATTTCCCAAACCTGTCAAAAAGCAATGCCTAGAAGATAGGTTAGTAGGTACCTGTACTCTTTACTTTAATAAAGCCAATTAAAATAACGTATTAAATAAAAAATAAAATAAACCATTTACTAATAAACATAAAGACTACAACAATTGATTTAAATAAACAAACTATTTAAATAAACGAGTATACATTATTTTCGTCGGTTGATGTTTGAATACTTATATCTCATCTGCTGCAGAATCACATAACCGACAACGTTCGTTTTTTAATTGAAACAAATGCTTACGTTTTACTCGTATATCATCAATCTACTTTTTCTACGGTGGCTAATTGATATCCAAATTTAACAAGCACTCGGCATTTTATCTCGGCGTTTTAGGTAGGCAATAAATACACAATGAAGTCTGGAGAGTTTTTTTCCGCTGAGACACGATCAGAGTGTACACACGGACCATTTAGACGCCATTCGAATAATAAACATTTTAAAACAATTTAAAAATAAACAAATAAAAAACGTCCCCTCTTTACATTAGTTGATTTACTCTTGCTTTCAAAGAGCTAAAAAACTAGTTTATGGATCTGAACTTAAAAGGCAATGCATTTAGAATATTATGATAGAAGCCACTTTGTTTTTCAAATGATAAAATGTTAAACATGGTGATATTGCGATTTTTCTCGGATAATACGACTTTGAGTGCTGCAATTAGGATCTTTTTAAAGCTATATATATTTGAATAACTATGTTTGAATATTACATAATACCTAACTAATAAGCAAATAATAACACGTGAACTCAAATAATTTTTAATCAAACAAAAAATGAACCATTGATTAAACACGAATAATTGGCTGGCAAATAAAGTAAATTATATAAATGTTAAAACAGTTCAGACACACGATCGTACACAGTAAACGTAATATTTTCTCCGCTAAGTTTAAATAGTTTTAATTATTAGCCATGAACTTTAAAGGTACAATTTTACTTATAAATACTATAGTTATATTTTTTTCTTATATCTTTTTAATTACTCAAAAGATTAAACTACAATTATTACAGAATATAGAGAATGTTCTTTTTATGATAAAACTGATAGATAATTTAATTTTAAAACTATCGGAAAAAAATATTCAATAATATAAAATAATTGCAGTAAATTACTAAATTTAAATGAATTAAAATTCCTTTTATTAGTAAATATTAAATGTTTTCCAATATTTAAATTCTAATCAATTTTTTTTTTTACACATTTTATTTGAAACTTCTATCAGCTATTTGTAAACAATTAAATATACGATTTCTGTTTTTTTTTTTTTTATATGATTTCCAATGAAATGTTATTATCTTCACAAAAAAAAATTATTATAAGAAGGTATCACAAAAAAAAATACAAAGATGTATTTAACGTCAAACTACATTGTAGCTTAAAATTAAATGTGATAGTTACTTGCGGTTGTATTTACTAACTTATTTAATTTATAAATAAGTGTCTTAAAAGTAAAATATAAAAATAACTTGGTTCATATACGAGATTAAAATATATTGCTTTATATAGACTTAAATTTAAGTATTAATTAATTTATCAACTCACACATATAATTTTTCTAACGGAGGACTCCTAAATTCTTTGCATACGTTTGTCTAAACACAAATTTTGTTATGTACAGCATTCAAAATAATTACATTAAAAAAAAAAACAATTTCTAGAAAAAACTATAAAAAATAATTATATAATATTATCTCAGCCATGTATGTTCATATTAATTCTATGTTTGATGTTAAGTACCTACGCCATGTGGCATGTTAATACGCATAATATGAGAATACGTCACTATTTTTTTACAATATCAAACAATCTATTTGGATTAGACCATAGACCTTATACTAATAGACATGAATTGCCTATAATTCTAGCATTATGAGAAGCATGGAAACATGTCGCAGTGATGTAGCCCGTCTTGACAGCAGGCGTGTATATTTACAATTATTGTACACTGTAATAATATACAATATTATACTATAATATTATGTACTCATAACATATAAATATATAATATATGTTATAGCTACACTATAATAGTAAAAGTAAAGTAAAGTAAACTAAACTAAAACGAATTAATTTGTTTATTTAGTCCATCGTTGTAGTGTCGTAGTGATAACTGATAATACGCAGATGCTGGTATATCAATGAGCATGTGCTATACAGTCGTGTACGGTACCGTATACGAGTAAACGAGTAAAGAACGAGCGCCCTCTATATTGCCACGCTCCACCGACACCAATCTCCTGTCTATTAGTATAAGGTCTATGGATTAGACAGTGTATAGACGTATAAACGCATAGAGCACGTTTCTAAAAAGAACATTGAACTCGTCGACATTTTTGGCAAACCGATAACATTATCACTTTTAATAGGTATTAACCTAAAAATGAGGTACATCTACGCGGAAATTATCTCTCGGACACGACAACAACAGAAACACCTGTTCGTGTACAGTATAATTAACAGACAAATAATATCATATTTATACCATGAAAATATATCACATTTATCTTTAGCATAATATACGGTAATGTATTATTTTAATATATATTACGGTTAACGATGTGCTTACAAATATATTATACATAATATTAATTAGAGGAATGGTATTAAATTTCAGACATATGTTGTTATGCAAATGTGTTCTCGATTTTGTGTTACGAAATAACTGTAGAACGATCATAATATTGATTATATCGTAAACGAAAACGACTGGCCACAATATAGCGGTGTTCAACAGTTAAAATATGTAAAATAATTTTAAATCTTCTTACCATTCATTTCATACAACATATTATTTTAGTCAGCAAATTGTTCAGAAACTAGTAAGTGATAATATACTCGCACCATTAATATTATACAGTTATTTATCATGATATTATGTGTTTAATGTTATACTTAAATTATGATAATATTATCCTATTATTATTGATTCATATTATTATAGGTGTATCGTAGCAGATATACCAAACAGTATTTTTATGACATCCTTGATAAATAGTTGCTGCGATTTATTATTATTTTCGATGATATTATTCGTGTTTACGCGCATTGCGGCGCCGTTAGCGAAGCGCACTAATAAATGACATGATACGTATAGCGGCCATATATTATCATTTCGCTCCGGTTAATTGACAAAAAACCATTACGACGACACTGCCGAAATCAAAATTTATTATTTTAATGGCATCTTTATTGGCTCCTTTGGACCGCGCGTAGGAACGGGAACGCTTTGTACAGCCGTTCATTGATGTTTTTTAACGTCCGCCAAACCGATCGCGGTTTCGGATCGGGGGAGGGGTACCACTCGATCATCGACATACGCGCACTGAGTATCGTATTTCGAGAACACAGTACCTACCTGCTGCAGCAAATGCATTGCACAAAAAATATTACTTTTATACTAGGCATATAATATAATATATATTTTACAAACAGCCGATATAATATAATGCCATGTTGAGAACATTCGTTCGAAAAGGTTTCACACGTCAACCGGCCTCGTCGTCAGAGAACCCGCGAAATGCGATATCTGCAGTATATAGGTGGGTATACGATATTATGACCTTTCGCAGCAGACACAAAAGCACCGCCGCCCCCTTGAGCAGCAGTCTCCGACAGACGGACTCGAGATGTGGTTGACGGCGAATCCGCGAAGTCTTGGTTTCTTTTAACCCTTGATATATAGGGTGGTAACGGGTGGCAAGTTTAAATCAAAATCGGTACGCGTCGTGTGGTATAATACGCATATTATATGTAGGTGAACACGAGCTGACAAAAAAATTGATATCGAAACTACAATATACGTGCCGCCGCTCAGAAGATTGCAATCTCGATCTATATGCGTCGAATTTTACTGAAAAGGTTCATAAATAGCTGTGATACGCAAAAATCGTTTGTCGCCGTCTACGTCTGCCGCCGAATTAATCGCAATATCTATAGTAGTGTATACAATATACTATATGTATTATTATTGTCGTTTACTTGCAGTAATATGTGCGTATAATACCATATAATGTGTAAGACATCACGTCTGACACCGCAGTAATACATAATAATAGCTCGGTTTTCTTAAATCATTTTTTTTTTTACTTTACCATCATTTAGAGAGAGATATCATATTGTGGTGAGGGGGGAGAGAACGAGAATAATGTTAGGCTGGTTACTAAGACAGGAGGTTGTAAACTCCTACAAAAAATCTCTTCTATAATATTGGACACGTAATATCTTTCAAAAAATAAATGTAATACATAGCTGTCTTTATAAAAATATCCACGTACATACATTATATATAGTTAAAATAGAAATTTAGTCAATCGCATCAATCTTAAGACGACGATCTTTTTTACATACTATAAGTCAATTTCATTTTAAACTAATTACCTTCAGAAACCTACCTTAAGGTAGGAACAAACAATAATTTCACAAAACTAAGTATCAACATTTGAAGTCGTGTGGTTGGTTAGGCATCGTTTCAAACACAAAAAAAATTTTACATCACGTTTTTTAAAAAAAAAATCCCTAAACCTAAAATATGATTATACAAATTCTTTGCTACACTCCAAACAATTTAACAGACCAATAGTGAATAAAGTTTTCTGAATCCATACATATCACCCGGAATGAAAGTCAGCCTTAAATTGTGAATTGGGTTAGCAGACTTTAGTTTAGTACGTCTTCATGCCGTGTTCCGATATCTTACTAATAATTTGTGAATAAAATGTGCGTTATCATTGTAACAATGAACCTCAATATTGGTGGTAATCTTGGTGGGTGATTGGCAGTGAAAAAAATAAAGTTTTATTAGTTTACGCTTATTGCATTTTCAAAAGGTTATTAGTACATACGCTTTTACGTACGGCCATTAAAAGTGCTATTTTCCAAGGGAACCTGTGACGAAACGACTACGATTAAATAGCAATAATATTTTGAATACCAAAATACATATATTGTATAGTACGTGGCAACTGGCGGTCGTATTCCGCGTATATAATTCAAAAGAAATAATTTATTATTCAAACAATTTGTAAAAAATGTCTCACTTCTAATAACCAATTGTGTAAAGCACTTTGTACTTATGTTTAAATTGACAAGATACTACTGTTGGTTAATTTGATTGGCAAATACTATTTTTTTTTTTTTTGTTATTTTCCAATAAAATTGTTGCAGTATTATATGATTGTTGTAAAATATAATAATCTTAACAAGCGATCATAAATACCGTTACAATTTTCTAATGATTTTATTAATGTTTACGCTAAAAATAAATCCAATAAAGATTGAAAGTATATATTCGTTTATACGTACCATAATATAGTGCATATGTGCATTCATAAGTGTTTCCGCATATTAAACTATGTACTTGTAATGTTTGCTGTTTATAATTAATGTCATATAATTGCAACATGACTAATAATTGCACAGCAATATTTTATGTTTTTATGTTGACCAACAAAAAAAAAAAAAAAATGCAATGATTTTTGTGGTGTGCAGTCTTGTAGCGTGGCTCAAATCTAAAGTGTGCAGTCATTTAGTATAATTATAATACGTATTAGTTATTAGTTATTAAATATGAATTTATGATACTCCAATAACTAATAATTCTGTTTTATTGTCCGTGTGTTGACAAATAATTTTGTTCCACGCAGAATATACGATATATTTATGATTTCAAATTATCTATACTCTATATGTTGAAAATGCAATACTTTATAGCACGCAGTATTGCAGTAATATTTTGTTAATGTACAAACACGATTGAATAATGATTAATGTTTTAAATGATTTATTTGCAATATAAATTGTAAGAACTAAGAAGTGACAATATTTTATGATTTAAAGAGTTTAAATTTAAATTAATTGATCTAATAGCAAGCTATAATCAAAAGTTAAGACACGGAATTGCATAACAATAATGTTTATTTTGTATGGTATAGCTTATGAGATTATAACAAATTAATAAGTCAAATGGCTTAAAAAAAACATTTCAAAATATATAAATCAGTTAAATGTTACCATTGTATATTGTGGGACTATAATATTCGAAAACAGTCGAGCGGCAATTATATGTACACAACAAACAATATTATTTTATATTCTTTACGAATGTTCCATTTAAATTAGGTATGGATTATCATTATTTGTATATTCGTTGCCTATGAAGCCGTGTAGACGTAAAATATAATATAATTAAGTATTATTAGTGTTATTCTATTAACTTTATATTGTAACGTTTTGACGCAAATCGACGCACAATAATTATGCGTCGGTCCCCAGTATTGCCCTGTCGGTAAATTCAGACACTGAGAGATGAAAAAAGTCGGTTCGGACCCATTGTAATTCGGTTTACGATTTTAAGTAGAAAAAAACACGGTCGGTCTTAATTAGATTGTTGTCGTTCGCGCAGAACTGGTTGTATCGGAGCTACCGGCATGAAAATCGAAAACCCACCACATAATAATATTACGATACGCCATACTGCATCGAGGATAATATTCCGTTTGGAAAAATATCGGTTAATAAATAATGTATAATTAATTATTGTGCCTATTCAGTATAATATGATTGAATAGGTACTCGCTATGCGGAAAACGGAAAAACTCAGAGTCTCGCCCAGTACATATTTTTTTTTTTGTTTTTTTTTTTTCTTCATTACACGTTCGACTTGCACACGACTTGCACACTTGGTATATATCAATAATAATAGTGATACGTGGCCCGCGGATTTTTGGATATCGAAGCGCGTTAACACCTCGAACCTGTTTAACTTCATCACCGTCCGTCACCGCGTAAGGTCTCTGATATTATGATAGGTACGCGCACGAACGTTCCAACGGACTTGGTTTCGCATAAATCATCGTGTTATTATTATTATTGATAAATAGCTGACGGACATTTATGTTCGGGTGATACGCACGCGGCACACAAGAATGTTACACGCACGAAATCAGGTGTGGCTATATATAATATTACTCGAGATTGTAACTTGAAACACGTGTAGGTATAATACCTATATAATATTATAATAATTCGTCTCGAGTATATTATTATCATTATGTTTCTTCTATAGCCCGATATGCGTTTTTGGCCCGCATCGCAAAATCGGCATTTGGAACTCACGCCCAGTCACGCCAAAGTACATAGATCTATGACTTTTCATGTCGCTACGAGGGGGTATAACAGCTGAAAATCTGTTGTAATTCTCTTAAAAAATGGCCTTCTAGAATAGTTGAAGCAGGTACCTAAAACGCACAGAAACGATGAAAAAATTATTTTTTTATAATTATTTTACAATTATGTAGAATATAGTGAGTATATTATTATGGCGTCGTTTAAATTATGCGTTGTTGTTACGTTTTGTAAAAATAAATATTTTTAATTGAGATTTTGCCAAAATTTTGTTTGATAATTTTTACAGTCAAATATATGAAACGAGTTCGTGATTGTATTGTGTTTTGTAATATATATTATGGTTTGTCGCTGTTTGATACCTATTCCATTGATATATAGGTATGCTTGGGTATATAGAAACGTGTGCTATTATTTTACTTTATTTCAATTCTAAACACATATAGAAATTCAATTACTTTTTAATAACGCATTCTACAGACGATTTGAATTTTAAATGTATACCTATTATAATGGCACTTAATTAATTTGATCATTGAAAAACAATTTGCATTCAATGCCTATTGAAATGTTAAGCTTTGCTTATGAAAATATGAAATACTGTAATATATAGTGATAATTATTGTATCTTCATAATCACTAATTCCGTGTCTTGTGAAACTTTAAATTTCAATGATTTAATCTAGGAATCTGGGTACTATACTACTACCTAAACAATTTTCATTGCAGTATAATATATAAGACTTCTTTCAGTTTATCAGAGTCATACTATAAGCGCCCAAACTCTATGTATAAATGTAACTATTGATACAAAATATAAATCACAAATCTAAATGTTGATCTACCTTAGAATGAGACAAATTACAATATACCTTTAGGCAGGTTCTTCGTAGTTAAGTTTTGATTATATCACTCGTGATATTTTGTACTATAGGTAAATGTTGGTGTAAGCTACACATACCCTCGACATCACGTCGACTCAATAAATTAAACTATTGTTGTCGATGTCTACCTCGATGACAGACCTACCGACTGCGCCAGGTGCGCCTATTATAAATTACCTATAGTAATAGACAGGTGTGTTTTTTGTATACTGATTACTTATTATAAACGTATTTAGGATAAAACTATACTTGTTACATAGACTTCTTTAACAATTTTACACTCGTGATACAGTCATGATTTCATGAAATAATGCGTTATTTTGATGTTACACCAAACCAAACTGGAATATAATAACATGATATATATATTTAAGATTAATAAATTCGTTCATTCTATAGTTTTTGAAAAACGAATTCTGTGAACAAAATGTACTGTATCGCATCTCCATTCTCCACTCTGCCTATATAAACTATGACATGTAGGTCTCTAATTCTATATGGAAACCATTTCCGGACCGTGTTTACTTTAGTAAACACTTAAGTCATCTCTTCTGCTCTAGTATCGATTGAGAGAGTTCAACGCAGATTCTTGCACTTTGATGCCTATATCCTATAAGGTTCTTTGCCTACTCATGACTTTGACCCTGTTTATCAATCTCTAAACATATGCAGTCTTGGCGTCTTGCTGCCAGAAAATATACGACGAAATACCTTTCTAAACTTTTATCTAGTGCAATTGACTATCCAGCACTTGTTCACAAAAATTATTTCAAATGTACCTACCCGTCAAACCAGATACACGTCTATCTTTTATATTCCATATTGTTATCCTTTACAATTTAACTCCCCACTTTATAGTGTGATACTGCGGAATGTGCAGTATGAGGGCTTATAACTTTTCGTGGACAACGATGCATATTCTATACACCCCCTTAATTGTAGTATAATTTATTCCAGTTTAAGTTATTGATTTTCAAATTATAATGTTTATCTGAGAATAATATTGTTAATTCGTTACCAATATGCGTATTTAATCACTGTTCATCGTCTAATGTATTATTTTTCTCCACGGAAATCTGCCAAGCCTTATATACCGCTATACCTACCCAATAACAATAAACATTTTATACCGAGGTCGAACAATAATTATGTAATACAGGTATACAATACTCGACACCGCGTCCTACTATTTACGGATCGCCGGGACGTGTTTCAATACTATACGGTAGCCGTACGTTCATAATATTATTCGCGTGTCGATCGCTTATACGATACAGCGGCGTTTTGTCGCGTGTAGATTTTTTATTTTATTTTAATCGTTTGTGGGTACACTCCACACGTTTACACGAACACATGTATAATAACTCGCCTAGAACCCTCGCCTATATAATTATATTATAATGTGCGGTCACGAATCGATTAATTTAATCGCGATCGTCGAGGGGGGGCCCTGAACACTTCGGTCGGACATCAAACAGTATGCGTATAAAATAATAGTACCTAGCACTATTTGCACTGCAGGTACAAACAGACAGATTTGATGAATCGATTATTCCAGTTTTAACGTCGAGATGATGTTCGTATGGACGCTGCTCTCGAGTATTCTATAGTGCATTGTTTTCTCTTTCTTTTTTGTATGAATTATCATAATAAATAATAATATCAGACACCGAAAAAAAAACATTGATTCTGGAACTACAGTGAAATCTTAGTGCCTATCTCTTACCTATCTATTTATATTACGAAGCACATGCATACAAATTCAAAGTACCGCTGACAGAATAAAATAATATTATAAACTCCGTCGTTTCGATATTATAAAATATACTGGTACACCGTTTGGTTAGTCTGTGCAAGATAGATTAATTTAAGGAAGCAAAACAATATTATCATATACGTATTTCCAGTACGGATTGATTTTTAGTTGCGGATCGAGGGCCGAGATTACCAACCAGTTTAATCATACAGCCACTGAAGTGTAACAATACAAATTCTTGGCTTTGAACGAGTACAAATTTGATTCTATTGTGTCTATCGAGGATACCGGTCGATGATATATTATTGTGTTTGTCTTATTATTATTTTTTTATATATATATATTATTTGATACAATCGGTAAACTGACTAGAAACTACGGTTTGTAGTTTGATCGATTCCCTTGAGATCCAACCGTTTATTTCGACTCGTTTACCAAACTTGACCGGTTATTACCAAATCTGGGAGACGCGTGCCCGCTCCATCGGCCATTAGGAATTTTTCTCGCCTAGTCCCACGTTAAGTAAAGGCATGCACTGTACTCGTATAATCCGCATCGATTACTTACGATTGCGCAGACTCGTCATATTGACATTATAACGTTCAGCGGATTTGAAGGCATGTTAGACAATAATTTAGAACACATTCAATCACAGTATCGTGAAGCATGTAAATAGTAATTATTAAACAACTCTGGATTTGAAAAAAATGTGATTTTACGAAAACTTTGATTATACATATTGATTTAAATATTCAATATTTCGGTTCCATTATTATCTTAGGTATATTAACGACATTTTTAAATACATCGTATGATTCATATGGAATAATATATGAACAGAAGTATGAGAATTTTTCATTCATATATTTTACTTCTACAATCTTCAAAAGATCGAACTAGATAAAAAAATCATTAAAAAAGACGAAAACCGTAGGTGTAATAATAAAGGATAATTTATGATTACAACGAATAATTGAAGTAGTAGAGGATAACCATACACTGCAGCTACACCAGTTTGAATGATAATAATCAATGATTATTAATCATACATCGGTAGTAGGTAGTGTTGAAATTACAACTATCTACATTCTATAGTAATAAATAAAATTGATATGTCTAATCTTCGAAACAGCTGAACCAATTTTAACGTGATTTTAAGCATTGCAAGGAGTTTTCTTTAGGCTACTTTTCATTCAGAAACTCGAGGCCTACAAGGTGGCAAACACATCATGCATTTCGTCCTTAAAATACGAACATTTTATAAAATATTTTGATCATTACTAGTGGTGTTTGTCATAGTAAAAAAATAGATGGTGATTATTATTCAATTTTTTTGTCACATACAGTAAGAAAGTATCCTTTTTAAAATATAATTGTATTCTTAAATTATTCATTTTTTTCCATTTGAATTAGGTTACAATGCTCCTAGTTTTAAATAATTGTAATTATTATAGTTCATTATTTTGTTAGTAGGTATCGTATCCATAAAGGTACATTATATATTATGTACACAATACAAATAAAAAACAAACATCGAAAACAAAAAATAATGCAACTCAGTGTATCAACTACTATATATAAGCCATAAGATAATAGGTAGCCTAAAGATGATTTCTACCATTAATCTACACTGGTTGACGTTGACTCGTTGTAGAACAATTAAAACTATAAATACTATTAAAAAAAAAAAAATCCTTCTTAAAAATATATAATACTATTATTACTCCAATGAGTAGGCGCATGACGTTCTCACGGCATACAGCAGTGTGGGCTTCGGCTTGTTGGTCGAGTTTTATACGTAAAAAATACATAACACTTTACCGAGATCCGTGAGAGATCAGTAGGGAGGTAAATGAAATTCCGATCATACGTAACTATATTTTTTAGTAAAATCTCGCATACCTACAAGTATGTGTGTGGTTCCGGGCTACTTTTGTGAGTTAATACGCCACTGAAGTTATTTACAAACGCTTTTTGGTCTCTATTGTGTACGTCGGACCGGTAAAAATGAACCGTGCCCACGATAAATATCCCGGTGGCGCTGTCCCTTGAGTCTAAATAATTCGAATTATGCACTCAAACAACAGTTTAGGAATTCTATTCTACGAAACACGATCTTTGAAATTACCAAACAACCGATACAACGTAATATTAATTGTCGTTTAAAAAGTCCATTAACACACTGAGCTCGTGTGTGACATTAAGAATATTTTTAATAGGTCTTACGGTTATTATTTATCAAACCGCGCACTCGAAGGAAACTAATATTAATTACAAAATGTCCTCTGCTGTAAAATGAGATGCCGAACTGTATCAGTGAAAAATTTTAATTCAAAGATTTTAACAGTACTTAAATTATGCATAAGCCATATTATGAATGGGTATGAAATGTATGCAATATTATGCATTTTAATCTATAAAATTATACACTAGGTATGTAATTATAATAATTGCACTATTTTCAAATTACACCAGATTCCAGTATGCAATTATTGCAATCAAACATTATAAAAGAATTACTAATTCGTATTATTTAAACATTTTACACACAATATTAGTCTACACATATAGGGTCCTCTTCTACCATTTTTAATACGATTACTGTTGTAACTTGTAATAGTACACAGATTAATGTTTAAAATTTAAAATTATCAAATAAATATAAAAACAAAAAACAATAATGGAAACCTTAGAACAACTGATTTTTTTTTATACTAGACATTAAAATGAGTCACTGAACACTGAAGTTATACCTATACTGTTGTTTACTAAACAGAATATAACAATATATTTATTATAATTATATATTCATAGATGCATTAATCTAAATACATAAAAAGGAACATCAAAAAAGTGTTACTCAAGTTTCATAATAATATTCTGAAAATTAGAAGGTACAACTTTCATAAAAAGACAAATCAACATTTAAAAAATTTAGTAAAGTATCTGTTATTAAAAATTAATTGTATTGATAAACATTACAAAAACAAAATGTTTTGTTATATTCATGTTATGTAGGTAGGTAGGTAGGTAGGTATACCAACTACAGTAAGAAACTCTTTGACCAAAGTATCGAGATAATTTTAGATACTAATTACATACCTTTTCTCATTTCTGTCTTTGAAAGTATGCCAATACATACTATATTTATCACTTTCATGCCATTCGATTTAAAATCATTTATATATTATACGATACTTAAAATTATTTTAGTATAATTGTAATAAAATTAGTGGGTAGATCGATTATCAATATAGTTAGTTGATACAAGTTTACCACTGATATATTATAGCAAATTAATAAAAAGTAAACAATTATAAAACATAATATATATGAAAAAAATCCACTAGATTCAAACATCCTTAATATTTAATTTTATTGCATATTTTGTTAACAAGTTTAAGGACATAGTACTTATTGTTTGTATCAATATCGTCATATGCCAAAAATAAAAATAGTATGAGCACAGTGTACATGTCAGTCATATATATCACAAAACAAAATTATGTATTCTAAATTTAGTGATATGAAATTACTCCATATATAAATGTAATACATAAGGTAAAAATATCGTAAGTAATAAAAATTAATCCAAAACATTATGACCTATCTTCGAAATAATAATTTTTCTTACTATAAAATCTTTTAACAATATATAGATGTTTGACAGTTAAAGAGGTACATTAATATATTTTAGTGTTATATATAAATAAAAACATATGTATTAATATTTTAACATCAAATATTTTGGCATAATTTTTATTTGTAACGACTCTCTCGGCCTTTAGAAACGAATGTTAGACATTTTAAACAACTAATTCAGATTTTCTATTTTCAGCAAACCATTTTAGTAGGTAACAAAAACAATTTTCTTTTAACTCACTATAAATCCCATGAAGAAATTACAAGTGGATAAATGTTCAAAAAGTGTATTAATAGCAAATGTTGTTTAAATTATTTATTTTAAAATTTGCAATTGTTAATAATAAGTTATCATAAGATTATTTACACTTTAAATATACACTTATACGTCGCAAGCATAGATTTAGATTTTTAGTTAATTTATATTAGTTATTTATAATTGAACCAAGTCCAAGTGGTATCTGGTCTTAAGATTAACGTTCGAACGTACCTATATCAAAACGTATTCCAGATGTTCAAATAAGTAATATTACCGGCATGCTCGATATTAGAGACCTCCAAAATAAACTGGTTTGTGAAAATCTAAACAAACGTTTCAATAACTCATTCAAGAATAGATGATCTGGAGTTAATGGAATTCAGAATTATTCAATTTACACTTTTAATTCAAATAAACAATATTTAAAAAAAATACGTTTTCGCGGCGGTCTAGTGGCCCAGAGATAATAAGTAATAACTCGACAATAATATTATATAACAACACTTCTTTCAGACTGTTTAACATAGGTAATAAAAAGAATATACGAACCTAAAATCAAAGTGTTTAACAAGCGGTCCCACACCTTGAAATGCCCCCCCGGGACATAGTGCTTAATGCACACTAAATTACGTCTAAAACGATTTTCCGATATTCTATTTCCGAGAACATTTTATATACCTAGATATGAAAAATATATTATAACTATATACATTGAAAACTAAATACTATCGCTGTACACAAATATGTAAAATTATATGCATAATTATTATTAAAAAAATAGTTCTTTTATCAACTTTATTGATGATTTTTTTTATTAATTGGCGCAAAATGGCATGATGATATATTAGTCATTATAGTTTATCCGCCGTGTTATTTGACTGTAATAAGTAATAACATTAACGATAGTATATGATACCGGTAATAACGCAGTCATCATAAATTACATAAGAATAATTTTTTTTAACTTAAATTTTTTATTTCACGTTCTGCTACAATATAATAATACATTATAATGTAACACAAACATAATATTATATATACGATTCTTGAGTGTGATGACCATTATGAAATAATAGACATGGTGCATGGAATAAAGAACCTTTCCACAGAGATAACTTCGACAAAATGAACGTAGTAAAATAATATCGATGAAAGTGGCTCATATACCTTATGGCTATTTAGCTGAATCTAAGACTCAAAAACCAACTAATGATGTCCATATTTTACCAATTGAAATGCATCAAATGATTATCGTTTGCATCTACGCATCTTTATATATATGTATTAAGTTTAGTATAATATTTGTATCAGTGTTTTCATCTCGCTGTGAGAACGTACGTGTAACGTTTGTTGGATAGTCGTCTCCAATGTCACGTCAATGTGAAAGCACCCGTACTTTTATAGGCCATAGTCTATATAAGATTAATGTAACGTCAATATACGTTGCCATATAAAAATAATTGTTATTAAAAATCAATATATCTAAAAACAATAGATCTATTAAATACAGGCTGTTATTAAATCATAATATTACTGTAAGGTTTTTCAATTAAAATAGTTCGAAACCTTAAACTCTTTGTGCACAAATTATTATTGTATTGTAAATGACAAATAATATATCTATATATTCGTCGAAAAGTCAAATAAAATAGAAAACGAAAACGTAAAATTTTTAATATCATTCTTTTATGAGGCAATCGGTTTATTATACTGGATTGCTCTATAGAGTCGTGAAAAATATAACAATAATTATAATGTTAATATATTAATAAACATCATTACTTAATTTTTGCAAATACAATATATGAGAAAAATATGATAAAGGTGTTACTAATATATTACTATTATCAATCAATTAAATTTTTTCTAAGTTTTAATCAACAGTGTCATAATCGTCATAATAAATCTCTTAGTAAATGAACTTTTAACATTTACTTTGTACAGCACAATAGTCAATAATAGACTTCATATTTACCTATGATATTTTGAAATCATTATTTTATGGAAATTGATTAGAGTATATAACCTATCGAATTTGAGAAATTACATTTAATTAGGTAGATTTACGTATGTACCTACTGGTATATTATATTTTAACTCATTTATTATACTTATATATTATATTATACAATATACACCCTATCATAAATCATAATATTACGAGAACCACTGTAAAACAATATTATAATACCACTGCAATACTAGTGTAGAATTGTTAGAGTAGGATAATAATTCATTACAGGATTGAATTTTGGTAAGTTCAGAGAAGTTTTTAATTTAGAACACGAACTAAAAATAATGTTTAAAAGATGAATTAAAAGAAATTCTACAATATTTTATTTCTATAACATAATATAGCGCAAATAGGTATCCTATGCACAACAAAATGAAAAATACTCATTGTGCAATAATAATATAGTGTACATTTTAGTAGATAATACAATATTAATAATGGCATTAAGATAATATAATATCATGTAAAAAAATTACGTTAAAAGTTATTAAAATAAACTATAGATAAAAAAAGTCCATGAAAAATATTTTATTATTCTAAATTTATTTTTAAGTCTATTGAAAGCTGTGATTTTCAGTTAATTGTCTAATACAAGGGTAAAATAAAAATTCAGACTCTTATTCATTCAAACGACTTGATTAATTATTGATAACGATGTATTAATGACGATTGATAAAGTGAAGCAACACGGTTCTAAAAACTAATTTTAATTTTTCGTAAAGTCTGCTTGAGATAGAGTTTCTTGCAAAAAGAAATAAAAATGTATATTTGTTTATAATTCCTCTAAAAATTATTAAAATATGACATTTCTTAAATTCCCGTACCGTTTTTAAATAATTTTTTCAGGATTTAGATGGTTAAAATAAAAAACACGGAAAAGTCGATTTCATTTATTAATCTTGATGACAAATTCAAAACGTTTTCATAATTCTCATCCCTGTATTAGATCAACCGTAGCACGTTAGAAAGAAAACGTCAATCTAAATTTTTATTTAGCGTATGTTTGACGAAGACAGAACAACTACGATTCAAATCTTCTTAAATAAAAAATATGAATGTGCTATTTCGAATTACATATTATCGCTTCAAATGTGGATTAACATAAGTTTTATTATTTCCATATTATTGGTTTTTCGATCACAGCCAAGATACATCCTTGAATGGATTAAAAATGGTTATATAATATATATTAATATATTACAAGTTACTAAATTTATAATGGTTACAACTTACAAGAGGTCATAATACACATGTAACACGTTATTAGTGTAATGGACTTGGATGTAAATAGTTAAAAATGAAATATGAATGAGAAACGAATAATAACGAGACAGTTCATTGAGGTCACAGAGCTGTAATATCTATGAGAATCAAACTAAAGAGGATTAGCACTAAAAATATAATACCTAACTAATCAGTCTTCCATATTGTACAGATTTTTAAACCCGTTTAAAAACACGTAGGGGGTAAAAATTATCAAGAATGCAACTATACTATTTTAAAATGACAACATGCCAACAAAATGTTTTATTTTTTAAAATAAAACTGACTTAAGTTTATTGATACAATGATACTAATTACTGATATTGCTTTCTGCTTGTAAAAAATATTATACATACATACACAGGATGGTTATGGCCAAAATGTGCAAGTCTTAATATTGTAAAAATATATAAATTAATTAATAATTACACACAACTTTTAACAGGAGATACACTTTGAAGTTGTTTATCTTTTCATTTATTATTGAACAAAAACATTTACCACTAAATAGTTAATATTAGCTACTAGAATACAGTTCGATGACGAGTTAAAAATTTAAAAAAAACGACTATGGAATATAACTTGTAAGTAATTTTTAAGAAAAATAAAATATAAGTATCTTTAAAAATATAATTTATTTTAAACTAAGTTGTACATCGTTTTCAGTTAAAATGCGATAAGTAGGTAGGTTCTATAGGTACCATGCATAATTTAAATTCATTATATTATCTTTTTAAATAAATATTTTCTTATCCATTATTTCGTACCTATATGAATATTTAATTTGTACAATATGATCTACTTCAATTTTGCAACCGTGCAGTTTTAATTAATAAATACTACTCGTATTATTTTAGAACAGACTTTATTAATAATATTTATCGAAACCTATTTTTATGAATCAACCCTGATGATTGTTTCACTCATTTTTATGTGTTTTAAATATTGAAGTTACTACAGTAAGTACGTTATTACGTCTTATTAATCTGAATATTTCTAATTTACGCATAGTTTTTTTTATTTATTATCAACAGGGAAGTTTTATTTGTTAATTATTAGAACTAGACAGTTTATTGAATTGTGCAACTGTTGATGTGAGAAAGCATTTTTCTATGTCTGCTACTCTTGTAAACTGGTTATAGCGTTAAGATTGTATGGTCTACATAAGACATTACAGTAGAATGAACAGCTTCTGTAATTTCGTTTAAATTGTACGCATTTAAAAATTCGTATGTTTGATATTTGTTTTATTAATCATGTAGTTCACGCCTTCGCGGAGTTTTAACGAGAAATTAAATCGTAATGCTAAAACCTGATCAGAATTCAAAACAACAACTAAAAAATATGTCAAATTTAATTATCTAAGATAGTGTGATATAATCAACAAATGTGAATTATTGTAATAATGACTACCGTCAATCACCGACATAATATAACTATATTGTTATACGCATATTTTATTTGCGTTGTCGTTCAGTTTAAAGTAGCATTAGCAAATTAATTTGACCGATAGATCTTAATTTTTGTTTGTATCTGTATAACATTAAAACAATTTGACCTCGACTCTATACTTGAAGGTTCTTGTAACCCACACGAATGTAATATTATATAGGTACTTAGTTAAATTATAATAATAATTATTATTAGTGTCAAATTGCATTGTATTTACATTTAACGTTTAAACTACATACCTAATAACTTATACCTTTTTTAGGTGTCATATCCACGAGTCATAATCTATTTAATACAAAAAAATAATAATAATACACCAACGGATGAATACATATCGTTATAAAGACTTTATTAACTTCCTCGGTGCACTTTATTTTTTATTAGTATTTATTACCCATGTAGCCATCTATATACAATGTCTAAACATATCGTATTAAATTTTGATTTTTCGAATAAGCATAAACCGTAAGCAAGCATCTATATTTTTAATCCGAAATAATATTAAAAAATACATTAAATTCTAAACATCAGTTAGTAGGTACCTAAAAGAAAATTGTATTTAATTACATATTATACTTATACATTTCTTACACTGCTATTACAAAGTAGAATAAATATGTAAATATTGTGTAAATGCACTGTAGTGTTTAATTAAAATCACAATTATTATTTAAATGCAAGAATTATTTTATGACCAAGAAAATATCGATTAGACAATCAATAACAGAATCGATAACAAAATATACATGGTGTTTAAGGCAGTGATAATTTTGGCTTGCTGAATACTGTGAGAAGTGTACAGTTTAATTTAAATTGTTGTCAAACTCTATAAGTATGCATATTACACTTTAGTAATTGATTTATTGTTATATTATTATTAATTATTTGTATTTAATTTAATATTATAAGCTTATTAGCCATGAACTTCGTTATAATTGTAATACTATAATTATAAGTGTATTATGTTAAATTATAATGATTTACAAAAGACAAATACCGATATATTTTACTATCAAAATAATATATGAGTATTATACAAAGAAAAATAATGATTTACCTACCTTACTTCAGAAATAAACGAAGAATGGTGTATTGGTGTTTATCGGTTTCTAGCGATGGTGTAACAATCGGGTAGTATGGTTATTGGGTATAGTCTGCCGGCTGTATTTTAAGAAACTACTTTTTTAAACGCCACACCGTAAAATCTATTATAATATTAACTACAAATTACAATAGAAGCTAACGTTTGTTCACAATTGTCGACACAGATACTTTTGAAAACGACTACTTTTATCAATGTTAACCTACTATGGAGCATTATTCAAAACTGCACATCATATAAATGCAATTGAATAATTCTGAAAAATATTTCATTAGCTCCAAGAGGTTACAGAGTATTAAGAAAAAAGATTTGTTTAAAATAATATTGTTAATCATTTTTGCTTAAAATAATTACGTACCAATTTTGTTATTAGGTTATTAGGTATGATGAACTATAAAATAAATAGTAATTTATGATTTGGACATTTTGGAACAATTAATTATTTTTAGTATATTATATTACGGAATAAAAAAGAATTATTTGTAACCAAAATGATACTTGTATAAAATTAAAATATTATTATGTTTTGGTTTAACGAATGAAGTTTTTTTTCGGTATTGGTAAACTAGCTGGTCCTATTGATTTATTGCCATTGGTAGTTCATTCAACATTCGTTTATTAACAAATTATCTTTTCATCATCATCCGAATCTAAAGAATTCCAGAGGACAATGAACAGAAGCCGGTTCTCTTTAAGTTTTCACAAAATTCAACAATCTACGTTGCATGTATATATATAGATATATGTCGTATGTGTACCTATATATGTTTGATGGGAAAAATTATTCTCGTCTTCATTGGGTGACCTTGATATCCAAATTGTATTTTTTCTTTTAAATTGGACTGTAAATTTATGTTACAAATACCAAAAAATTTTAATTACGTTGATATATAAAATACAAACATCGAAATACCTAAGTGCTATATTAAATTTAGTTCTTTGTAGAAGAAAATTGTAATTGATGTTTACATAATTATTTTTCTGACATCATACTTCAAACAAATAGTAGATCACTCGTTAATTCTATTTCTTATCGAAATACACAATTTAAAGAAGATAAAAACAATTATATAATTTATATCCAAATAATTACTATTATTTTCTGAAGTATGTATCATTGTAGGATGGTATAAAATTATTTATGATGTAAACAAGTATATTTAGAAACAATATAGATTTTATCAGCCAAAAATAATTGAGATAACATTAACAAAATAATTCAAATTTAAAATAAAATAAAAGATTAAAAATAAAAACACCATGTAAAAACTATTTCAGTAAAGGATAAGTAGGAATGGCGCCTGTCTGTAGACTCATACATCAGGAGCAGGACAGTCAGCAATACAATTTAAGTTGAAAAAGATTAGAACCAAATGCCAGAGAATTGGATAGTTTACGTCTCGGTTTACGTTTAACGGGCGTATGTGCAGTAAAGTGGAGTAAAGTTGTGAGCTTAAAATTGAAAGTAACGATAAACTATAACTCTTGAACAACGATTTTGGTTTCTTAGTGTCGTTGGCGAGTTATTCGTGAGATCCGAAAAACTCCACTTTGTTCATTTATCAAAATCTATTTCATAATACCTAGTTATTTTCATAAATAAGCTGAAAGGTACAAAATGTTTAATAGAATTGAGCAATAATTTAGTATTGGTAGATAATTAAGAAAAGGGTTACTATGGATCAAGTGAAACTACATGGTACCTATAATTTGTTTGAGATAACAGTTGAGTTAATAGGGAAACCTAACCTAATATTTATAATATGAATTAGGTATGTATTTAAGTGGTGTTTAATTGCTAAAAAATTGCTAAGTTAAAATAATATCACACGAGTTTTAGATCGAGGAAGTGCATTATACGTAGGTAACGCAACATTTTAAAAATAATATACGACAGTTGAATAGAAACTTGAAAGTTTTTAAAATAAAAAAAAATAATAAAAAATAATTGAACTAAAAACATAAATATTACATAATATGTTGACAATTTTGTTTGTTCTTCACAAAATTAAATCTCGTGTATTGTAATTATTAAACATGGATAAAAAAAATGTTATGATCCATTCTCGATAAACTAATTGTTCCAATTTAATAAAAAATGATTTGTAAAACTAATTACCGTATATCCATCAAGGCGACATTTTAAATGTATATAAAAAATATTTGCTAAATATTATATAATAATTAATAATAAATTAAATTTAAATAAGGCATCAATGTATTAAGATTTAAGTAATATCAAATAGTTAAAATGATAAAAATTTATAAAACAGTGTAAACATACAAACTTTATGTAATATTTTTTAAATCACAAAATTAGAAAACATCGATAGATATGTTTTTACAATACCAATTTTCTTATTTTTTAAATTATAATAAACTATTTTTAAGAGGTAGTTTGCAATGAAATTACTTTATAAATATAATATAAGTAATCGGAACTAAATGCATCTTACATTAAAATGTTATTGCTTTTTTATTTTATTTTTATTGTGGACAAAACATCAGATCTCCAACTTAATATACATTACATACCTACAGCTGAGTATATAATTTACATTTTGAATTTTGATCAAAAGATACTTAGTATATATTTTATAAATTGAATTTTTAATTTAGACATTTATACCAATACTAACACTTCTTTTTTTGTTTTGTAACAATATGTGCAAACACGTAACGTTTATGTATTACGATGAATTTTAGTTAAACTGATGTCATATTAAATAATGATGTATATACTATATAATGTTTTAAAACGCTATTGTTAAAATTGATCGGTAATTACCTAATTGAACTTAGTTAAATTCTACTCACAAAGAAAACAGAGATCATAATAATAATATATATCATTGTTAATGATTACTTGGTTTAATATTTTAATGTCACTATAATGTCTAATTTAGCCAAACCAAGATTTCTTTTAAGTACTTACCTAATACATTAATTTTATTCAGTTTCAGATGAAATATCCAGCACTTTTAAAAATAATTTACTTAAAAATTCATTTTATATCAATACTGAATAGCCTATAGGTACCACGTGGTCGATAACACATAAAATAAACTTAAGATTTCGCATGGACTTAATTTGTCGACATACTTTAAAATATGAAATACTTGATCTAAAACATCAAGTGTAGACTCAGTCTTGTTAGTCAAGTTAAAGAGCAAAATAGAATATTTCTCAAGTAATTTTGAAGAAAAGCTACATTTTAGCACCTACGTTTCAAATTTTTCAAATTGTACTACTGTTAATCAATTGTATGCATTTAATTAAAATATTAGTTGATTTTTTTATTTTATTACAATATGATCACGCGATTAAGCGTTTAACTTTGTACAAATATCCCATAGTAGGTATGAATTTATTATGATGCATTGATGCATTAATGCATTATTGAGTTTATAGTTTCCTATTTCCATACTATGCTAATAATGTTAAAATCGACAAAATTTCTTTCTGTCTCGGAATCGTCCAATGATTTTAAGTGCTTTAGTTTTATCTGCAGAAACATTGATTAATTCCACAGCGGAAATATATATTATAATATACAATATTGTTGTACCTATACTGTAATTCAGATAAGTTAAAACAAAACCTAATCGCTTTAGACATAAAAATATGTAATCGCGGTGTTTAAAATCACATTTACACACTCACTCACACACACACACACACACACACACACACACACACACACACACACACACACACACACACACACACACACATACATACATAGGATCCGCTTGAAACTTGTCAAATTGAAAGATATCGATCGGTACCTGAGGCGTCGGTACCGAAAACAGGAATATTCGTTTCCATCGTGTGTGTAGGTATAATATATAACTACATAATACACGTATATAGTATAGCCGTATAGGCCGTGTTATTATTATTATTATAGGCCCATTAACCGTGATTATATCCGATTAATAAATAATAATCTCGGAACGTCGTGTGACTGATAATATTATACCTATCACAACACAACATTAAATTTGCACCTCGGCGCTGCGGCGTTTCGAAATATGGCGAGTATAATATTATAATACGGAGAGTACTTAATAACAACCGATCGTTCGTTCGATACACATTATACATAATGCTTGTATATTATAATGCTTACAAGACGTATTTCGGTTAATGGGATCGTGTGGGCATTGGAGATTGAGGATTTCCGACGATGACCCGGCAGTGCGGTCGCGTTTAAATCGCGCGCATTATCTCGTCGATGGAATAAATAAAGGGAAAAAAACTTATAAAAAATTATTTTTAAAAAACGTTGCCACTACTCATCTTGACCGACCCAACGATACAACGATAAAACGATAAAACAGACGTGCGTATTATATAATAATTATAATATTGTATAGGTAGGTAGGCGTAAGTATATAGGCCGGTAGACATAATATTATTATTATTATTATTATTATTATTATTATTATTATTATCACTACAATATTTTTAGTATTTCCGTCTTTGGCGTTTATAATATATAATGATTATATCGGACTCACCATAGTCGTTCGTATCCTCGGCCGTGCTGTTCACCGTGCCGTCCGGGAACACCTGCAGGTATCTGTTTTTGATGAACATCTTGATTTTCCTGGCGGTGCCTGTTATGTGCGACAGGTTGGCCGACGACCGGCCGCTCCTGGCCGACGAGCCCGCGACCGCGGCCACCAGCGCCGCGTCGTCCACCCGTTCCGCGGCCGCCGCGACGCCGTAATACGCGGCCCGGTCCCCGAGTGCAGACGTGCCCGACACCGCGCCACCGCACAACACGGCGTACAACGCCAACACACTGACCGTCACCACAACACTCCGCCGGTGGCCGCCGCCGCTGTTGCTGCTGCTGCAGTGCGACCGTTTCACCATGACTTTAGGCCATCGCTGGGTGGTACCGGGCAGGGTACCGCCGGGTCAGGGTCCGTCGCGCCGGACGCCGGTGCCCGCTTCGCACGGCGTCCGCATAACGCCGGCGGGCGTGCGGTTTGCGGGTGTCGTCGACCTCGGGAGGATAATATTGTCACGGCGTGCGTTTACCCTACGGGGTGACCCGTCCCGCCAAAATAGCAGCGGACTGGTTGAACGGCGGCTACGCCTCGGTTTGTGTATTCCAAAAGCTCAAAAAACGACTTTTTATTATTTTTTTTTTTTTTTAACCAACGGAAAAAAAATTTAAATCGGCAGAAAACTACGTGTGAATATTAGGCATACGAATATAACGGGTACACGGCCGGATCACGAGCTCGCGAATTTAGCAATGTGCTAGAGGTCGAACGCGCGAAAACGTAGGTAATGAAAAAAAAAAAAATCGAACGGATAAATTTGCTCAAAAAAAAAGGTCACTTCTGAGTCTCGTTTTTCGTATATTAATATTATTTATGTGATTATCGTTTTTACTCGAGAAACCGGCGGCAGGTCGGTCACGTCGTGTGCCGCGTCCGTCTCGCTCGCGTCGTCTTGTCGATCGGATCACTATTTATTTAATTTTTTCCTCTTTACGTCTTCTGCTCTTTCCCCTCTAATAAACTGCGCGACGTGCGGTTGGTGACTGGCCGAGAGAGTGGCGAACGCGAGGAATCACGGAATCACGGGGACCGCCAGACGGTATTCAATTTGTCGGTCAGACCATGTGACCCGGCGCGCGCGTGCGGCCCACAGATGGAGCCACTATAGCCGGTCTGGTGGTTCGCGCCGCCTTAACCGCGATGCTCGATTAGTATGATTTGTTCCTGTTCTTATTGTGGTTGATACGAATGATGCGAATAGCGATTTTCGTTAAGCATAATAATTATACTTTATTGTATTACGATTTGAAATTCAAACGATCGTCATGAGTAGGTAAGGACTTTGAATCTCCAAAAAGTAAAAACCTGCAAAAAAAGCATTAAAAATGAAGTAATAACTAATAATAGGTATACTTTAAATGATTACCAAATTTTTTTTCTTGGAATATATTGTATCTAATATACATATACTATAAGGATAATATAGGTTTATTATAATATGTATCTGCTCGATAAAATGGCCTTTTATATGAAGCACTATTTATTTAGCACTTTCATTTATACTCGATTTTAATTTTTAATAATAAATTGAAAAAAAATGTACGTTTTTTTAAAATAATTAGCTCCTGCGCTTACGAAAATTAATTTAGGTTAAGTAAAAGACATTAAAAATAACAAAAACCGCATAAAGTCCAAAATTAACCCCAAAAATCAAAATAAAATGTTGTCTATTTGTCCATCGTATTCTTCTATGAATGACATTTATATATAGTCGAGACAGATTTGTTTTGAGCAGGTAAAAGCAAATGCCGTCGAAATCAGTCCTCTAGACACAAGTCATAGGTTACATCTGCCTGTAATAGACAATAATGTTATTTTTTTATTCCGGCGCCAGCGGTACGGCACGCGCGCGCGGCCGACGTTTACGCGATGTGCCTCAACAGTGTGTTGTTATTTTGTTATAATATAATATAGCACTGTCCGTTTCGCTTGGACCTCGTCAAGGTGCTTTTCGTTGCTATTTTAGCTATTATAGCAATCGTCGGATCGAAAATAGCAACGGACCCACGGTTATGACAACACTATAAAAATCGCGGTATTCGGTTGCTAAGTGGTATGGCCTACCATGCTTTTTAATATAGGTACCTGTGTAGCTGCCTGTATAGTGTAGTATAGTTTAGTAGTTTAGTAACGTTTTATTAAATATAATATGGTCTATACTTATTCCATACTTTATCATTTTTATACCATTAATGTGTGGAGTAAGTAAGCGGTTTCGTGTAATGACTATATAGTTTCTTATTTTCTCTCACAACTATCCGTCCCTAATTATTATTATTTTTGGACACGATACAAACATAAGACTCGAACGTGTTTGTTATTAACTGTCGCGCACTCGTACCTGCAATACCATTGAATAGTTGAATTCATCTTAAGCTAGTTTAGTCACACCTGTATTAAACTCAAATATCCACTTTCCGAGCCTAGTACTATTAAGAGACTAATTCAGTTTATTAAAAGCTTGAGATTTGTTACTTTACAAGCGATATCACTTATACCTACATAGGTAGATATAAGGTTTAAACTTCAAACGATAGTCGGTACCTACTTCCATGGTAGGTTCCTATACCTCTACTTATTTTGAAACTTTAGCGTGTGTTGGATCTAGGGTGGGTTAGGATTTAACCCCGGGCGTACAATTATCTCAATTACTAGGGGCGTACATTTTGTTTTTATTTCATTACACGTCACGTAGAAAAAAAATTAAGCCCACACAGAAAAAAGTTCAATACAGTCTTAAGGTGTCCCCCTCTTTCGAATTTATATCAAAATATTATTTGTTTTTTGACTGTCCGAGGACAGAGACTTTTTATTATCAGCAAATTATAGAAAACTTAAGCATATATTATACATGGATACATTAACTAGTTATTTTTCATTATTGCATTTATAATATGTCGAGTAATACTGAACGCAATAATCAGTGGTGTTTATATTGGCTTATACGCTTTATACCCATTTACTATTTGGTGAATTAGCTTATTTACTGTAAAAATAGTAATTATAATATAGTATAGTATAGTATAGTATAGTATAGTATAGTATAGTATAGTATAGTATAGTATAGTACCTATCTATTTTTTTAATTAGGTAATCCGTATCTGTATTATTTATAATTATATTACTTATATTATTATTTATTTTATATTTAATATTATTATACATATATATTTTTACATTTGTCATATGACATTTTTATCGATCATCAAATAATTGATATTGGTTATTACCACGTATATAAATGTAGCTATTGTAAAGTACTTTAGTCTATAGTTAATCATCGTCCGTGACCGACGAGTGACGCCCGTGATTATTGCAGTTGTTTTGATAAAAGTATGTTCAAGTTGCCGCAATCACGGAGTACCGAATAAGAATTACCAAGAGAATTGTCCAGTTAAATGTTATAAAATGTTGAATCTGTTAATGGCCTATGAATTAGTTGTTAATGCATAGGTGAACAAATAAAAATGTACAACAATTGGGTAACAAAAAATTTTATTTTTGTTAAGTTTGCGAGTTTGTGAATGTATTCAGTGTAAAATAATTGTTCCCGAACGAAACGATCGTCTTTTTGATGGGTTGAATCTGATGATTAGTTGTACGATTATAAAATTACAATATTCATTGCATCTTATCTACTGTACAGTTTATTTACGAAAACACCACTGACAATAATTATAAGGGATCGACATCGAATTGAGGCGATTATAGGAGTACCATTTTTTTCTATGTGCTTTTAATTCATAGTAGACCAGGCTAGAAATGTTTCTTATATAAAGAGGAGTTCAAAAATGAAAATTTAAACTGATTCGTTTATTTTACAAAAAATTCCATATTTTAATATTTTTAATATTGTTTTTACATATTTTTACTTGCATTTTTTTCATATTTCGTAAATTTTAAAATAAAATGCTTATATCCCTTAATTTTTATTTATAACTTTTCTGTATGCTTGTCGCTGACATACACACGGAAAAGAGGTTTAATATTCAACCCCCCATTGATACTTTTTACTGTATGATTTTTTAGTATCGTCACTACAGATATATGAAAATTAATAAAATAAAAATAACATTTTGATGTACACATGTCACATATGCATATATTTTTTTATGACATCACCCATTGAAAATATTTAAATATCTGTGCACACCACTTGACACACTACTATTATAATATTATAGTATTATATGGGTAACTCTACAAATGGCGATTTGAACGATATACCTACAGAGAACTGTACTAACAATTTTGGAGGGAGAGGTTTAATTATGAAACGTCAAAACACTCTTAACATGAACTATTTTCCTTAAAAATTATAAGAAAAAAATAAATTACTGAAAATGGGGTTATTCTTTTATTTACCTAGTATATATGTTGGTATAGGTATACTTTTTTAGTTTTTATCAGGCAAATTTACGATTATCAACCACGTAAATCTATAGTAATTGGTAGGTAATAAGTAGGTATTTTTATCTAAAAACCATAAATTACTTTGATAGATAAGTAGTAGGTATTAGGTACGACGTAAATGGGTATATTAATTGTTTATTCCGAATATATTTCGTGATAAAATTAATAACGAGATAAAACTTTTGAGAACTATCGGTAATTGGTATCGTATTGCTTACATAATGTTCAATTTGAATGCTATAAGAATCAATGAATTACAATTGCAGAGCTTCATTGTGAGTATAGTACCGAATATAGGCGTATTGTGATTCACCATTTTATTTAGCCAAAAGTCAAAACAATTATTTATATAAATTAAATAAATACAATAGTATAAAGAAAAGGATAAACGTATTGTATTTATTAATTTCAGATAAAACGATTGTATAACAAATAATTTATTATTTAAAAGCTAAAAGTTTTTCAGAAGTCTTTCACAACCACATAGGTATTTTGTCTCTGTCTTTCAAACGCATACACCATACAACATAACAATATTTGTATATTTGCATTCAACAGTTCCGATTTTGTAATGCTAGCTTTAATATTTGAATGAATTTACCTACATTGTTATCAAATTTAAAGGTAAGAACTATGCATGTGTGTCTCATTGCCCGTTGGTATCTTACAATAGTTTAATTTTTAGATAGTTATGAGTATGTAACATACTACTATTTAAAAGTGCTTATAACTTACTAAAAAATTTAAATAATGCAAAAAACAGACGGAAGAATACACGTAAAGTTCTCATAATTTGAAGTTTGATAAAATAAATTTTCTGTGAACATTTTGGATGATAAAACAAATATTAAAAAATCAAGAGGAAGTTTTATTATAGCTCTGCAGTGTTTCAATAATTCGTTATAGATTAAATGAAAGTGAATATCTTAACACTTAAGCCGGCACTTGAAACATATTTTTTAATTAAGTCCCTTATTAGTGAAATCATTTAATACTTAACGAAATCATGTATAGAATGTAGATGCATTCAATAGTAGTATGTACAATATACATGTTATGGGTGAACTGGTAAATATAGGTGGTATAGGTACCTAATATCCACTGAAAAAACATGTTTATTTATTTGCAACAACAAAAAAAATATGATGATTGACGATGAATTTCATAACAATAAATTTGTTAAATTTAACAGATCGTTAAAATTTAATACTTCAATTTTTCAACTATAGTTTATTGATGTTTAAACATTTTAGGTACTAAAAGTTTAGTGTTTATTTTAAATTCTATAATGGGCTTTTATATGTAACCCATGACCAGAATTGTAATACTGATAAGCACCATGTAATGAATACTACTTCGTACTACGATATTTGAAAAATATAAAGTTATAACTTATAAGTACCTACCCATCATAATATATTTCAAATTTATAATAGAAAAATATTATTCTGCTAATACACAAAATGATTTTATTTGTGAGTACATCAATATCATATGCGTTTAACACAATATGTTTAAATCATTATAAGTAGGTAATGCACTGATTTTAACAATCAAACTAGGTAGGTACCTATATATCAACTACACAATATAGTATGTTTCAATTATCAATTTATTGTTTTACTGTTGTTAGCCGTGAGGTTTACCTAAAAATATTTATTAGCCCTATCTATTGAATGGAAATCGAATATAGTTGATAATTTGAAGTGGTAATTTTTTGATATTTGACTTTTATTGGAACAATCTTATCTTTCATTTGTTCATAGATATACACAGTTATGTACAACAGGTCTTTACTCTTTGATATTATAATTAATCCATAGTATCATTTTATTCAAAAATTGTTCTATATATTTTGTCAACTCTACTATTTCATGATATAATTTCGAATAGTTATAAAATTCTGATCCAAAAATACATAGTGAAGTATGAAACAAATATTATGAACACATATAACAGTTTATAACTGTAATATAATATTTAATTTATTGACATTTATTACCAATAAAAAAATTAAATAAAATTAATTGTAAAAGTAATGAAAAAAATGACACTTAAATATTTGAAAATAACTCATTATTCGTAAATATAAAATTAATACCTACCTATATTTATATAATTTATTCACTGGCGTAGTTGATGCCTTTAATATATGCCATGTTACATGACGCTATTTTCAACAATATGGCAATATGAAAATAAAACTAATATAATAATATTAACTTTATATTTACTAACTATATTTTTTTATCCTGATATCGTGTTTACTATTCACAAACCTATTTACATAATATATAAAACCTTGACCAACACTTGTAATTTGTTATTTGAGGTAAAAAAAAAAAAAAAACAATAAAGAAATATTATAACAATATTTATATTGACCAAATATGAAGGTGAGTCTGCAAAAGTGATCCAAAATAAAATAAAAAACATAATATGAAATACCGCCGCAGACTTCAGTTATAGGTGGGTCCTTACATTTATACAATATATTTGGGTGCCTATAGTCTATACCTACCTAACGGTAAACCGTCAAAAGTGTAATAATAACTATTATATATAGGTTATGGCAACACATAATAAGCGTTGGGAGTGCAGACACGATGCATATAATTCAGAGGCAATGATTGCTAGTGCCTAGTCGTAATTAATTATTATTATGACGACCCGTGGCTGTGATGGTAAAATGATATGCGCTGGTCTGCGAAATCTGTGATGACGTCGTCGGAACACAGTCTGTGACCGGTGCCGGCTTTACGTTTGGCCACTGCCTTACACTCCGTACCAGCGGACGTGACGTCGGAGAAAAAAAATTTCGCACACATGTCGCCAATCACGTACGCAAATAAAGCAATAGCCTGGGCAGTTGCCCGCCTCTCCGGCAATCGTGTTATTTGCAATTTGCAATTTGCAATTTGTTATCCTTGATAAATCACGTGCCTACACACGTGGAAACCACAATTTCCAATGCGTTGGGTTTCTAATAAATAGCTCCTTTTAAAAAATTGAAAATTAAAAATATTGTTCGTAATACATATTAGGTATATCACATGCATTTTTACACCAAAATATGCAAATAATTTGCATAAAATGTGCAAATCGTGTAAGCAAATGTGTCTCTACACATTATTTTAATTACAAACTGATAATGCCGGGTCGCACAAACAATCACTAAACAATTAATGAATCGACAGTGAGCAAATGGTCCCTTAAACAAGATTTAGTGGCCCATGACCGGTTCATTAAATTCATCAATTGCAACATGACATGAATATAATACGCTCCTATTATTATTGGTACATAAGTTTATAATATACCATATACGTAATAGTACCTACATGAGTTGATAACCCACGTGAAAAGAAAGTACTTAATAGTATTAATATTAATTTTTATACCTACATCTGGGATCGAAAATCATCAAAATTGATGAAAAAATCTAATTGCTTCACACTTCACTAAATATAATGAAGATGTTGATTGTCAAAAAATTAAAAAGTCAATATCATATTTTATCTTTTATTTTAGAATAAAAACATATTAAATAGGTATACTATTTTTTTGTCTTATTATTATAAAATAATGTTATTTACGAGTTTTCTATAAAATATAGAACCAAATATGACATTAGTATTTAGTAGATAATCATACTGTATAAGAATGATAGAATTATTATAGCACATAGGCACCCAATTACAAGCCAATTAATACATACCTAATATTTAAATTAACTATTAAGAGTATAAAATATTTCGGCATGTTCATTTTTTAATAGATACACTATTTAGGTACAACTTATATCTGTAGTAGATATATGTAATTTAAAAGAATAGATTGTACATTATAATATGTTTAGTTACCATTAGCCAGATAGGTATGTAAAATATTTTATTTATACATAATATGTATCTCTAAGGTCACATTAAAATATATGATGACTAATATTTTTTATAGAACTAACTAAACTAACTATTTGAAAAGTTTGCTTACTTTAGTATATTTATTTAAATTTTATTTTCACGATACATTAATTTTTTATGACAGATACATCCTGTAAAAAATTTTATATATAATTGATAATAATAAAGCAATTGATTATAAAATTAGTAAAAATAAATATTCTTTAATACACTTACATTTAAAGTTTCGTCATATTACAATATTACATATTATCTTGAAATATTATAATAAATAGTAAATACTAAATACCTTCTTGAGTTCTAGCTACCGTATTAAAGAGCGCTTATATCCAATTGCATTGTTTTATTGACTTATTTTATTCAAATTAATTAATTTACATTAAAAATATATAAGTACCAAAGTTTTGAAATTAAAATAAAATTATACATCAATAATATGATCTAAATATCTTAAAACAATTAATTGTTCATTAAAAATATTTTATAGTCATATATTATTCTCAGTAGCCCCTAAATACTTAAACGATTATATGCACACATGCCAATTCATTATTCAATGCTAGTAGAATGAAACAGTAAAAATAGAGTAGAAAGTAATTTTTAAACGTCAGATTCTCTTGGCGTGAATGATGATGTAACGTTGGACATTAACATAAAAGGATGAACAATCAGTATTATAATTTAATTGAACTAAACTAAATACTCTTTCAAAACATAATAGATCACTTAAATAAGATTGAATTATATATATACTTAAACTATTTAATATATCGATATTCAATTTTATTTATTGTGTTAAATACTTAAAGAAAAATGAGCAGGTGCATTGCTGATGCAAGACTGCAATCTTCAAAAATAATCTCATAATATATTATATCAACTACCTATTTACTATAAATGTTAAATATTTGTTTGATTGAATGATTGAGAGATTTAGTAGGCAATTTATAAGTTTATTTTTATTAGTTTAGGTAGGTTTTATTGTTTTAATCAAGTAAATTGTTTAACTCAAATATTAATTACATAGCGAATCTACAGATATTCACTAATTCCTACTGTAGTTTAGAATACTGAAAAAACGAATGACAAATGACCATTCGTAGACAATGATATGGCTTATTTTTTACGGAGATGTCTCTTTGAGCTTATGAGAGGAGTGACAAATGTTTTATAAGTGGTTTTTTGTAATTTTTTTGTTTCTTTCATCACTTTTTGAAGCATTATATGTGTTAACACTGATTCAAGTTTCAACCTTGAGGGTGAGCTTTAGTACGAATTTGGATCTAATTGGTACTTTAAGGATCAAAAGTAAAAATTCTCAGTAATCTTCAAAATAATCGGGGAATAAAATATAGAAAAAATGTCTACTCAAAACCAGTTTCCAACAAAATAGATTTGTTTTATGTAACTTGTGCTTTAATTGAGTCAAAATACATTTTTACTGAATATTCATGTTATTAGCATTTACTAGATATACTATAATTGTCAACATATTTATTATTCTGTGCTATTTAGTTGATTGCAATTTTCTAGTTTATTTTTAATTTATGAATGATACAACTTTTGTTTGTTAGTTCTGAAGATAACTAATAATTTATTTTTCTGACATTTAAAAAAAATTTAGTTTAGAACCACAAATATTTTTTATGAGCGATTGCAGTTTAAATGTTTACGACATTGGATACCCACTTAAATATGTAATGAAAGTTTATCCTAGACATTTTTTGCTAATTTGTAATTATTTATTTAAATTTAACTTTAGATACTCGTAAGTACTAGAAACATTCCACTATTACATATACTATCGTTATCAACCGCTGAATCATGAAATTTTCTATTTTCGACTTATTTCAAACTATTTTAAGGCATTTATATTTTCAAATTTTCAATTTTGATTAAAATTTTAGGTCGGTCAAAAAGATTTAAAATTGAGTACGAGTACCCTAATAAATAGTTCTCATAGCAATATAAATTGATTGGAAACAATTGGGCACAATTTTTTTAACCGTTTAAAGTTTCAAATTTGAATAACTAAGACTCCAAAATATATAAGGTACAAGATTCTTCATAAGTAGTATTCTTATTTCTTACTAAAACCAAAATATCTCAAAAATACATATAAGTATGCATACAATTCGTACATATATTTCAAGTAAAATTTTAATAAAAATGAATACTAAAAACTTAAAATAAGAATTATTTTAGTTAACTAGTAGTAAAAAAATATTTTATCCTATCGTAATAATATGTAGTATAATTTATCTATAAATAAATAATAATATATATCCTCAGAAAATAAAACCTGGGCAATCTCAGCTCAGAACTGTTATTTGTATGCAAGTTGCAATAGTTTATCATTTAATTCAAATTTAACAAATCTATTTCATTGACCTACTCAATGTCAAATTACTCTCAATTTTACTTATATTATACAGCAGAGTAACTTTACCAGTTTTAAAAAAAGAATTGATTTCGTAGTAGGTAATTAAAATATTTATGACATGGATTTTTTTGAAAGAATTTCCACAGTACCATATTTTATTACTGTTTATTTGCCATTGAGCTCATTGCGCTGTTGGCAAAATAATTGTTATTATAACACATTTCTGAAATGTAAACATTCTATTCTATCTTAGCCGTTAGGTATTTTACCTTGCATTACATCCAAATATTAATTTGTTTGATTGTCCAGTAGGATGACTCATTAAGATATTACAGGTTATCCCTAAATGTATAATATATCACATTTTACCTCGAATTTTACATTTTAATAGAATTTATATTATACAATATATGATATACAAATTAATAAGATCATTATAATGCATATTGTTTTAGAATTAAAATAGGTTAAAAAAGAGGAGAGCTGTAGGCAACTCCGCTCTCAAGTCTTAAGTAGATATAGGCTACGATTATACCTCAACATTGAGTAAGCTACTGCAATGCAGGTATGTGTTAAATTTGAATTCATTGATAAATAATTGTATATTTGAAAAATGATTCTAAGCGAAGAATCGAATAGTCATCGTATAAGAACACCATTTGACCAGAAATTGTTATTTTACACTTAAATATCCAATTTTTTCAACAATTAAAATACAGATGAGAGACGCTCATAAGTCAGAACATTTATAGAAAATAACTAAAATAAATCAAAGACAATCTACATTTTTAGAACCTGCAAAGTTATTAAACAATTATTGTAATAAAACTGTTAAAATATTCACGGACTACAGTATTTTATTTTCATTTTTCCTAATTATCTTACAAAGTACTGTGATTTTTCAAGTTTTTACTTCTCAAAAGAACTAGGTACAATTTGCTATGAGAAACCGGCATTGAAGTTGAAGAACAAACTATTTTTGCTAGAAAAAGTTTCTTCGGACACACACACACACAAACACTTATTATTGTAAAATAAATAACTCAGAAGAGGTATAAATATTTTATTGATATTGCCAAATTCAACGTCAATAACATTTAACTAAATATAATTGAAGATACAACACATACTTAATCGATATTATTTAATCATATTTAAATAAACCAATTTATAACTTTTATCTATGCTTATTAGTTATTAATTATTATAGATCCTAACAATAATTATTAATTAGAGCCTAGAGGTGTAATTTCTGATTTAAAATGTAAAAGGTTAAAAATATTATGCATTTAAAATTACAAAGATAAAAATGTACGAAGTACCTATGTACCTACACTATGCAGTACATATTTATATATTATATTATACAATCTCACATTAAATTTTTATCAATCAATTTAACGGGTTTATAGTTTTTACTAATGTTACTTGTTGGGATCATTTGATGGTAATAAAAAAAAATAATTAATACACTTATTGCACGTTATTAGTTAATACATATACATAGTGATTTTAGAATTATTTATTTTATTAAACATGATTGATAGTTGATAGCTATATGATTAATTTAGTATTTTTAACATTATTTCGGTACCTCTATACTGAGTCTATATATATCATGAACATAAAATTTATAATCTATTTATTATGGACTATATTATATGAACATAGGATATTCATATTGAAATATGAAATTAAAAAACAAGTTTTTTAGAATAATTCAAACCGTTTCTGTAGTAGAAATAACGACAGAACTAATAATTGTAACAATGTACCTAACAATAGAAATGTATAACTGTATACGTACTGTTTATCAAATATTAAGTTAATTATTAATCTATTATTACCTGGTATTTTTTCATTTTATTTGTGTATTATTAAATTAATACATTTTAATTTATAATGTATTTTTTCTCCTCTTATTAAATGACTTTCATCTACAAACATACCTGGTAATCAAAAGGCATTAGTGACAAAACGAAGCAAAAAATTAATCGTGTCGTACAAAAGAGGCAAAATCTGATTATAGCGTCTGAGTTTTTGTGTTTTAAGTTAAAATACTATGACATAATATTATTGGTACATATGTAGGTACTAAATTAGCATCCGCATTTTGGGTAAGCTATTCATTAAAAAATCCATCACAATATTATCATATAAAATATTAATATTGGTACAAATTATACTCATTTTTTTTATATCTTTGACGCTTTTGACATAACATGTTGAGTATAGTTTTATATTGAAGCTTATGTCCTACAGATTTTGACTCATGTGGCCCTAGAAAATGACTAATAAAGTGGTGGTATTATGACCTGCTGAATGCTAACTTAATAGTACCTGTTCCAGGGGGGTGGCAAATGGTGCAAATGCCCTAGGATGGAAAATATTTAAACATATATGTTTAATAAATTTAAAACTTATTACCCTGGGGCACCAATGAAAGTTAACACGGCACTGACGACTGACCTACAGGTTATAATAGAATAGCCATAGGTAACCATTTTTCTATAATATTTAAAATAATATTGTACCAAATCAAAAAAAGATAGGTACAGCAAATATTTTATTTGATTACTTAATAAATTATTTGTGTTGAGATGACACAAATAGAATACTTTCAAGTTTCAATATTAGATAGGTTTTTAGTGATTGTTATGAAAATACTCGTTTAGATGTAAATATTAAAACGCAACGGATATGATGCACTCGCTAAACATGCCTATTATACGTGTATATCTTAATCAATTTTAAATATTGAATGATGGGAGAAATGTATTCATTTAATTCCACAGATATATAAACATTTAACATACGTATATATATATATATCTGTGTTTAATTCGAGGAGAATTAATTTTATATTATTTTCTTATTGTTTACATTCATACATCAGAAAATCTAGTATCTATACGTGTTTTTCCAGGGGGATTGTAATCTAAATAATATCTCTAAACACAAAAGAAAATTGTGTTTCATAAGACTGCTGTCTATTTAACAGTTGTTAGTTGTTAAGGAGCAATTAACAAATATCGAAAATAAATTATCACACGCAAATAGGAAAACGATATCAAAATGTTTTTAAAAATCACTCCTTTTATGAAACTACCTATGACAAAATATGTGTCAGTGCCCGATCACAGAATAGATTTTATAGATTTTAATCTATTCTGTGGCTCGATACCGAGTGCCCAGTATCAATAATATAATTATTAATTTATAGGTATTTCTGTACCTAGGTGGGTTTTTTTTTTTAGTAAATTCCATTTAGTATTTAATATCTCACTATCGCCATCTAGTAATTGGAATGTATCAAAACACTGCCATATGTTTTATTATCATCATTTTAATATCAGAAAACTTATCAATTTATCAGCACAGATATAATATTGTTATTATAATAGAAGCAGTTTTAACTTTTTAATTATTATTTATTTGCTTTTCTGAAATTTACTAAATAAGATAAGTTAACTTCTCAGTTATTTCCAAATTGTTTGATTATAATTATTGTATTATATATAGTATAGTTTATGAACTTACTAGAGCAATGAATTCTTCTAAATTTTTGAGATGTAGCACACAGTTAACAAGACTACATAAAATCAATACTATTCCTGTTGGCCGTAGATTTTCTTCAAGTTCTCAACTTTTACGGCAATATTCAAAGGTTGCTGGGATTGCAGGAGCAGGCATTATAAGTATCATTGCATATAGTTTTACATCTGACTTCAAAGTGTATGCCTACTCAAAGAAAGATGTAAGTAAAATCAATTAAAACTAATGTATTTCATTAAGTTGACAATTTCATACACAGATTATAAACTCTTGTTGATAGCGGGTGCAGCTACACAATGTTTTATTTGACACACAACCATAATATCTATAAGAGGGCTATTGTACCAGAATATTTTTAATTGAGAGAAAATACCTAATTAAATTTCTATTTATATGATTTACCTATGTTATATTCCTACCTTGAAGATATATTTTTTTAATGTAAAACCACCTTAAATACTTATAATTGATAGATGAAATGTATACCTTAAATGTACATTGTAGCTCTATAAATGTATATTATAAATTATTCATAAGACCAGAACTTCCCTTCATAATATTTCTTATATATGATACATATGCAATTACCCATTCTTCAAATTTTTATTAACCGAATACTTATAAACAACTTTAACGATGGCCATTTATCATAAATTAATTAATATTCTACTACCAATGGCTACCCAACATTTAAACCTGCAAAATAAGGTTAAACCATAGACCAATAATTTTATATAATAATATTTTTTAATCTATGTCCCTGTTTCTCCCTTCGATCACTAATTTTTATTTTAAAGATTCATTATCAAAACTCTTTTCCTATCTCACATACCGCTTTCTTACTTCCCACAATATCAACCTCCTTTTTAACTCTCACTCTTAATACTATTAGTTTGCCTAACATTTACTTTATTAAACACTTACGCTTTTCATCTAACTCAAACCCATTTATCTGTAATGTAATTTTTATTTTACTGTAACAGTGTAACCTGCAAAACTTAAAGCCAAAAATAAATTTATTTGGTTTTACAAAAATAATATCTTAGTTAAGGATTTACATGCAAAAAAAAAATTGGTAAAATAATATGCAAAAATATGCTACAAAGAATGTGAAAAAAATATGAAACACTGATTTTACAGCTTGGTAACAAATAATAAAACGTAGTGTTTTTCCATTAAAAACTGTACCAAAAAATTCTTCGACTTATTGTCAAAGTTTTGCACTGATACTTTGTACTTTTGCAAGAGTCAAAATTAAATGAATCCAAAAACAACATGCAGTGTAGGTATTCACAATTATACACAAAGACTAGGTATGTCAAAACACATACTAATTGTATTGTAGGTAGGGTATTTATAGAATAGGTAATCTTAAATATGAAATCTAATTGATACTAATTACTATTGCAGTAAGCAGTTATACAAGTATATGACAATTATTAAGATAAGAAATAAATTAGGTAAATTACTATCCCTACTTTATAGTAGATTAAATAATACTGTATTTTTTTTGGATAGATTATATTCTATTTTCTTCTTTTACCAACAGGCAACAACCAAGGTTTATACATATTATCTATAAACCTTGGGCAACAACCACTGCCATACCGTAAAACGTGCGTTTAACATGTTTATTGTTATTAAAAATAATGCAGAAATCTGAAATATGCTAAATAAAACAACCATCATTTGCTTCAACATGACTTTATTTGTGAACATTATCGTGTATACACAATAATTAGTCGAAATTGAAAATGTATTATATTCACCATAAGTTGTTTTAAGTAGAAATTGAAAAAAAAAGTTGAGCTTAAATCCATAATTTTTTTTTTTATGAGGGTCTGAAGTTAGAATTTTGACAAATTTCGAAAAAATCACTTAAATATGCAAATTATTTTGACTAATAAATATTATTATTAATTATTTTAGTTTTAAGCAATTTATAGACATTTTCAATTTTTTAGATTTTTTCTCTATAAATGTCAATAAAATTGTATTTGTTTTATCAAAAAAGCTTGAACATTTAATATAAGAGGCTCCTCACCCATTGTTACAATATAAAAGTAAAATTTTAAGCATTTGAAATTCAAATTTTGACAAAATTTACGAACTATTTTGTCGTTAAAAATTTATAAAATGTTTAATTTTTATAGCGAAGAATTGAAAATTTAGAACAAGGTTCCATGTAAGTAGTTCATTCTATTTAACAAAAAAGTCTCAGTATACAAACACAGTTTTTTTTATAGCTATTTGGAAGTTCAAATTTAAACAAAATTACATAATAAAACCAAGAATCATTATTCTAATGTTTTACTAATGATTTTAGTCATTTTTTTGTAGTTAAAAAATTGTATTTGTGAATACTTGAAACTTTTAGAGTAGGTATATTTTTATATTTAATACACCGAATGATATTTTCGAATTCGATTTTTTCGACAAAAATGAATTTAACCTACTGTTGTATTACTAATGCCTTATACTAAAATAAATTACTTTAATCACAATAATATCATAAAATATACGTACTTAGTAATATTATAGACTGATAGACCGTATTCGCTCTAAATCATTTTAAGTATACAATGATTTCCGCGGAAGTAATGAGAAAGCAGTCCCCGCGGCGCCGTCGGTTCAAACACGAAAAAAAAAAGTATACAATGATAAGCGATGAGAAGCGTTACCCACTTACCCTCTCTTTTAATTTAACTATTTATATTTTATCCATCCTTAACTGAACTTAATTTTTTTACAATAATATAATATAAAACTAGGTACCGTAGAATACCTAGGTGTCGCAGCCAGGAAGCACTGATAGAATACCCTCCGAAAAAATTGTTTTCATGCCAATGCTTGCAATGGTGTCATAAATAAATAGGTGATAGGTATTCAGTTCTACAAAAACTAGAAAAAAACTTAAGTGTCCTAAAATAATTTTCTGGTTTTCTACGTATATTATTAATTATAATTATTATATTATATATATTATTATATTTTTATATTTATTATTTTTAATTTTACTATTATACTACCTATTTAATAATTAATGACAAAATTTGTAATATTGCTACAGACGTCAGTATTGTTTATTTAAGCTTAAAACTAAAATGATATTTGTTGTTAAAATTTGAATACCTTCTGCTATAAATTATGTGAATAAAATTGACAAGTAGTATATGGGTAGTAGAATATTATACTTATATGTTTATCTAAATTATCTACCAGGTAGATAATTGATAAGTAGATTCTATGTTTATTGTTTATAAGATTTAAGATATATTATGTGTACAGCAAAGTATGTCGAGGGACGTACACTGTACAGCAATTATAGTTGGAATATTTAAAAAAATTTTGTTTCCCAAGAGATTTAACTCCTCCAGTTAAAGTAAGTATTAAGTATTTACACATAATTAAAGATGACGATAACGATAATATAACAAAATCAGTATGCCACGGGTAACAACAGCTTTTGATTAACCAATGAAAAACAATGATGAAACAGCCGACAAAAATACCCTGTGGTGTCTCAACAACCGGCCATTTATAACACTGATGCTATCTGAACTCGGCTGGTCTACCCCCTTGTCACCTTATTGTTCAATGTTTAGGTCTACTTACATAAATATAGTAAAACACACAAATATTGCGCCTGCTAGCACGTTAATAAAAAAAAAAGTTGGATGTCAAGTTAAACATTTATTGAAGATCGCTTATCTTAGTTTTAATTCGTAATAAATTTAATTCCATCATAATATTGTCAATGTACATTATACGTTTTACATTATGCTACCTAAAACTGTAAAATACTTGAGAGTTTGTCTTTTCAATATTTTGTTTGTTTATTATTCATCCACAAATCAATTATTATCGATATACATATATTATGTACGTACCGATGTAATATATATTATATATCCAAATGACTAATATCTATTTAGGCTAGAGTGACTGTGGGCCCTGAAAAATTAATGTCCTAGGTATCTGAATTATATTTATATACATAGTGAATAATTTAAACTTAAACAGAAGTAATTTTCTATTTTCAAAGATAATATGGAAGTAATGGATTTCATGTTTAAAATATTAAACTTAGGTAAAATGTTCAGGAATAACCGTATTAGTTCAAAGATTTAGCTATATTGTCATTATTATTCATTTATAGACAATATTTATTATAAGTGACAGAATTCAATAATTTATACTGTTGATTATTAATTGAACCTAATGAAAAAAATATTGTATTAGAAATATAGTTTGTTATATTTATAAAAAAAACTAGATTAGTAAAACATTTTGTAATATTTCACATATGTACCGGGTGATTTTCGAGTTTACCTTTAAAGTCATTTAAGATATTTGGGTATCTAAGAACCAAAACCTATACCGATGTGACGATCTAACAAATTTCTTATCATCTCAATGTAACTGTAATCATATATCTATGTAGTTCCATATTACAACAAGGTAATTTCAAATATTTATGTAGTATTACTCAGTTTACAACACTACTACTTATGCTTACCTACAACCTACATGGCTACATAATGTTTTCCTTGAATAGTTGGATACTATCTAAAAATTCGTGAGATCGTAAATATTCATTGTTTTGAATGTTTAAATATGGCTTGGATCTTTGAACAATAAAAACAACCCTTTGTTGTTCTCCTTAATAGTCTGATGTCTTCGCGATATCTTTTATTTTAACAGCCCATTAGATTTATTTCCAAGATCATAGTCGTGTGAAACTAAACATCACGTATACATTTTGACATAATGATTGATTGTTCAATCAATCGCCAAGCTATATTTTTTAGTTTAAAAGGGTAAAAGTGTTTAATTTAAATTGTCTCTTGATAATTTATATACCCTTAATATTATTATTCTTATCAAGAAGTCTTGTCGACTCTTCTTTATTGCTCTCATATTTTTTTCGGCTTTATATAGCAGTAGTGTTGAAAGGTGTCCGAACACAGCTGTGTTTTTTCCAAGAAAGTTTGATAGTCCATTGGTTTTGACGCATTTGATGACAAACGCCTGGAATGACCCACGTGTGTGAAATAAAATCCAGCGGCAAAGAAGGAAGAAATCGATCAATTTTGTTCTTATATTTATTTTACAGCTAATTTTAAAAATACTTTCCGGGATAATTGTTTGTTATTTTAAACAGCTGCACAAGGGACTGTCGTTACAGTATTGGGGTGAACTACATTCGGACATAATGTTGCCCCTACACGAACCTATTTAGTTTGTCTTGTTATTTTCTTGCTGAATAAATAAATAATATGAAATAGTAGGTATATTAATACGGAGTGTCAAAGATAATCGAACGAAAGATTCGATCTAACCACCCTTACTTCTGGTCAACCTTCACGTCCTTAAATTAATAATAATTGTTTTTTTTATAGTTGATCACGTGTTGAGAAAAAAATTATTTATTTAGCTAAAAGCTACTGAGTACCTAAATTGTTTATTATTTTTTCAGAAATTTTAAACATTTTGGAATATTTATATCCAATAGTACAATTACTATAATTTACAAAAATTTCTAACGGAATAAACACTATGTTTTCCGTAAAACTTTCAAATTATCTTAACAGTTTAAAAAAATTATTTTGTCAGAAAAATGTTATTATCTTAATGCTATCCAGGTCTTTGGAATTAAATTGTTATTCTTAATTAAACAATTTAAGGTTAATATTTTTATTCCATGTATATAAGTGAATTTATAAAATACATATAAACTATTAGAACTTTAGAACACGTTCAAAGAATAACTTTTGGCAATTGTTTGAATGCTTCTGTACCAAAAAATTTGGGTCTTTTCGTGTATCAAATTATTATTATAAACTATATTCACACTTAATATATGTTTTTATTGAAATCAATCAATGTACGATGTGCTTAGCAGAAAATATTATGAAACCATTGAAACCCATAGAAATGTAGTTTGAAGATAATGTAATAAACATTTTAATTTTAATTTTTTTTCTGGCTATATGTTGAAAATGTGTAGTATACAAATATAAGTATAATAAATAATAATACATGTAAATTGAAAACAATTTTGTAAGTTGTAACTGTATTTGTATTTTGTAAGTAATTAATAATTATGACTTAATAATTTATAACTATTTCAAGTGTTATATGTACAACTATATCCGACACATATCTAGTTACTTTTTAGTTATTTATCAAATATGTATAAGTAGATTGTTGTTGATTCTCAAATTGGTAAAATGTATACAGTATAATTAACATTTAACAACAATTTTACAATTTGTTATTCCTTATTACACAATTACAATTTATTTTGCATTATACAGAGAGAAAATGACGAATATCTAAGCGGTCTACACTTAACATCACGCGAGAAACGTTTCATTAAGTTTGCTTCAGTTGAGTATCATGGACAACTATATATGACTCCGCAAGACTTCTTAGAATCATTCGTTGACGAGCAACCTAGAGGTATAAAAAAACGTACTGCTAACAAAATTCTAAGATTATTTCACTAACGTTTAAATACAATCAGCTCTGGTCAAACTTTGGGGGGGTTATGATCTCCCTCCCATGACCTTTTTTTCAATGTTTAACATCTGATAAACATTAAATTATATGTTTAATAATTAAATAGTGCATGTTAAAAATATCTCCCACCCCACATGACAAAATCATGTGACCGGCATTGATCTTAATCAATACTAATATATTATAAAGCTGAAGAGTGAATGTTTTGCTTGTCGTTCATCTTTTATACAGTTTGCTTGTACATGTTTACTGTAGATATATTTACTAAATCATGCATATATAATATAGGTAGCCAGGTAGGTACTCATTTAATTTCTAAATTTGTGTTTTTTTTTCTAGCTCGACTTCAGAGACACTTAATGCTAGATAAGGATTTGGATGAAATTCGAGATAAAGTGCCTGGGCTAAAAAAAGGATCTTCGCAACTTTTTCGAACACTCAGAGACAAAGGAATCATATCTTATACAGAATATTTGTTCTTATTATCCGTGTTAACCAGTAAGTAAAACGAAATTATGATTCTTCATCATATATTTTAATTGTGAGTTTAAAATCGTTTTCAGAACCACAGAGTGGATTTCGTATAGCATTTAATATGTTTGATACGGACGGTAACCATAGGGTAGACAAAAATGAATTTCTGGTGGTAAGAATAATATTATAGCAAATACAGTAACCACAAAATTATTAATTATTGTACGTAATGTAGTACCTATAAGTATTTTATTTTTAATAATACAGTAATACAGAGATTAAACTTATTTGGGTTTTAATTACAAATAAATTATTTCCATAACGTAATTCAATTATATGATTATGTTATAATAATTATCAGTGATCGGAGTCTTACTGTATTTTTAAAACATTGAGTTATACCATCCTGCATGTTTTCACCATTTTCGTTTATATATTTTCACTTTTATAATTTCTGAACGTACAACTACTTCCCTTATTGTGGTTTGACGTTCATATTGCATGCATTGATGTATAGGTAGGTATGTATTTTATCTTACAATCAAACTATACAGTAAATGATATACGTATTGCCTTTTTCAAACTAAAATAATATTTTTTTCACCCTTGTAGCTAATTTAAATGAGTTCAATGCCTCAATTGTATACCTATTTCATTTTAGTTTTTTTTTTGCATTTAAATTTAAATCTTACAGTTCGTTCGATTTTATTCGACAAATTGTCTACAAACAACAATACATAAGTTAAGTGATTCGAGTTTATTTATTTATCGCGGTAACTCTACCTGAATTAAACGATGTAGCGTTATTCAATCGTACAATTAAATAAAAAAGTTTAGTTTTCGGTGTTATTGTTCTCACTAAATATTTATCGTTTAAATGTATTGGGTTTTTTAATGTCGTTGTTCACATTACTTTTATTTTATTATTTATTTTATGTTTTATCAGATAACACGGCTCCTAGCTGGAAAACCAGCCCTCAGAATAGATCTTAATAAACATGCTAAAGAAATTGTGAGTGAGTTGTCTATAATATGGATATTTATTTATTATACTTTTAAAAAAAATGGATAATAGGGTGGCATCTAAGTAATAGTACTTACACCTACTCATTGATAATCACGGCTGAATATACCTCCAAACGTAAAAATTAATTAAAGAATTGTAAAGAAACCTTTAAGAAATTCAAAATTAATCTATTCGGTGTGGAGCATCTAATATATATAATCAATAAATGATATCACATATAATTATTAATTACTAAACAATAACACTATAAAGTATAATTATAACTATTATTACTGCCGAAATATTTTAGGTATGCATGTTGAAGGTTGAACTTTACTATTATCAATTACTTTATTGGTGTTCATTAATAATTATTCTACTAAAAAGGTAAACATGGAGAATTATGAATAAAATTTAGCAAAAATAATGTGGAATTCAAAACAATTAATACTATTTCAAAGTAGGTAAATAATTTACTAATTTAAAGAGTTTATGATTAACATAACCACATACCAGATATTAATAATAAAATATGGTTTGTTCGTGTTTCATAAAGTCGTTGTTTCAATATGGAAAAACAGATTGCTTAATCAGTTAGTCGTAGGCAGATACAGTTTGTCCTATAGGTACCAAAAAATTGGAACTTTAGCATTTCATTAATTTGCTTCAATGACTTATTACCTTGAGATAAAGAATACTTATAAGTTATAAATTATGCTGTGACTTATTAAAATAATAAAGTAACTACTTTAATTTACTTCTTATCACAACATTCGTATTTTGTAATCAATTATTATTAACTGAATAACAACAAATTATAGCAAAATGTTAAAGACATTGAGCTATATTTTATGAATAACGGGGAAAAAACACTAAAGAAAAAATAATGAAAATAAAATCCAACTTTAAACACCTATTTTGCTATTATGCTTGGCTATTAAATAATGGAAATTTATATTTTTAATTACATTTTCTGAAACTGATATTTTTCATTCAAATTACATAAAAATATAAAATGCTTAAGTAACATTTTATTTATTTATCTTGTTAAAATACGGACAGAAACCTAAGCTGTAATATTACAATGAAAGAAACTTTTTTGTAAGTGTATGCAATAATTCAAATTAACTAGGTAATACATTGTTGGCAAAAATTGGTTGAAAAGCTTAGGTAAAACGTAGATATCGATAACAGGTAAAATAAGTATAATAAATCGATAACATAATAATAATAGTTTAGCTGGACTTAAATATTATAATCATTAAATTTTTAAAGTTTAGAAAATTATATAGTACCTAACTGGAAAAATCGACATGTTGATACTCCACTAATCTTAACTTAAAATGCATAGGCTATAAAAATGTAATAATGTTCTATAATCGATATTCATAAAACAAAATTGGACTAAAAGTAAATTAAATCATGCTTTTCTTGTTGTCTGCACTTTGTGTATGTCTAGGTCATTAATTTTGATTTCTCGTACTAACTATGTAACTCTGTCGTTTCTATTTACATTAAATTGACTAAACAAAATATTCTCCCATACATTACAATAACAAAGATCACACATCGCTTGTCCTCAGTAACCTGTGAACAATTAATATTCGTCTTTCTGTCTATCTGTTCGTGGTTCGTCTGACATAATTTGTATACGCTTTTATTTACAAAATTAAAAATGTACCTATACTTAGTATGCGATTTTAATATAAAAGAATAACAATAATACATACATGCAATTTAAAAACAAATTTTTTTTTTTAAGAACCGCCAAAAACAAAGTAGATTGTTGGACATGTTATATCTAAATAGTATCTAAATATACTTACAATACTAATATGCTGTTTTACAGACTCATAAGCACTCATTGCGTTTATGATTATGTATAACATGTTTTATTTTATATGGTATTTAAATATATATTATCGTATTCAGATAGGTGCCTATAGTTAAAATATTAAATTTATGTATATAATATATTATAATATGTATCAGATAAAATAGCAGCCATGAATATGCAGTCTACCAAAATTGTGGTCTATCAATGAAATATCGATTGGCATAATATTTTGTAGTTGTGTTGTACCAGGTACACTATTTAAGCTGAAAATATTGAAAATGAGAAAATTTTGCATTCTAGAAGAATACTTTCAGAACCCACGGGATTTAGTCTTCGGTACACATAGAATATGCGTAAAGGAAGATTTGGGAAAATCGAAGCTCGATGTTTTATTATTAAAGGGTGCATGACAACTTTACATCCAATAATTGAACAAGAAGTGCAACATGGACCAATGCTCCAGTTTATTGGATAGACTGGTTATAATGGTCTCTCTCAAATAGGATATTTCCATGAAGTGCAAAGAATGGTTAATCATAGAGAGAATTTGGTCGATCTTTTAAGGACTAGGTAAAAGTACAAAAATAATTAAGTTTATACAGCATCCTTTGTGATTAAAAGTAATTTAAAATGAACTATGAGGCAACCAGAATAATTAGTATTTGTAATTTCAATATTAATTTTTACTATATAAAACTATAAGTTTATTAAAAAAATATTTTACGATTTCAATTCATAAATAGGTAGACAAATTCAAGGTAGACTGCACACTACATTAGATCACCAAGCCGCAAATTGAACGTCAACGGGTAACCAAAAGAATAAATACATTATATTTAAAATGCTATTTTCATTCACCAAAATGACTATTTTTTCAACAATTATAATTTAAAAACCATATCTACTTACTTAATGGTTCTATGATGGCTATGGACACTTCGCAGTAAAATACTTTACTTCATCCACTTCCTTTCAGACAATATCAGTCAACTATTTTGCTTTACATGCAATATATTTAACAAAAATAATAGTAGTTTTTGAAAACTTGATGTGGAGGGGATACCTCGGCACTCGAGTTTTATTTTAAAAACGATAAGATTTTATCGTTTTTTTTTCGAGGACTATAAATTCATCTGTCGCACACACACAACACCCCCCTAAAAATACATATATATATATATTTGTGTGTACATTAATACATAATACATTCTTATGAATTATGATACACCGACACAGCGTCGCCGTATATTTGTCTACCCTATTATCCTGCAAAGTAAAAGTAAAAAATTATGGAAATTGTGACAAACTGGTGAAGGGTAGAAAATGTTACGTGGCTTAAAAAAATGAGTGGGTGCTTTGTTATATAAATGTGATATTACAGTTGTCCCAATTATCTACGAAACAAGTGGCTGTCGTTCAACGGGTGCCAGACGAAGATTCAAACATCATTAACCGCGCTGCTGATGATTTGGTCGGTTTATCTTTTTAAGTATTTTTTATTTGCTTTGCTTTCTACACACACACACACATATGTCTATAGTGTGTACACATTTTTATGTTTGCGTGTTGCGCTTAAGAATTTTTTTTTCATTTATCCACAAAATATTTTTTGTTCAATAAACGTATACACAATTTCGATTCTACACTACTACTTTAGTACTTAACAATACTAACGCAATAAATTGTGTGCAAATGACGTTTGATGTTTATTAGATGGAAAAAATCTTCAGCCAGTCTTGGAAGGACAAACACGGCGTGGAAGATGACAAGTCCAACACGAACAAAATAGACGCCGACGATTTTGTTGACGACGCTCAGGGTCTACAAAAAAAGCATTTGGTCGACACTACGTTGATCGTTCATTTTTTCGGCAAAAAGGGAGACAACGTGCTACTGTACGAAGACTTCAGAAAGTAATAATTATTCCAATATGTATTATACTTTACATTTTATTTGCACCATCGCGGTCGCCATTCGCCGTAGTGTGCGTATAAAAACCCAAACCGTGGGTATTTTCTATTAGATAGGATAGGAGGTTATATTGTATACAATATATTATATTTGCTATGCAATCCTCCCACAGTATGTTCGTATTTCAATCGGATGCTATTCTGCCAGGTTCTGTATGAGAATAAGTTAGTTCACTATCCAGATATTTTGAAATACAAAGTACACCAAATAAATCAGTGATGGAAGTTTTTGAGGGCGGGGAATCATTGTATTACTGTTTTTAGTTTGCATATTTCATCCCTCCTTTTGTAACTATTTTAAAAATAACGCACCCCTCTAAAATTTAAATAATTTTGAGTAAAAATAATTTTAAATTATAAACGCACTAGGTAGTAGGTACTTATATTATATTTTACACTAGGTATAGTTTTCGTGAAAACAATTCTATAACACCGGAAAAGTAGCTCTGCGTATTATCTTCTCGTCATTGATTAGGTCACTGTAATGGATGTGTTACATTTAAATTCAATGATAAATCAAACGAAAATGGTTATGAGCAGATACCTACTGAGTGTCTATATATTTGTAAGGATATTTTCTAATTTATGGATGTTAATATTTGGTAAAACATTTTCCTACAAAAGGAAGGTGTCGGCTCTTATTCAATATTTTATTTCCAAGCGAGATATGAGAATTTTTACTTTGTGATATTTCACATATCCGTCGCTTGCTTAAAATTAAAATATTGAAAAAAATCATAGACGCTTAAAATAATGTTTTATATAATATAGATAATATGGATGTACATTATATCTATGGTTCCTACCTAAAAGTTTGTTAATAGGTCAATTCACTCCAATATCAAAATTAACAGCACACTATTCAAACTAGTTAACTAAAATTTGCTACATCATGTGTTTGTAAGATGGAGACAACAAACACATGGGGTAGCATCCTCTTAAATAATGAAAGCAATTATAATAATATGTAGAATTTATCTGCTATAAGAGTCATAAAGATATGGTACAAACTTATTGTTAGTTTTATGGAAAATCTGCAAACAGAAGTACTTGAAATGGAGTTCCAACAGTTTGCCAAAGGAGGAGATACCATAAGTGAAATGGATTTTGCCAAAATATTATTGAGATACACTCACTTGGATACAGATCTGTAAGCTATTTAAATTTATTTTATGCACTATTAACGTCTTATATAATTTGGAAATGTATGTTTACGATAGGTGTGATACATATCTGGACCGATTGTTGGAGAGAATCAAAATGGACAAAGGCATACCACCAGGCATTTCGTTTGATGAGTTTAAAGTGTTTTGTCAATTCTTAAATAATTTGGAGGACTTTACTATTGCTATGAGAATGTATACACTGGCCGATCACCCAATATCTAAAGGTAATAAGTGATAACAATAACTAATTATGAAATAATATATTAGTATCTGAACAACATTAACAAGTAATGAAAAATAGAAAATGCAGAGAGGCTGGAAATCACTTAATTTATTAATAAATATAAAATATACATTTCACAAACTATGAACTAGTGTGATTTTAGTTGTGCAGTACTATTTTAATTTGCTTATAGTAAATATATTTTACAGTTATTATAGTTTAAACAAAAATAGTATCAATTATTTTTTTACTTAAGTAACTCAGTTAAATTCCAATTGTTTAACGTTGATCAACTTTTAGATGTAGAAACCTACATTTCATCTTTAATTGGTATATTTTTATTTTAGCATTTATAATAATATTTTTATTTATTTTACAGATGAATTTCATAGAGCTGTTAAGATATGTACTGGGACCAGTTTGAGCAAGCATCTTGTACATACCGTGTTTGCTATATTTGACGAGGACGGTGATGGTCAATTGAGTTATAGAGAGTTTATTGCCATTATGAAGGACCGACTAAATAGAGGATTCAAGGTACTAATCTGCTAAAGTATTTTATCATACCATTGATGATTATTTTCAAAATATCAACATTAAATTAATTCTATTTAAGTACTTTTTTAATTATATAAGACAATAACATAATTTTCTGTAAATATTACTATTTCTGAATTAAAGATCCCAATATGAGTTAAAGAACGTTAATTACAATAAACAATGAATAATCATAAACCTATTATGTAATATTTAACAAATTAAAATATATATTTTAATAATTTATGTTGGCACTTTGTTTTAGTCATACACGAAAAATGAAGGATGGGATGCATTCAAAATTTGTTTGAAACATGAAATTAAAACTCCTAATTAATAATTAACTCTAGTTTAAATTAAGTTTAAATTTATTAAATGTTTGTATCTCTTTTTAATTACTTAAGTAACTTGTTTGATTTTTCAGTACATAAATATTAATAATTAATACTTAAATTTAATTGAATTATTTTCATAGATATAACTAATGAAAAAAATACATTTCAAATCAAATATAACACAATTAAATTTTATTAAGAACACTTAACGAAATCAAATTTTATACGTATAAAAATACAGATTATTGTAAACTGCATAGGAAAATATATTACACATGCTTGTTTTTTTATAAGTACAATATTAATTATTAATAGGATACAGTTTGTACATCCACTTATAATATTATGTTTGTCATGTTTCATAATTGTTTGTATAATTAAATGTTTTTGTTATAGTTATAAACATTTGTATTAAAAATATATTAATATGTCTAACTCTTATATTGACATACCCAATAATCTTACTGATTTATGAAGACCATTGATAAGCTGAATACTTGATTAATATATCTTAACAGCCAGGAAGAATACTGTAACACACATTTGAAAGTTTATTCAATACAACATTGATATCAAATTAACACTTAACATTATAATTAATAACAATTTTGTGTTGGATTGAATTTGTCATTTCCATCCACATCCATCCTAGACTATTCTATTAACGCACAATTGTTCAAATGGAAAGTGTTTTAAAAAAAAAATATTTGCCCATACACATATTTTTATTTATGTCATTTTTATTAATTGTAATTAATAGCCGCCTATTTGCATTAATAAATTGTGATGCAAATGTATGGCATATAACCTAACCTTTTCATTAACTTTTATCTACAGACTTGTGACAATTCCAAAATGTACCTAATTATTTATTAAGATTATTTTAATTAAATATTTTTAAAAAATGCACGTACCTACCATCACCATATTTCCAAAATATTTCAAATTTAAACAAATATTTAGACTTACCGAACAAAATCTCCTGTTGGATTTGCAAATTTGTTTCGTACCAAAAAATTTGACAAAATACTAGCGACTTTTTCTGGGTCATCTTCTTGTACAGCATGTCCAACTCTGGGTAATACTTGCATTTCAAATTTACCTAATGATCAAAAATAAAATAAAATATTTTCTAATTTATGAACAATTCAGATTAATACAAATTAAGGCATTGAATTCACTTTTACTAAGTGCATTAATTTTACTTATTCATTATATATTATTTTACCTTGCATTTGACCAACAGTCAAATCTTTGTCCATACGATCAATGTTGGCCAGTAATAATAATTTTTGGGCATGTATGGATAAGAATTTTTTTGAAAGTCCTTGAAACCATCCAGGCCAATGCTTTTCTGTCTTACACAAATCAATTCTCCATGTATAATTACCCAATGATTTTTCATTCTAAAAAACAAAATATAAATTAACATACTCATATAATATTATTATTCATCAGTAACTGTGTGGCATATTTGTATATTATAAAATCAATGATTTTACTGACAGAAAATGAAGGTGCACCAAACTCTTCATCTTCTTTAATAGAATCTATTGAATATTGAGGTTCTAAGATAGCTTCTGTTAATACTGGAGTCTCAATTGTAGGTTCATCAAATTCGTCCGTACCAAGTTTACCAGTGGCAACACTAAAACCAAAACAATTACAAATGTTTAAATAACAGATAAATGTATAATTAATTATTATACAATTACTTTTTTATCTGTCCTGGAATAGAAACCCTGGCAGATTCCTCGTTTTTTATATGACCATTCCCCATCCTAAGTTTGCAAACAATTACAAAATACATTTAATTAATACTAAAAACATGTAACTTTCTATCAATAACTTATGAAATTGTGAACAGATAATCTAGTATTTAAATATTATTATATAATTAGCATTATATTAACTTCTAAAATTACAAGTATTTAAATTTAATATTGTTAACATATTTTTTTCCTTAGACACTGGAACACGTTATCTATTAGTAAATTAATTAACTTTTATTACAATCAATATTACATGAAATTAAATATCATTGTTATTTTTAATATTGCCGTAATATATTTTCAAAAAGTTTTTGAGCAATTTTTATTAAAATTGGGGGTTGAGGTAAATGTTTACATATTTTTATGTTTTTAGCGTACTAGTGCCTTCATATTATTTAACTACTTAAATACTCATACTATGGTCTTAAATCTAAGTCTAAACAGAATATTTTATATACATACCCCCACGAAATAGCATCCGTTAAACTTTTAAATGATTTTGGACGACTTCTCAAAAAACTTTGCATACTAGTTAATGATTCCATTGCTGAACCTTCAACTACATCAATGACAACCAAACCAATAATAGGCAAATCTGATTCTGCTGTAGAAGCAATGTTTACAGCAATAGCTCCTCCAAGACTATGGCCCATTAAGACTATTGATGGCATTTTGTCTGGATATGATTTACGTAATAAACTTATGACATCACTGCAATAAATTTTAAAAATGCAGTTAAAATATTCTGTAGACAAATTTAGGTGTATCAAAATAGTGTACCTAGTAAAAGTTGTCATAGATAAATCATTATCATCTGTTGTAAATGAATTTCCATGTCCTCGAAGATCAACTGCTAAAACTTGGCATTCACATTGTTTTACTAAATGTTTCTAAAAAAAAAGATGATTTAATTTTCAATATAGCATTTGAAATACTTGAGCATAATTTAAATCATAATATTGTATTAAAGCATTAATATTCATAATGCTTTTGAAATGATAATAAATTATGAAATTAATTAAAAAACATGTTAATCTCTGAATAAGTTTGAGTCATGGATCAAAATTGTTGTCTTGTTTGAGAAGGAAAATAATTTAATAGTGCATAGCTTTACATTGAATTGCATAATACATGTTTTCAATTACTAATATGTATTACATTAAAAATTAAAGAAACAGACTTATGACTAAAATATGTGAAGTAGGTGGGTTAATTCTTCATAACAATCGCCAAAGGTTATGTTTTAGTGTACTCACATTATAGTTAAATTAAAATTGTAAATAAAATCAAGTATTTGAACTTTGAAGACTACATTAATAGGTTTGCAATGCTTAATGCTTACATAGATATACATAATATATTACAACACTGTACATCAAAACAACGGAAACATAATTAGTAATTGCATACAACTAGTATTCATTGAAAACTAACAAACTGATATTATATCATTAGACTATGGAGATACTCACAGCGAAAAGAGACCACGTGAGAGCATTAAACCCTCCACCGTGGAGCAAGACAATCAGCACGGATTCAACATTGCCCAGTGAGTAGGTCGCAAACTTGTTACCATCAATGTCAACAAAACGTTTGTGTTCAAAATAATCACTCCAAGATATGGGAGTTAACTCTTCATATGAACGGTTCAATCTAAACAACCAAGCACACTCAGTAGGTAATAAAAATACAGCTAAATTTTGTTTAACACTTACCTAGTTTTTCGCTGAGGCGGTTTTTTAAAGTTTCCTCCGGGCAATCCGAATTTACTAATATGAGACATGGTGAGCTGCAAGTACCTGACTATGAGTCTATATTGACTGTGTTAGTGTTTGTTTTTTTTCACATGTCTTGGGCAACAACCGATTGATTTGTTTTTTTTTTTTTCTTTAGTCGAGTTTATTGGTCCAGATAATCTAAGCAACAGAACATACAAGTTCTACGAAAAACCGTTCGTATGAATGCGGAATGGACTCCTGACGACTTCTGTACAGTGTATGCAGTCCTGTTTCGACATTTAAGTCAAACACTCAAATCCTATCACTGCTTACTATCAACTAAAATAATAAAGGATGCACACAATATGATAATCGTGACCACTGATAAATCGTTATCACAATATTCTATTTTGATCTGTCGTTCTGTACCATAGAGAAAGATATTAATAAGTCTGTACCGATACGGCGGCGGACCCCTCGGGTTGTGTACATTCTATTATGAATATTGGCTATAATTATTCTATAATATGGGTCAAATTTAACTGTACGCAACACTATTATGGAAATAAATGAATCCTACACAAAAGCATTTTATCTATTATTTTTCAGATTTTTAGCGGAACGATGAATGTACCTATTATTTATTTTGCAATGCCGTGTTTATTTTTATTGTTATATTTTTAAATCGCAACAAAATAACTAAAATTGTTCTTCTTTGTTTACCTAAATACTTATCTAATTTCAAACTAATTTCAAATTAAAATATCTATAACAAAAACTGATTTTATATTTTTTGGTTACTGTACGAACTAGGTACTTATAAAAAACCTTGTCTTACATTTTCAATAATGATTTATAAAAATTGATTATTTTATAAATTTTTAACTACAAAATAATTTGTACATTTTTGAATGTTGTCAACATGTTTTTGTACATTTCTAATTCATAATAATTTGCAAATTTTCGTGATTTTAACGAATTTTGTTAGAAGCTCATGAAAAATTATTGTGAATTTACGTTTTTTTAATTTACATTAATAATTTATGAGAAAACTTAAATTAAAATATTTCAAGTAGGAAAAAAATTTTTATCGACAATAATTTTAAAAAAAAATCGTAATTTTCCTATGCTTAAAGACCCATTATAGCTCTACCCTGAACGTTGAAATTTATATTGAATGTACTCCTATTTATATTGAATGTACTCCTTATGTTTCACTATCATAAATTCATAACTATAATAAATGATTGCACAAGTGAAATGTATATATATAATTCTTGTTTTTTTTTTGATTGTATCTCTTAAGAGTTAAGTTCCAAAAAACAAAACTACAATTTCTAGTAAGTTGTAGATATTACATACCTAATCAATATGAAATAACCGACTTTTAAAGACTGTCTATAATACTATAAAGTATTATACACACCTAAGTAATTATAATATGTTGTCCATCAAAGCCTTCATACCTGCAATTTTCATATATCTACTGACTACTGTTTTGTAGACAGCGCCGGATTCAGACTTTTCGACCCACAGAAATCTTAAATTTCTATCAGCCCAATCGACAACAAATGTTGTACTTTATTTCTTATTTTATTTACACTACACAATCAAAAAAAGTCGAAAGGATATATTGATTGTTTTAAATAGGTATTTAACGAAGGTGTGCATCGATTTTTGATTTGAACAACACAATTTGCAAATTATGTTGAATTTGACATCCAGTAAACATTTTTTTCGTATATTAATATCCAAGATTTGAAAATGTAAAAGCTGATTATTCATAAGTTTGTCTACCAATTACAAGAAAAAAGTTTACCACAAGGTCAAATTATTTTGCTATGACCGTTTGAAGTTTAAAATATAATCTTGCATATGACTCTTGAGTTTGACATTGAATATTCATCCCTTAATTTACGAATTCTCATCGAACGGTTATCTTTTTTGTTTGTAATTCAAAAACAACTTGAAAATTGCACCAAATGTTTATTTTAGAATTGTCTGTACTCTGTACTCAGGGCTCCTCCTAAATGGCTGGACCGATTTTTATGAAATATTTTGTGTATGTTTGAATGATTCCCTGGATGATTTAGATTCACAATTGGACCCCGTAGCTCCAAGTTCCAACCCGGAGAATACGTGTTTAAAAGAGGATTTTAAGATCTATAAATGTTTGTTTACAAATGGTTGCTAATGGTTACAGGAGAAATAATTAGTAGAAATTAGTATTTTTTTTTTGTTATGTTTTTCATAAGGTAAAAGCGTGCATCAAATCTTCGAGTGTATGGTTTCGAATAAAGAAATTATACCTTTAAATAAATATGGGAGAATGTATATTTGTAACTTATATATGGGTACTCATTATGGTAAAAACATGTTTTTACAAATACCTATATTCATTAAAAATACAAATCTTTGGCTTGGACAACGTCGGACGGGATACCTAGTTTAATAACTAATATTGGTATTATAGGCTGACAGACCTTCTCGAATTAGAATCTTTTTTCGTAGATAATGATTTTATATTAGATGTTGAATTCAAATTTAACAGACCCATTACACATTGCCCAGAACCACCTAATGTGCAGTAGAGCCGACCTAACCTATAACCTGTCCACTTGTTTAATATTTTATATACCTATTCTTTTTTGCTTGGAAATTTTAGTTTATATTTTTCCGGAATAAAATGCCCTATAGTCTATAGGTACTGTAATATTCAATCACAGATTAAATAATTTAACAATTTGATCTGTGACAGTGACACAACTGATGCATTCATTGTTATTAACCATCAATTTTGATTTATATTATATCATTCTATGTTATTCCACTACCTAACTAGAAAGACTAGATTATTTTTGACTGAAAATTACAAAAGGCCATTTTTTTGTCCACTGTCCCAATTTTTACTCTCTCTATCGAGATTTTCTCGTTAGCTCGTCGGTGTAATCCGGGCCTCTTTACTGAGTTATGTAGAATGATAATGTAGTGTGAAGTTAATTTTTTAAATTGAATTTACCTACAATATTCTATAATAATAATAATAATAATAATAATAATAATAATAAATCGTTGTATAAATTATTAAGGTAAAACGGGAACATTCATTAATTAGTATAGGCGTAATATAGCCCTGGAGGTAATGTTAATAAACCATTGTAAATAAAGATTATCACAACTGCAGTGGCAACGGACAACTGATGATATTTTAAAAATTCATTCAATATTTAATAAAAATTACTAGTTTAGAGCACCTTCATCTTTGATTGTTAATAAACAAATTGTTGTGACTAATTTTTATGTTTAAAAATCTATATGGATTAAAGACTGTAGTCTTATTTTTAAACATTTTCAACAAAATATATTGTACAAGTATATTTTTGGTATTTTTGAGATGCTATAAGATCAATTTGTGAGAATCTTTGTATAGTTGTACTAAGTAATCTATATATGTATTTTAAATTATTATTTGTAGGGAATTGAAACTTTTATGTAGGTATTATTATTTATTATTTAGGTAGGCATTATTAATTTCATATTGAAGTAGGTGATTAATATTAGGAAGGACAGGTAGGTACACAATTACATTTTCAAATGCAATGTTTTTGGCAAAAATTAATTCAACCTACCACAATAAATTACCTTAATAGCAGCATAAACATATAATTTAATAATATATTGGCTGACAGTCAGAATAATTTTCCGTGTGCAATACTGCAATGATTTGTCATTGAATTCAAATTTAACTCATACATTACTGACTTAATGTCAATGACCCACTCAATGACTAGCTGACAAGTTACTCATGCACTTAGCGCCTACTGTATTATTTATGGCCGTTGGATATCCAGTGATCCAGTATTCATAATTGTGAGCTGTGTTTAATGTTCAAGAACCCAATAATTCATAACACCATTAATTAATATTGGAGTTACTCTTCATAAGTGAGTACAGAATACAAAATTGTTTTTTAGTATAATAAAGCTACACTTGTCTAAAACTAGTGATGCATAAATATTCTTGGTTCTCAGTATTTTTTTTAGTTTTCTCTCTATTAGGTACATAATATTTATCAAAAAGACTAGGTCTTAAGTACTAAACAAATGGTGCTTCATAACCTGACTTAATAAAAATTTATTTTTTAAAATTCAATAAATATTAATATTGTATAATAATAATTATTATTATACGTACAACATAACTAATATAAATCGTTGGTTATGACATATCCACAAATAAGTTGGTTTTTAATAATATAACTAGGTATTCTAAAGAAAAATAATAATAAATATAATTGTAAAGTATTGATTTATTTATGAATACTTATTTATATATATCATATTCATATAGTATCACAAATAATACATAAACTATGTACCTATTACTCTTATAATGCAATTTACAAAACATTTTAAACCTAAATATTAAAATAATTTAATGACAAAGAAACAAAATTAATTTAAAAAGAAATAGATGTTTCTTGAATAAAGGTTTTTATAAGTATTTAACAAACTTTAGTAGTTTTTGACAATATTACATATACATTTTTAAAAACAGCGTTAATTCATTCAACTTTAGCTCTTGTATCCATTTTGGCTTCTCCTTCATCAATTGGACGGCCTCTGATACAATGTGGATTCATTTTTCCATTGACCGCATCTTCAGTGACATGAACACTCACTACATCAGATCCAGGTATTTCAAACATTGGGTCTAACAAAATGGATTCCTGTGGAAATTGTTAGAAATATATCATATAAATAATTGTTAACCATTACAAACAGTTTATTAAGTGTAGTAGTCTAGTAAAATTATAGTATATAAGCACAGTTTTAGTCAACGACACAAATACGCTGAGACAATAATTTGACTATTTATTATATTTAATTGAAATAATTAATAAATTAAATTATTCATTGTATTTTGAAAGTAAATGTTAAAGTTTGAGTTACTAATTATTTCAGTACTCGCATTATTATATAAAATAAGAATTTAGAGTAAACATTACCACAATTGCTCGTAATCCTCGAGCACCTGTTTTTTTTTCTAGGGCTTGTGAGGCAATCGCTCTAAGTGCTTCATCCGTGAATGTTAATTCAACTTTATCTAATCCAAACAGTAATTTGAATTGCTTGACTGTACTATTTTTTGGCTCGGTAAGAATTCGTACAAGCAGGTTTCTATTCAAGGAGTGGAATGGGACCAAAACTGGAAATCTTCCTACAAACTCCTAGTAAACAAAAAATAACATGTATAAAATATATTATACTAAAAAAACTTGGAATATAACATAAATTGTATTAAAGCTAATATTTTAATTACACATAGTTCATGAAAAAAAACCTTAGTTTCTGTAAAATAACTGAAGAATAGCAATGTTAAAACACTTAAAATAACAATGAATTATTATAATATTTTAGTAATTGCTGTTTAATTTTACCACCTGACCAAAAAATACCCAATAACCAATTCGTTTTTCAGTTTTGACCATATAAGAATATACAAATACATAATTAGCAATATTTTGCTAATCTAAATTAAAATTATTAAAAGAGTATCATTAGTGGAATAGTTTAGATTTAGAGACTAGAAATGACATCATAAAAATAATAATATTTAATAAAATATATTAAATCAAAAAAAGAAATACTATTTTATTTGAGTACCTAGTTTTACCTGAGTACTGAGTAGCTGAGTAGCTGAGTACCTGAGTACTTTACCTTAGTACCTGAGTTTTTAAATAATTTTAAAATATGAAAATGTTGTCATTTCTAGTAATTTGTGAACAATTTACTTGAAATAACTATGATACATAATTTTTCAACAATTAAATTGAAAATGTAATGTAGGTAATTGAGTAATTTTTAATGGTTTTATTTTATTAGTATTATTATTTCTATTTTAAGAAAAAAATAATATTTTAATGATATATTGAAATCCAAATTACTTTAAAGCATATTTAAATAAGATGGATAATCTACCCACATCAATAAGTCTATTCAATATGCTACATTAATTTTAATAATTAATTGATTATTAATTACAGGTATCATTCCAAATTGAATTAAATCTCTTGGTTCAACTTTTTTTAATAATCCATCTCGTTCAGCATTTTCCTTTTCAATATCAGTGTATGAAGTTGTGGAAGCAACACGATCGGCTTCAGCAGCAGCTCTTCTACTTCCCATTTCACTATCAATTTCTGCTCCAAATCCCAGACTCTGAAAAATTAATGAATTAACTCCAATTAAAGACAGTATAAAATGAATAAGTTGTTAGTAAAAGTAAAGTTGTCCTTACATTTTGATTTGTCCTGCGACTTATGAGTCTATCAAGACCAGTAAATGCACCAGAAGCAACAAACAGGATATTTGTAGTATCTACTTGAACAGTTTCATTTCGAAGTTTTCTGGTATTTTTTTCTGGTACATTAACAACAGTACCTTCCAACATCTATAAGCAATACAATACATAATATAAAATATACTGTAGGGCTGTTTTTAAAAATAAGAATATGTAGCTAATTACAATACTAATAGAAAAAAGGGCAGAAACTCTAATAAAATTATTTTATGATTGAAAATAGCTATGCATTAAGTGTTATAAAATAGATTATAATAGTTCTATATTAGTACTTGTAATCTCTTCTGATTTATTTTCTTTGTACAATGTCCAATTGTGATGAGAAAGGTATTTATTAGCTCATTATCATCAATAACGATACCTCTCCAGCCTATCTATCATCTCATTAGATTAACAATTATTTTATTCACTAATATTGTTTAATCAACGTCATTGTCGTATACCCACTGAGAAATGAATGGAAAAATGAATCGTGTATAATGACTAACTAATAAATACGATAACATTTGTTATGAGATTGTAGAGTATGATTCTATAAATTTATCTAAAATGTATTGTTCTGAGAATAATTTATATCTAATAATAGCAGTTCATAGCCCACGGGTAAAGTACATCCTTTTTTGGTAAATGTGACCAAAAACTATTATTTTTTACCTTTAAAAAAAAGACAAAAGGTATATTTATAAATAAATGTTAAGATAAAAAATTATTATAAATTCAGTTTCTTAATTAATTTCTATAAATTATATGCAAAATTAATTTTTTTAAATTTATGGTTGTTTGTATTAAAAAATTAATGATTTAAAAAATTTTTTTATTCCTACAACTTCATGACTTTTGAGGTAGAGTACTACATGATGAACTGATAAAATTAACCAATGCTGAATAGATATATGTAAAATATATATGTCCAGTTTATTGAGAATTCAAACCCTTTTTTGAAGATGGAGGGGTAATGTTAATAAAACCGCAATCGAAAAAAAAGATTCTACGGTTGATTTTTTTTCATATATGCTAGAGAACACGAGTTTAAATCAAAACAGATTATTATCTAAGAACTTAAAATAAACATAAATAATTTATTTTTAAAACATCTATTATTAAATATTGATTAATCAATGTATAAAATAAATAATGTATGATGCATATGTTATTAAAATAACCTTATTAAATTTTTTTAAAAATTACTTTCAACATTCCTTGTTGGACTCCTTCACCTCCAACATCCCTCAATTGATGAATTCCGGGCACAGCACCAATTTTATCAATTTCATCCAAGAAAATAATACCTGCAATTTTTTTTTATCATATTTATTTCCAAATTGTATAATATTAATATTAATAGCATTTATGAGTTAGTACTACCTACTCTATCATATTTGTATATATTAGATAATATGTATTGACTTACAAGTTACAACTAAATTAATATAATTGACTTATATTGCAATTATTTATGGATTCATAATAGCAAGTGAGAAATTGAATTTAGATTTATTATAAAATAGCGGTATCCAGGGGCGCACCCAGAATTTTTTTTTGGGGGGGCTAAATTCAAAAAACTGTTATATTAATAGGTAGTATTTATTTTGAAATATGTACAGAAATCTTAAAGCTTGTTAATTAACAATTAAAAACGAATAAATAAATAAATAAGCTTGCGAAAAACTAACAATGTCGACTTGAACAGTTAAACGACAATACTAGTTAATCTACAGAATAAGTAATAAAATGAAAGTGGAATTTGTCGTATAGATACTTGAGGTTCGAGATAAACTAAATTGTATCGATAAAAATGTATAATCTAGACGTTTCTGGTATCCTATACAGTACACAGTTTCAACTAACGACGTCGGGACGATAATAATAAACAACAGAGGTCTCTCCGGGGGCCTGGAATGACAGGTATAAATATAATATTATGTTATACCTAATGTTTAGATTTCGATAGTTGATATTTTTTTTTATAATAATTTAAAGTTAAATGTCAATTGTCGATAAACCTAATAAAATATGTTTTGGGGCTAGTCATTTGGGGGGGGGGGGGCTAAAGCCCGTTAGCCACCCCCTTGGGTGCGCCCTTGGTGGTATCTTTTAAATAGATGAATAGTTTCTAAAAAAAACTATAAAAAGCAATAAAAAGTCACCATAATTTTTTTTAACAATGATTAGTCTTAAAAAAAAATAATAATCACATAATAGCAATAATATTGTTTCAATATAAATGTTTGAATACAAAAATAAATAACCTATTTTCAATTTTAATATCAATATACTTAAAATTACACATACAGTTACATTGATTATTTGGTACATTAATGTATTTAGTCCTGAATCCTTTACCTCAATTTCCCATTTTAACATTTGCCATTATCATTTTATAAAATGATAAGGATAAAACCTGACAACATTCAAGTAATCAAGTATATCTAGTAAATGTAAGACCAATAATGAGCAAATTTATTTTTATAACTGACTAATTGATAGAAACAAAAATAATCTTGTCAGCCGTGCAGAAAAAAATAACTGTATTTCCAGAAAAAAAAATTATATACCAAATTTTATTTTTTTTACTTAGGTTTTAAAGCTGTTTAAATCATGTAGAAAACATAAACAACTAAATTATAGTACCAACAAATGATATTATAATAGATTATAAAATGGCTCCACAACCTTGAAAAATTTCAATTATTATCTTAATATAATAAACCTATGGGTTTTTATTTAAAAATTTTAAAACAATAGAAGAATAATAATCCATCAGCATTGTGACACATGATGCATTGTTAGCTTAGATTTGACCCAATATTATTACATTGTTTTTAAATATCTAACCATGAATCTGATACATGTTTCAGACATAACACTGTCACATAACATTCAGTTATGTCATGAAATTGTATACAATACAATTTTGAGCAATAAATCAGATAACTGGTAAAATATGATGAATGAAAAAACATAACAAACCACTAGTGTACTTGGTACTATAACTTAAAAATAATAAACTAATAATTAAGATTTAATTTTAATACTTTCAAAAACTAACTCTTCTTGATGTAAGATCAGAAAAATAATAGATATATGTGCAATTAATACTTTATAAGGCAGAGAATACTGTAATTATACCTTATTTTAAAAATTGTAAAATTAAAAGTTCACAACTAAATTTAAGCCACATTAGTTCTGACAGTATTATAGACATACTCATTTTTCATATCTTAAACATTAAATACATTTTTTTAGAGATCTAAGAATATTATTGCACATATTGGACAAATATATAATTAAAATGTATATATTACCAGTTTGAGCTTTTTCAACATCATAATTAGCAGCTTGTAGGAGTTTCCCAATAACACTTTCAATATCTTCTCCCACGTAACCGGCTTGTGTCAAATTGGTACAATCACAAATTGCAAATGGTACATCTAATTGCTTAGCTATTGTTTGAGCTAATAATGTTTTTCCTATTTAAAATACACAAAAAATTAAAATATAGTTAAATATAAAATTATACTATAATAAATATAAATATGAAATAATAGGTATATATTTTAATATTGTATTTCTAAAATAGTATTAAAGAGAATAATTACAAACCACATCCTGTAGGCCCCAACAATATAATGTTACTCTTTTCTAACATTGTATCTTCAAATGTTGAAGTAATATTAATTTCTTCTTGATTGTTTTTTGTACTATCCATTTGTGGCATTCCAAATATATGGTTGTTAGATAAATGATCTAAATTATAAATTATATCATTAATTTATTTTAAATAATTAATTCAATTTTTAAATAAAGTAGGTATATCATATCTACATATCACACCTATATAATAAGACTTATATAAGATGATAATAATAGTTTTAGTAACACAGTACCTCTTTATAATGAATAATGAACAAAATGTCTGTAAGACAGAAATCTTTTAACACAAAAAATAACATCAGTCCCATATAACCTAATTGGATATATCCTGCATATTTTAGTCCCCCTATAATGAAAATTCTTTTTTCAGGAAAAATCAATTGGTCTAGAGCAATTCATTATAAGGAGGTTTTATTGTATAAAACTTAAATGACCTTGTACTAATGATACATATTAATTGATTAATCTTTATACTTTTAATACAATTGTATTTGGATATAATCATAAACATATCATTCATATTTAGTTACCTCTTGAATTTTGTAAGTTATCTAGTAACCGTTGATCAATTATATCATTCTTTTGTGGTGTGGTAATATTATGAATAATACGTTTACAATGATTGTAAACTGCCACAGCTAACACTTTTTTAGCTAACTCTTGACCAATCACATACTTATTAAGGTTCACAAAAATCTATATAGAACAAAATATTTAAAAAATATATATTAAATAAATATTAGCACATATTCTAATTGTAAATAAAGTTTTACAGATTGTATATTTAAAACAACAAAATAATAATATATGCTTTAAATATTAACCATATTTAACCAACCAAACAAACAAAATTATTACAACAGTATTTACCTAATTATAAATATCCACATTTCAAAATACTTTAATCATTATTATTGTTTATTATTACATATCTGAACTTTGAAACTTACGTACAAAACTAATAACTCATCATAAATTTATCTTTATTGAAATCACAATAAAAAAAGCTTAAGTATAATAGAAAAATTTGCCAAATTAAGAGTTAAATTTTGAAATAAATTTATTTTGGGCATGATTGAATACATAAAATCAAAACTTTATACTCAACCTCAACCAAGAATAATTTTTTTAAATTTAAATTTAAAATGATTACAATGATGTCAAACACTATAATATAATATTAATAAATAACAAAATAGTAGGTACTATAGTAATTAAACTATAATAGTAATGAATAATGATTCTAAAAATAATTACTTACTTCTTTTGGAATTGGTGGTGGTTTATATTTGTTTTGCTCTTCAGTTACATCTTTTAAATTATTTTCTTCAGCAGAAATCACTTTGAATATATGATAACATCGCTGACATCTCAAAAATCGATTTGAAGCTATAACAGGACAAAAATACAAAATATAGTTTTTACACGATAATGCTTACATTTTTGCAATATATTACTTAAAAAGAACTCTAAATTAGCAGTTGTGCACTTCGGACAAACAATTCCCGTATGGCCTGTGTTATCACCCTTGCGTCCTGTCCCGGAGTTTTCTACATTCCAATTACTAGGCGATGTCTGGAAATTACGTTGGTGAACAGTGTCTCTTTTCTGATGGCCATGGGTCAAGACACCTTCAAAACACAAGGACAAGGTTATACACCAAATTTTAATATATGGACTCTAGTAATCATCTTTACTTACTCAAGTTTCTTGATAAATTTAAATAATTAGTATACAGTTTCAACTGTGATTGTATACATTTCGAACACAATCTGGTCGCCATTTCAAGAGCCTGTGCGTTAAAACATAACAAACAAAAGGGTTAATTTAACACGACTTTTTTGAAAACTAGTCTGCTTTTGGCAAATTAAAATTAAACCAATGTTTAGGATCGACGAAAAAAACCATAGTTTTTAAATTGAGTACGTACTTGAAAGAACTTCTTCTATAAGAACGTCGTCGTTCCGGGAATAAAACGTTACAAATATGCACGTCCCACAAGAAATCCTTCGAAGTTCGAAGCCAAACAATAAAATTACAAGTACGGCGGACTGACGACTACTGACTAGTGACTAGTGAGTAGCGACTGCCGACTGGTGACTACAATGTCCGTGGAATAGGTATTCACTATTCAATATTGTTATTTGTTAGTAAGTTGTTACCGAGTTTTGTTTATTTTGTTTAACAACTAAATACTTATAAATGATAATCCATCGAATGATAACGAGGTCATTAATCGATCAGCTGATGTTAGTGACCGTCAGAAACTCAGAACTCAGAACCAGATATAGGTAATCAGTTATATAATATATTCTGTGGTAGGAGGTTGTAAGCAGCTGGTACCCATATACCTATTTTTTTTTTTTGAACATTACTACCAAACAATTATTTATTATTTATTACTGATTACCCTATGCGTTATGGTCAGAAATCCGAACGGCCGCTAATCGATTAAATCGTGATATTATTTAAAATTTAAATCGTGTATAGATATTGTAGCCTGTAGGTACGGTCTTGTCAAGTGCCTACATCTTTCATTTGAGTAGGTACTTATTAGTCTGTTCCACCGGCGCGCATTTGATGCTTAAGCTTTAGAAGTTTAAAAATCAAAATAATAAGATATTACATCTTTGAGGGGAGAAACACATCATAAGAAGTAAAAACTGGTTGCATCCAATTCAATTCGTCGAACTTCTACGTGTTCCCCGACGACCCCGACACTTACAAGTCTACAACTAATAACTATTTACTTTACAACAGTGAACACACTTCACAGTAACACACATGCCAAGGCGTCAAGGCCACAACTTTGTTATTAATTTGCCCCACTATTCACTTACAAATAATAATATCTATTATTGTGTAACGTTGTTATGGTTTAAAAATAGTGAACACCTAATGGGCAATCGTATAGTTCAGCGCATTGCGTATTTAAATTTAAAGTTCGGCACGCCTACCGTTAGGTACGTCGTACTTCTGCACTGTGTATAATATCATTTAAATTAAAAATACATATTATTGAAGATGTGATAATGATTTGGACGCTGCTCGTGCAATGGGTAGTCAATTTTCAATAATCACCAGGGCCAGGATTTGTACGCAACGGCATGTTTTTTTTGCGACTTCTGATTATTGATTTTGTCAGTAATGTCCACGAATCACCACATCATGATGAGATAAATAGTGGTGGTTTTATTTTGCATGTTTTTGCATATTTTGGAAAAATGCATATTAATGCATATATTGAATAAAATGAATATTATTGCATACTTCGATTATAAGAATATCGAAAAATGCATGTTTTATTGTATATTTCGTAATTAATATTTATAATTTAATATTAATATTTAGTATTTAATTCTAGTTCTGCTGCTTAAAGTATAAAACTTGGTTTTTTGTCAAACACAAATTTTATTTTTATAAATATATAATCTTATGGTACAATAGGTATGCGATTAAAGATTGAATAGTTTGACGGAGAAAGATCATTCATTTTCGAAAATTTAAAAAAATATGTGGTCATAGCATGTAACACACGTAGTGAATGTGAATTATAAATTTTATTTCTAAATTATTTTATTTTATTTCTCAATTGTATCATACTCGTATTAAGACAAATAACCAACCACTGATGTATTTTAATAAGTACATTTTTGTGTTTATCTTATAAAAATTAAAATGCATATTTTACAATTTTTTATTTCATACAAATCCTAGCCCTGATAATCACTTATCAGCGTCTCGTCACATAGAATTAATGGAAAACCAAGTAAATAACGCGGGTGGAATTGATTGCCCTGCTCTGATATCCGAACATCTAGTCTTAATTAATTATCTTAGATCTTTTAACTGCCCCTTTAATCTTTACGCCATTCTCAATACTAATTGCATCTTCGCTATTACGCGGTCTTATTGTTGCTTGTTCCAACTCCCAAGTAATTAAATGTGTGGATTTTATTCATATCACCTTAACCCTCCCACCAAAATGTGTTCTTCAAATTTAGCTAAATATGTTGGATTGGGAAAAAATGTTAAATGATTTTAAATAAAATAAAATATATGCTATGTAATTATTAAATTATAAATACAAGTTTAGAATTATTATCTAAAGTCAATGTATAATGGTATAATATGTTAAGTATAATATTACGCGTAGCTGCATGTAGGTACTTTAAAAAAAGTTAACACTTATAAAGTAGGTAATAAATAATAACAACTAATATTATTCGGAGGCCCCGATTAGTTTTCGTAGCTTCGACTATATAATCTTATAAACTACCGAACGATACTCGGAAGCTGGAATATTCCAGGATTATATAGGGTAATTCTAAAAGCAAACTCGGCCCCACACTTCATTTTTCCTTCGACAGTAGGCTTATTCAAATTTTGATTTTTGACATTTTTAAATATACTTTAGGATCATATTTTAAAATATTCATTTGTATTATTATTAACTATTAATTTATTTGTATGAAGTATGAGATTTAAGGAGTATCCTGTGCCTCTACTTCAAACTATTGTGATTTTAAAATTAGTAATGCCTAAAGGAGGGGGTTAATGAGGCCTACCCCCCATGCTTTAAATGATATACGTTACACCTTACACAAACACTGAATTATTTAAATCATGGAATTACCATATATGATTTATAAAATATTTTTCAAAAGTATAAAAAAGTATGTACCTATACATAGTTATTAATTTATTATAGATATCAATAGTTGAAAGTTCCATAGATAATAACATATAGTTACATATGTCTAAAATTTTCATTTTCCATCATTTTTTACATTTGCTGTCAAGTTTCCTTTAAATGAAGACACAAACTACACCATATATATTAATTTTTTATGGTCTCGTGAAGGTATATAGTATAATATTATACTACAAGAAAAATCAATTACCTATATACACACTGCACGCAGCTAGTTCACCTTTAAACACAATCACTTAATTATCAATAGGACATATACCTACCTGTACTACCTACTTCACAATAACGTCTGATCGCAGTGTTTAATAACTGTACTATTACAGTATTATTTATCAAGCATTAATTATTATATCATATATTTTTTTTTTTTTTTTTTTTTATTAGCTTTTAGTAAAAAACTATTACAGCTCGACAGTTACAGTATCATATATTATATAATATTATATAAGTTTATAGTGTAGGTATCTATAATATGTAAGTATGAACAGTTATTCCCGGTAATCTATACCCAATCGGTGCATTTTATAGTTTTATTTATACGATACTATTGTCAATATCTTGTCTAGTCACAATTCAACATTTTAACCGTACACTAAAACATACAAGGGGTTGAAAATATGTTCTTTTACCAAAGACTGAAATAGTATACATAATATAACACGTTGTGGCGAGTACCACTGTGTGGCGAGGGTGGGAAGTGAACTCTTTCGGTGGCGGGCGAGTCACATTTACTATTTTTGTCACGCCTCTGAGTTCGTCGATCACGTCAAAGGTAATACAGAGATCTATATGCAACAAAAAGACTCTTATACAAAAACAATCAAGATTTTCAGGAAGAAAAATTCGATACGTATCAATAGGAAATAAAGTTACGTGCCTACTCAAATCGAAGCCTGAGTCCGATATCCAGGTCGGTATACGTATCGCTTGTATAATGCACGTGTAACTTCTTGAACGCTCAAAATTGACCTGATGCGTACCTATCGATGCACTCCAATTCCTTCCTTGAAAATCTTGTATTTCATGAAACATAAATGATAACCTAACCTACACGTCATGCAAGGAGGTTATAATATGAATATAATAATATAATATAAATGTAACCAGAAGCTTATGTTTTCTAAGGACCGTGGTATAGATTTCATTGTGCAGGGGTACGTCCAGCCCCGCTGGCACTTTTGGGGATTATCAGTTTACAGCCCGGCTCTTTTTGTATTTTCATTTTACAGCCCGGCACTATGGAGATTCCCACTTTACAGCCGCTGGACAGAAAAAGGTTACTTTTCAACGCTTCAATAAAAGTCATCAAAAACTGAAATTTCGATGCAGACGTGACCAAAAAATATTATGGAGGCTAGAAACGTATTTTAGCCTTTAGGTATGTTGTCTGTGGCCATAGTGCCAAACCTACTATAGGAGATAATTATAATCTTGTAGTAGTGGAGGTTTACCCGTATAAGTGCCTATACATTTGATTTTCAATTTTTATACATTTAATTGAAATATCTTATTATATAATAAATTTAAACATGTTAGAAGAATAGTATAGTAATATTAGTTTTAACGTTTAAGGGAGGTTTGAAGGATAGTTGTAAAAAAAATTGTATAATGTGATGAAAAAAGTGAAGGGAATGGAGACATTAACATGGTTGGTTGGGTTTCCCCACCGCTTGGCTTTTTAATAACGATATAAAGAAGTACAATTTTTTTCATAAAACATGTATAGGCTTATAATAGTATGACAGTATGTATATATTTATTATTATAATCCCATATAACCCCACTCTCCACTCCCCCATAGGACATTTTAGTGTACGTCACTTGGAAGGGATATATTATCCATCCACGCAAGTCCCCACCGCTTTAAACACATGCATATGGCGCTTAGGTAAGGTATTAGGACATTATGATAACAGTTAATTAGGTGAAATTGCGCAAAAGCTATATATATTGCAAAATTATTCGTGTACCTATTCTAAAAACGAGTTTAAATAATATTTAAATATATAAATATGTATTGTAAATTTATATAAATATACTAAGATCATATCTATGTACCCACACATATGACTCACGAGAGCAATTCATTATTATTTATTATAAATATATTTTGTAGTTATAATATACGTATATCATCATACATTTTTCCTATTATATACTGCAACTGCATTGCTGTAACTGTATTTATTCGTTACTATATGATGTACCTACTTATATTAGTTTTTGTTACATTAATAAGTTATAAGTTATCATAACTTATAACCAATATATTTTGTGGCATAGGAGTTTAATGAATTTTGGATGTACCTACCATAAATCTACCTATAGAATATAAGGTTGTACTGTAGTCTATGAGTTTCTATAGATATGTGTGTACTAGCTGTTCTGCCTGACGTAGTCCGTGTCAAAGATTGTTTAAAAAAATATATATTTGTAAAAAAATGTGAATTGCCATATTTCAGCTAATTATAGTTATAGTAGGTAATGTTATATGTAACCAATGGCAACCATTTAAATAAACAAAAAGAATATTGGTTTTTCGTGAGCTGAAAAAATGCATCTGTGATCTACCTTTTAGTTACTTTAGGGGTTGAAAAAAAGTGTTTAAGCCGGCTCCTCGATGTACTCTTTCTTTAAAATAAAAAATAAAAAAAAATAAAAATAATTGAATTAGTAATTTTGGAGAACCTATGTGACAAAGATTTTCATTTTCACACTTATATATATACGTAGGTATAGACTATAGATATACTAAATATACGTATTAACATACATAATATATATGTATATGTTATGGTTTTATATATATCTATATATAATATACATTATGTGTATAATATTATTTGTCATATGATTATCATCGATATCTTTATTATGCACATGTGAAGTGTGGACATGATGTGGTACGAAAATTTATGTATAGTGCGTATATCTATGTAAGTGGCCATTACACACAGAATTATACTGTAAATTATTTGCATATTTTGTAGGCGCCCATAAAAGATGTTATGATATACTCAGTACTTACAAACGTGTAAAAAATCAATATGCAATATTAAATTATGCGCAAACAAATTTAAATAATTTCGTGATGTCTAATGGATTTGTAAAAAATATTGATTAGTTATAACGCCTATAACTATAATACAGGTATATAAAACAGAAAAGTCCGAAAAATCCGATATTTGATTGGGGTGCTTAAGTTTAAGAGAAAAAAACCAAGGAAAGTCACTTTCTGCATGCCTGCAGTATAGTAGGTGTCGAATGCACTTATTATAATTGAGACATTGAGTACCTTCGGGTCACTGTATATAGTCTATGGATGTGTTAAGACTTAAGAATTAAGAGAGGATATGGGTATGCCACATGCCCACATATGTCGTATCCGTCTTACAAATGTCATACTTCGACATATCAAATTTGTATTCATCAGCTCCAATTTTGTGTGATAATTTTTAATAAAAGAGCAAAATGGTTTACAAGATTGAATTTCACTTATTATTAATGCTTTCTATAATTGGAACTGTAAGCTCAATATTTGGTGGCTGTTGCGTCTTCTTAAATTTAAATTCAATGAAAAATCTTTTAAAAGAAAAACGATTCTGAGCGGATACCAGTGGTTGTCAGTTGTCCCACAAGTGAGGGGGGACAGGCGTCCCTTGTAATGACATGTTCGACAATTACTGTATGTCTGTATAACACCAAATCGCTACGGTATACCCACTTGTCCACGTTTTTGAAAATCGTAATGTATATAGTAGGTATAAATATTAAATAATATAATAAACTTACATTCGTAGTGTCGAAAAATTTCAAGTCTCTACGAAACTTATTTTTTGTATTAGATACAACTAATTAACTGAAATTGGTAAAATTGTTATTTTTTGTCCGATAAAATTCAATTTTGTCAAGATTTTAATTGGAAATTACGTATAATATAGTATACTATAAAAAAAATTGTGTCCATATATTTGCTCATGTAAATTGGCAAATTGTTACAATTTCAGGTTATCAACCAGGAATTTTGTATTTTCAAGCATTTTCGTCGGTAAAATGTATAATCAATATCTATACAAAAAATTTAAAAAGTTTAAAAGTCCGAAAAATCAGATCAGGAATGTTAAGTCAAAATTATAAGTTTTAAGTTTAACATCCTTTTTTAAGATACCAATTGAATACAATTAATACCATATAGATTCATATAACAGAGTGATTCACTAAGTTTGTTATTTATTTAAATTCTGGTTTTTGGAATTTTTAACGTTAGGTTCAAAAACAATCTTTCAAATTCTTGGATTTTTTTGTACTAGGTTGGAAAATTTCGTAGGGCATGCCAACTTCTGATTTGCAAATGAGACCTCCCTCCCCTTTTGAAAATTAATTAGAGGATAGTTTTGCTGTAAATGTTGATGTACCTAGATCAAACTTCGAATGAGTAGATTATTAATTATTGAAATGTTTGTACTATCTAAGAATAAAACTATAATAGTCCTTCAATAATAATTTTACAAAAATATAAAATAAACGTAATATTGAAACTAGTATTTAATATTTATTATACTTGGGTAATTTTTACAAACTATTAATTATGTAGATAAATTAATATTAATGTCTAACATTTTCAAATCACCATAGCCCCTATATTTTATAAACCTATTACCATACCTCTTTTATCCTTGGTACAAAACTACAACAATTTTAATAACTAAGAAATTACTCATTCGAATTTTGAATTTGGTACATCAAAATGATCAAAAAAGTTATCCACTAAATAATTTACAGTAAAAAAATGGGTGTTCTCATTTGAAAAAAAAATGTTTGTATCACAATACTCTTTAAGTAGTCCAAAAATCCCAAAGATTTGAAAATATGGTCTTTAAGTAGGTGCATTTACAAATTTCAAAAAAACAATTTTGAATAACTATTATGGGTAACTCAATGACGATCATAATAAAATACCAATACTAATATAATTATATGATACGATTAATATTGTGATTTATTATAGCCATATCGAGGTAGTTATATTACTTATTAATTACCACAAATATATGACTATACAACGAATAGTGGGACATAATATGATATGTATTTAATATAAAGTTGACCGCGAACTTAGAATCGTTTTCCGATTTCCTAACATATTTTGATATCATTGCTTTCATATTTAATGAGTAATATTATTATATTTGTATTAATATAAAAATACAAATACAATACTATAGGTTAGGCACCTGTACACATAATATTATAAATTGCCGTGTACAATACCGGCTCGCCCCAAGGTGAGCGGAGCAGTATAAATAAATAATACGACGAGACGATTACCCAACATCCACTATATACCACGCAGTCCTCAACTATACTATACCTGTACACATTTTATGCTCATGTCACCCAGTCACTGCAGGCATTCGTTACACAGTGCACCATACACATTTAGTAGCTGGACACTGGTACAGGATTCCCGAAGTGTTTATTTTATTCATCTCGCTCGTCATAAAATTTGTCGTCGTCGTCGGCGTCATTCACGTTAGCATTGAAAACCGTTAAGTCGGCGTCTGTATAGCGGGAGCCAGTGCACACAAGCACAATATATGTAGGTATATACCGGACAAGGCGTGATATCTGACTCAATAGCACATCGTATTAATATTTTATTGTGTATGAGTGTATAAAATGAGCGAACAAATTTCTCTATTTTTCTAGAAGTAGGTACATCGATAAATCGATATAGGTAATACAATAATTACATTTTTGTCATTTTAATTCGTAAACTGAATACGAACAAGACATATTGGGTTCACCTAATATTACATAATATATACCAGATACCTATAGGCTATAAGGCAACCAGAAGAAGAATTTTGATTTCATGTTTTGATAAAAAGCTCAAACTTGGTATAAATGTTTAAAATTATAATTTATGTATGTAATCGTATTAAGTTTCCACTAGCTTATACTTTTTGAATTAAAACAAATCAATATTTAAACTACAGGTGCTCATAAAATATATATTTGTGGAATTACGCTGAACTTCATTTTTTATTATTTTTATAATAAAAACTTATATGGAAACTTGTATAATATTTTCAAGCTGTATTACCCAAAACCAACAATTATGTCTTACGTAAATCGACATTTTTAAAAATACCTATCTACAAATAAGAAGCACAAAAACTAAAAACTAAAAAGTACTAGAATATTTTATAAATTACTTCATGTCTGATAAATGCTAATATGAATATTCTGTAAGAATTTTAAGTTTCTATATAATTTATTTCTAAGTTACAGTAGAAAAACAAAATCAATGTTGTCAAAAATTGGTTGTTATGTACAAATTCCTGTTTTTCCTTAACTCGATTTTTGATTTTACTCGATGTTTTTCAAAATTTCTGGTAGGTAATTTTTTTGTTTTGACTTGCGAATACAGCATCTAGATCTAATTTTCTGTCATAAGCAACCTTAAAGGTTGTAAATCAAAGTATTTTTTATGCTCTAAAAAGTGACAGTCCGAAAGATAAAATTAAAAAAGATACACCAATGTAAACCCTAAAATGTTCATGATAAAAACATTTTAATTACATAATACGTTTAAAAAAAGGTAGTCAAATAAGGACAAATGAATAATATTAATTAAACCAAAACAGTTATATTATGATGGCCCGATCTATTACGTAATTAGAGTGACACAAAAAACCATAATTTAATCAACTATCCAAAAATATTAAATAATTCATAGACTATAATTTAAATAAATAAAATAATATGTTCCTATATTGTACATGCTGTAGTATTATTAGCATCTCATTAATATCATTATTATTATTTGTTAACACTTAACAGTTATAGGTAGGTATTGAAATTGAAAATGTACCTACGTTAAATTGCATTAAGCAACCATTGTACATATATCGATGTATCTACTGGCTTCTATACATATAAATATAGTTATTAGTTATACCGTATACACTCATATATACCTAGACTCCCTTTTCCTACTACAGCTTGCTTACAGCCCACAGTGAGTAGGTATCAACTTGGATGTGTAAAGGATAATGAATGATAATGAGAATATATTGTCATAATTTATAAATTATAATGTTTTGAACTTGAAATAGGTAAATATTATTTTAATACTTTTTATTTTAAACAATCGAAAGTATAATTGAATACCTATAGCTTAATATTTAATAACTCTTAACGTGTCTACACAGCTATAAAAAACAGACAAACAAAAAGCAAAATCACTTACTAGTAAATTTCAATAACAGTAAATCCTGGTATATGTTGACTGGACAACCTTCTTTGGTTGTTTCATTTTAAGTAGGTATATAAGCATATGCAGCTACTATTTCAACAGCACTTGCTGCAAGGTTGTGAAACTGAAACGTTATAGAAACATCACGTGTTACCACCAATAAAAATTTGCTGTGCTATCAAAACGTCAACTATCATCAAAAATAAAAATAAGCCAACTTGATATTGTTTTAATTTGTATATAGGTAGTAGGTACCTCCTGGTTACACATATTATTATTATGCACAGTATCTGAATAGTTTAATCATAATAGGTTAATCTATAGGTTAGGCTAGTTAGGTCACTGCAGAAGGACAAAAATAAAATAATATTGTACTACTTTAATATAATATAGTTTTGACTAATGTCTGCACAAAGAAATTTTTCACCAGCTCCAACAATTTAGAGCACTTTTACTTAAAATAAAACTCATTTCTTCTGCTCACAATGTCACGATTCGTTTTCGTACCTTTTCAAGCACAAAAATAACAAATAAAAATTGATAATACAGGGTGTATTTAACCTATGCACTGTACTCAAAGATATTTGTAGGAAAACAAATTGAAAAATGTATAGATAAATCGAGTACAGTATACAGGTAAAATGAGTCTTCAAGTTCAATTGAAAACAAAGTACGTATATGTATAATATTATCACATTTATATTATTATTAAATTATGAACAAATTGATTGCGGACATCCACCCTTTTAATAAATATTAAGATTTAAATTTTTTAAACTGCCGCAAAACATTCTTTAGCTTTTCACTGATTACATAAATCACGTATAATGGTAGTTATTATTTATATTGATATATTTTATATTAATTTCATATTATTAGTATTATATAGCTTAAGCTCCTTAAACGTATAAAGTTGGAATAGAGCTATCTACTGAGGAGCATAAAGAACCATCATGTAAAATAACTACATAGTACATACACCTATATAAGGCAAGAAGCAAATTTATCTTCAGCGTACCGAATTCATATATTAAACACCATACATCTCTATTCAAAAAACATACGCTGAAGTTAAATTTGCTTCTTGTTTTATATTAGGTATGTATTAATAAGCAGTATAAGCTTGTAAAAAAGAATTTCATCGTGCTTCAACTAACTCATTCACTTATTTCACCCGGTGGTTCTTCGTCCTCCACGGATAGCTCTAGTCCGGTTTCAAGTTTCATCTACCCATATAATAACATTACATTTAAATAATTATTGATTATACAACCTACCTATATTATAACATTATAATACGTGTTTTACCTATATGAAAAAGAGAATACTCTGTTTGTTCTGCATCGAGTATTCTGACTTTATATAGTGCAGGTTTTTCGCGTTACCCGAATTTTAGGTTTATCCGATTTTGTGGTTAATAGCTATAGGTACGTATAATAAACTTTAAAAAATTTTAATAAATAAAAATATTTTAAAAATATTTTTTGCTTTAAGTATTTAAGGTAGATATATTCTTTGTCTCATATTGCCTGTAGCTGTTCGAATCTTTAGCCCCTGTTGATCCAAACGTCCGTCAATTATAATTTTTAATTTTTATCTAACAACCAGTGTGGTTTTTGTCCTCGTTGATAAACTAAATACTAATACAATGTAAATATGTAATCTCGTACTCACATGCTTCATTATAGATTTTTTTTTAACATTCCAAAGTTTACCTGATATACTTACACACATTTTTTCTAAGTGCTTAAACGTTTGTACGTAGGTTTATGGTAGGTAGACTACCATTTTGCCATATATTATAGTCTAATTTAATAACAACTTGACAAAAAACATCGTTTACCGGCAAAATCACAATTTTGGAGAATTGACTCTTGAAATTATATAAGCACGGCGATTACTAAAATCTTATTTTTATTGTTTATCTTGCGTTTTTAATACGTAACTACAATTTACAAAGTATTCGAATTGTATGCGCTGTGCATTTTAAACGTTTTTTTTTAGTTAAATGATTAAAAGTAGTATTTTTAATGAAATATGCACTTATATATTTGGCCCTCTGTCAGTCTATATTTTACTGAAAGAACTAAATTTATTTTACAAATGTGAATAATATTATATTTTTAAGCTTTTTTTTTAAAAATCATTACCCATTTCATAAAATGTTTCCTAAAAAAAATAAGGCCATGGGGCCATCAAACCAGTTAGTGTTTTTTTTATTTACGATACCTATTTACATCAAGCCATTTTTTAGAGGTGGATTAAAATGTATACCTATTATGTAGGATAGAAATGGAAAAAGTACTTGGTGGCCCTCACCTTAAATTATGTAGGGTGTTTCGGTGCAACTGCAGAGCAAGGTTGGTTCTCGTACTCACTAGCAGAGAACATAACTGAGTAAAAACTAGGAAGGAGAATTATTTTTAAACTAAAATCAAAATCCCGAGTTCTCCCCTTCTAGTTTAAATATATATATATTTATTTTATTTATAACTTACTGTTTGTTTTTACACAAGCCTTAAGACCCACTTTATGGTTTAGAAACAAATTGTAGGTACCTACCCAATACCCATAGTAGATTGTAAGTAGGTACCTACTAATAGTACTAAGGTACCCATATTAACAAACAATAAGTGCATGAGAGCTTATGCAACAAATGAGTCAAACTTTGTAATGATTACCAGAAAAGCCTTGGTGGTTAGTTAGGAATCCCTAAAAATTATTAGATATTGTCGTTCGAGTCTGTCGGGGGGTGTAGCTACTACCAACAAAATAATCGAATAGGTACGTATACACATTAATATATCAAAGATGCGCATTTTTGTGCAAATTACTAGCTCCCAATGGCCTAATAGTTCATTAATAAGAACTAAGAAGATTGACATATCTAGCATTGAGCGAGATTCTTGGTTTTTAAGGTTCACATCAATACAGCTGCCTCACTGCCTGCTACAGCATAAAGTGATTAAATATTTCACTCATGTGTAAATAATTTTTTAAGAAAATAATATTATACTGTAAATTCTATCTTCACTCTCTTAATTTTGTCCTTTTTAGCTTTTCAAACATGCGTATATGCAGTAATAGCTGACACATGTTTAGAACACCTAAATCAAAGGAATTTTAGTAAATAAATATACTATTCAGGTAATATTTAAATTTAATATGTATATATAAATATATTCAAGTAAATGCCAATACATGTCATTAGATAAATTGTTTTTAGTTTTAATACATGTTCAATACACTGTTTGTATTTTTACATTAAATAATGTATTCAGATTAAGGCTGTGATTTATAGGCTCTATAGATATTACCAGTATTATGAGTTATGATTTATAAAATGTACAGGTATTACATAATAACAAATACATGACACTTACACACATATATATATGTAACACAATAAGTTTAAGTATAAATAATATAAATTGTAATAGATGGTATTGCATTAAATAAAATAGTACAAAATAAAACAGTGGAATATCTTATGACCTTATAAAACTAATTTATTGTGGTATTATAAAAATAAAATTATCACAGTTTTTTTTTTAAATTTAACTCTAAAAAACATTTATTGTACTGGGTTATTGACTAAACATTAAACAAGTTAACCATTATAATATTAAAAAGATTATGCATAATATAGAATATATATATTCATAATAGTATAGTTACTTAACGTGGAATATATATTAGTATAAGTAATATTATATAAATGAAAGTAAATAGTAATTATATTAATACTACATATTTTGAGTTGTTCATAATTTAAATAAAATCTAAATCTAAACATTCTAAAACCAAACATGGGAAATTATAGTTTTGAATTCTTCTAATATGGAGAAAAGTCTTTTTTAATTAATGGTGGAGGTACATTACTTGTAGTAGAGTTTGAACGACCTTCTGTTAAATAGCCACCGACACTTTGAACACCTGAAAATAAAATTATACGAAATTACATGGGTATTTTTGAATTCAAAATGAATCATGCCATTTTCTAATGAGCATACACAGATACCATAACATACCCATTAAATAAGGCATTGAAGGTGCACTTGAAATGAATAGATCATGATTTTGATCTTTGTAAGCAGACCATGCAGGAAGCTTATCCAGTTGTGCTTGGACTAAACTACCATACGATATACTTGAAGACATGGTCTTCAATGCTTTCACAATCTGTGCTTTAGCTCTGGCACTTCCATTGACTCCATCTAAGCGACCATCAAGCAATCCAACTAAATATGATATTAAGTCTGTATCTAACGCCTAAAAATATTGTCAAATTGTCAGAAATTACACATTTTTTAATATAAATTTGAACTGATATTACATACCTGTTTTACAAGGTTATCTTTTTTTGCTGCAAACATTCGACTGAGTGTTTCAGATGAGACATAAATTAAACTGGAATTTTCTTGCATTGCTTTTTTCATTGGACCAATGCACTCAGTTTGAGACATGCATCCAACACATATCTAGTTATAATTGTAATATAAATATGTAACAGATGTACAATTATTGTACAAATTACTGAATATTAGTATATCATATAATATGTACATTGTACATTTCAGAATAAAAAATTAACGCATTTAAAAAAGAATTATGAGTAAACATTAGATATTATGTTGAGTATTAAATCACCATAAATCGCCAAACTCTTAAAGTTTGATTATTTTTTAATAAATTACTGGACTCTGTTATTTAGGAATCTTCTAACAAACATTCCAAGAATTGGTGAAATTTTGAATTAAAAAAGCATGATAAATTTATGTAATTTAACAATATTAAACTATTGAAATGATAAGAGTAATTATTTATTATTTATAGAAAATAATATGTTACCTCATTTAGTGATAATTGATGCAATATCATAAGCACTGATTTTGGTACATCAGGATTGGACAGCAATGACAATTGAAAACAAAGGCGGGGAATGTGACCTAATGCTGGAACTTGGTCACTGAGATGAGGTTGTGCTTCTAATAATTTTACAATTGATGTTGTTATTATTTCCAATTTATCATTCTGAAATAATAAAACAAAAAATAAATAAATTTTAGTTTTGATCAAAAATCATTATCAAACAAGTATCTCAATATTATTAGTACTCATTAGTAAAATACCTTTTCTTTTGTCATTGAACTAATACATGTGTCTAAAAGTTCAGATAAAAATTCTTTTGGTCTCCTAACATTCCAACCAGGGTTGTTATTAAATAATCTTAAATAGACCCCAGCAACAACAGTCTCATTTGTAGGTGATGATAGAACTATACTGGTATCTGGTAATTTGATAACACCTTTAGGATTTTGTCGAAGTGCTATATAATGTCTAAAGTAAGAAAAAAATTATCATAATACTATAAAATACACTATATTATATATGCCGTTAATAAATGTATTCTTACTCTCTAGATATTTTGTTCACATTTCCAAAAATATGAATTCTCGATTTTTCATTCCAGACAAGTTCAGGATTTTCCTGATCATTATCTAAAAGTCTAACAGTTGATGACGGTAAATCTCTCATAGTATCCACAATTGCTAATGGTAAAATTTGTGCCAACGCTAAACGCAACCTTGGGCCACTTAATTTTTCAGTCATCAAACGGCTCAAAAACATTGCACTTCTATCTCTTAGACCAGATTCATTATCACCATTACATAATAAATCAACAGCAAACAAATGTCCTCCTTTATTAAGTATATCTTTAACAATTGTTGAGGATGTTGATAGTGTTATAAGGATATCTAGAATGAGCATTTGGTCTGATGGTGTTGAATACAAACAAAGTAAAACAAAAATCACTACTCCAGAATTAGCAATATCTGTGATACATTCATTATTTTTAGTCACTGTTAAAATGATATCCAGAGCACAATGCTGTACTATTCGAATAGTTTCAACACGTAATAAACTGAAAAGTAAATCAAAGTAACCGATACAACTCACTTCAAGACCTATAAAATAAAAATTGATTTAAGAATGTCACCAAATACAAATCCATTGAAAATAGCAATACTTACCAGGATTGTTTAAAATTAAATTATTAAGGGCGTTCAACACCATAATAAAACTGTTGACCCGTTTTTCATCTAAAATATTATTCAGTGGATTATTGGATTTTATGTATTCTAAGAGATCCAACAAGAATGCTTTAGGGTTCTGTAAATTAATATTAATTTATGTAAATCAATAAGTAGGCCTTATATATTATAAGAGTAATAAGTTTAGGCTTTAAATTAAATAAATTGAAATCTAGTATTTACTTTGATTGTGTATTGTGGTTGTTCATTAAACACTCTTATAAATATATTTCCAACAATTAATTCATTTCGATGACTAGAAAATGTTAATCCAATTGTTTCAAAGTTAACAGATTCTTTCTGATTACACATAGTATCCAGAAAATCACTTAGTTCAGCTCTTGTACTATTATCCCAAACCATATAAGGTGTTTCACAATTGCTGCCAAGCGTTTTTAGCAACTAAAAGTACATGTAAATGTAAATTAATTTAATTTAAAAATATAGAAAACAAATTACTTGATGTGGATTCTCTTCAGAGAGCTGTTCTGCAACATAAGGAGTCAGTAGTTTTTCAAACAGAGATTTGGCCACCAAGTTTTCAGGAGTAGATAAATCACCTTCATAATAACCACCTAATCTTGCACATGCTTTTACTGATAACTTAGATAATCTATTAAGCACTTCCTAAAAATTGAATTACAATTTAAGTAAAATAAGTAAAAGAATAATTTGTGTCTTTAATCTTACTTGATTATTAGCCTCCTCTGACCGCTCAACTCCACATTCTTCTAATGTATAATCATACGAGAACATATATGTTAATAAATGCCAAATTGCACCTTTTTGTAGAAATAAGTTTTGAAGATTTGAATCAGACGCCATTGCAGAAATACAATCCACAGCATCACAGTGTAATTTTGGTAAGTTCTATAAATACAGTTCAGTTATATGAAATGTATATTAAACCCATAAAGGGAATTATGAGTATTGATTATTGAATAATGATTTTTAAAACAGAATTGCCTAAATGAAGTCATTCTACTAAGAACATAACTGAGGAGTTATAATTGTATGCAATAATGTTACTTTGCTGTTCTTAAAATAAACAATAAATAAATATATATATATATACCTTGAAATACAATATTCTAGTGATATCATTCACTATCTGAGGCATCTGAGAGAATGTATCTCGGCACATTGGAAATTGAGATGCAACTTTAAAACAAAGAGTGCAGTATGTACAAACTGATACTGACATTTCTGTCTGTGTCGATGATTTGTTTAATACAGAAACACATCTAGAATAGGCTCCAAGTAAATCCTAAAACCAAACATAATATTTTATTACAATAAACATTAAATTATTTATCCAAAGAATTATTATTAACTTAAATTTAAATGAAGTATTTTACACAAAAAAATATTGACTATCTTGTATATTAATGTTTTTTTTTTTAAACTAACCCATTTTTAGTTGCAAAATGAATACTTTGTTCAACTTATTACTAGTCTTGTAATAATTTATTAAATTTTACATTTGTATTTTTAAAATAAAATGTATAAAAATTTTCTATTTGATAATATTTAAATCACAATTTATCAAATTTATAATTTTGGTCAACAACAATATGTCATAATATAAAATATTTATGTAGAACTGATCTGCTGACTCTGGTGGTCAATTTTGGAAGTGAATTTTTTATATATTTCTTATCCTAATTTTGTCAGCGGGCCAAATAAGGTTTGTCAAAGCCACCATTTAGTGAACCCTAACTTAAACTTGAAAGCACAGGTACACAACCTGATACTGAAATAATCAATTAGAAATCAAAGGTAATTTTTCAATTCAAAAACTCATTGGGTGGAATCACTTACATATCACAATCATACATGCATCTAATGGCAGCAGACGTCTGAAGGCTTTGCTGGTAGGGGGGCAGACTTTTGGTAACACAGTCTGTGATCAATGATTATTGTATTTTTAAAGATAATTAAATAATATTAGTCATGATTAAAGGTATAAGTTTGCCTAATATTTTAAATTTACATACTATATTTGGAGAAAAAAATTATGCCGCAAGAGGGGCAGCTGCTCACACTAATTAGAGATGGTTAATAATATGTCTATTTTACCATGTTACAATATGTATTTAACACAGTGAATACACAATAAAAACACTATTTAAATGATAAGCCCGATGGTTTGGGTTAAAATGTTAGTATAAATCTAAATGAGTCTGAAAAAAATAAGCATATTTGTATTTACAACAATAAACATATAATTCACTAACAATAAATCCTTGTTCTCGATTGAGCTCCTCTGCATTCAATGCTGAACAATTGACTGTATGATATGCAAGTTCACTAGCAGCTGCAAGTAACATGTTACCTTTAGAAAACAACTGTTCATCACTTGCTTCCAACCTTATGGTTTGAACTAATTGTTTGTATCCAGCATACTTATAAGGCTCAAGTTCTGTGAATATATAAATAAATAATCTATTAATCTATTAAATATTTTAATATAATATTAATAATACAACAAACCTTTAGAATAACGGTGGAATAAAATGCTTTGGGTTTGAAGTATCAAAAGAATATTATTAGGATTAGGTCCATCATGTACCCACAGACTTCTACTGCAAAGAAAATCATATGCCCTATTTGCCGCAACAAATATTTCCTAGGAAATATAAATTAATTTTATTATATACTATCATTCTTCTAAAAAACAAGCCAATGGTCACGCTATCAAGGCTTTTTCTTTAATAAATAAAAAAATTCTTCTATTAAATTTTTATGAAAAAAACGTTGAAACATATCATATATATTTATAGCTAACTAATAAATAACCTAACATAAATTGCTATTAAATATTAACTTATAAATTCTAGCCTATAACAGTTAGTTACTGTAAAAAGTGTTTGTTTAGGATATTTATGACAGAAGTTTTCGATTATTTTGTATGGTTAAATACTTAAATGTGTTTATTATAATAATTATTTTTTTTATTTATTATTAGAAATATACAATCTGTACACTGAGGCACAATAAGAATATGGGTTAATTTATACAGTGACATGAAATGAGTTGTTGGAAGAAGCCACCCAATAGTGACACTTCCTATTGACTTTTTTTTTAAAACTACTTTTTAACAATTTGTTTTTTTAGTTGTTCAGGAGATCTCTGCGCCACTTTTTTTCAGTATTTTTTCGCCTTAATTGTAATATAATCATTTTTTACTTGAACTTTGTTTTTTTTTTTTATCAAAAATAAAATAATTAGTAACTCTAATTATTTTTAAGTGTAGAGCTACTTAAGTTTTGGTGTAGAAAACACCAATTAATCCTTTAATTATTGATGTTAAATAATAGTTAATGAGAAAAACTCAGAATAGTCATTCATCCATTCATGAGTCAATATTAAAAAAAAAAAAACATAAAGCAAAAAACAAATGTTACAACCAAAAACCATTTTAATTTTCTTCTTTTCTCATAAGTTTAGGTTTTTAAGACATTACAGCTAAATAAATATTTTGCCATCTATCCCTGTTCTTTGCAGTTTTTCTTTGTTGGATGTTAGGCTCCATTGCCATAATAGAATCTTCCTTGACATAATCTTCCCACCTTAACCTTAGCCTCTCTACATGTTTTTTCTACTTCAATCATCAGCTTAACTAAAGATTCTTGTTTACCGCTTGCAACATCAGTATTCTTTTAAGAATCTATATGAGGCGTTTGGAATTGAGGTTAATATTCATCACGATGTAATCTCCTACTTATCTTACAAATAACATCAAATATCAAGCCATATATTTTTCTAGGAACTTTTATATCAAATAATAATAATCTTTATTCTTTCTCAACAACCACATCTCAAAACCATTTAGAATAATTGATTGTATTAGTGCCAAATATATTTAATGTACAGGATTTTAAGGCTTTTGCATAAAGTCCTTGTTTTGGGAACTTTTATTGGTCTATACCTTGTACTTAATAGTATCCTTTATACACTAATTGTATTCTTAACAATACCTCTGTTTTCTGAATAATAATCATCTCTAAATATTTTAATTTGGTCCTTTTAATTAAATGTATATGTTTAGATACCATATATTTTCCTTTGGCTAACAAAAAGATACTCTGTCCTATTACCATTAGCAGTTAATTCAACTTTTCTTAGGTTAGGTTTTATGGATTTTTCTCTCAATTTTTATACCATCCCTCAATCATTTCCTAAGGATGATGTAATATGTGAATGTTAGGAGTCCTATTGTCTTAGAGAAATTACTTCAAATTTGATCTAACTCGTCAATATATGTATAAATATTATAAACATGTAAAAACTAATTAGTAATTAATAATCTTAAGTAATATTTAATTGATATTAAATGAACAATAGGTAAATTCCAATGCTACTTACCCGCCCTTTAGGGTTTTTATCAGGGTGATTAGCTTGGGCAAGTTTATAATAGGCTTTTCTAGTAGTGGCTTCATCATAATGATGTCCTCGTTGTAAGCCTAAGGACACATACGCATCATCTATAGACATGGCAGGTGGCTTTTTTTCTACTTCATTTTTCCAAGCTTCTAGTACATCTTTCAAAAGTGTTACCTAAAAGTAAATATAATAAAAAATTAATACAATATTGTGCTTATTTAAATAATCTATAATTTAAAAATGCAAAGAATATAATCTTACTGGATCATTAATTGGCCAATCTGGAAACCTTTGTACATCACATAAATGCCTTAAATAGAATATATTACAAAATAATTCTGATTGCAGCTGTGGGTAACGCACAACTGGTATAGCACAATATTGGTAGTATGCTCTATTATTTCCACGAAGTTTAGGTGTAAAATCAGCAATATGACATGCAATTTTTTCAATCAACATTCGTCTCATTTCGGCATTCCAAATAGCTTCTGGAGTATCAAATTCTCCTAAAAATATTTGAGCAAATTTTTCAGGGCCATGGTTTTCCAAATAAAAGACCATTGCTTCTGGCAGTAAAGGTCCAAGTACACTTCTTTGCATAAGTTCTCCACTTTGCACCTATCAAATCTTGAATTAATATTATGCTATAAAGACATTTAATTACATAATATTCTTACTTCTTCATTTCGAAAAGCTTGACAAGTATGAGTAAGTCTTAAAAATTTAGCAATTGGCAAGATGTTTGAACCTGTATACATCAGCAAAAAGAAAAATACTCCAGTCATGTATAACTTAGCTGCATTTGGGTTGTCTGATGCAATTTCACACAGTAAATATGCAACTTTTTCAACGAGAATAGGATCAAATGTTAGAAGAAGTTGAACTACATGAGGTAGATGAAGAGAATCAGTTAAAGCTCTCCTGATACGTGCAATTGGCCAAATAATTGCTCCATCATTATCTCTAATATACAAACAAATATAGAATTATTATTAAAAGTGTTGATGTATTTAAAAGAAACATCCAAAATCTTGACAGAGTTAAACAACAAGTCAATTAAAAAATTCTAGGATCTATAATAATAAAACATTAGGTAAAGCTACAATTTAACAGGGTAAAATATGCATATAGCTAATTCAAATATTTAATCTTTAAATCATTATGTTGTAAACGAGGATATACAAGTTAATAATACTTTATATCATGTTTGAAAACTGGTTTCAAAATTATTACCTGCTGGGATAATATTGACACATTTTTATCAACATAGAAAGTATAAGAGAGGCTAGGTCACTTTCATTCATATAACTTTGATCTTTAGCCAGTACTGTCCATTTGAACTGACTTAACTTAAAAAGAGGTTTCCATCCCTCTAGTCCAGGAGTCCAACATTTTGACATAGGCTTTAAAACACCTTCTTTGTATAAATCTTTCATCTAATAAATTAAAAATAATTTAATACAAAATATAAGATAATTTGTTATTACTTTACCTCTTGAAAAGTAATAGGACCATTAGATTTATCACCATTTCCAAGTCCATAATACCACTGTTTTTCATTATCAAGTAACATATCTTGGCCAGCCTCTATCAGGTTTGTTTGTGTAGGAACAACAGCTCTTGTTGTATGTAAATGTGCTAATGTTAGCAAATCGACAAGAACAGTTACACCTTTCGATTCAATTATATCTTTAACATTCTGTTTATTCAGTACAAGTTTGTTAAGGAATAAGAGTAGCCTGTCTCTTTCAAGTTTTTCAACAGTCTAAAAAACAAATTATAAGTTGCAATAGAAATTGTATAATATAAAACTGATGATTATATATTTACATAATTTAATAAGTTTCATAATTACAAAATTTTTTAAAAAGTAAAAATATTTTTTAAAATCTCTCAAAGGAAAGCATACCTATGTTCAATTTGCATAGAAATATCCGAGGAAATATCATTGGGTATAAAAATGAAATTTTGATTACATTTTAATTATTATTTATGAAAAATGGACTCACCTTTTCTAATTTTACAAGAATATATTTTGTATCAGTAAACGGTCCGATTTCTTCGAAATATTGTCCATAAATTACAGTCATTGCTTGGAGACACAAACATTTCATTTCTATTTTTAAAGCTAATAAAAATCGATGGTATAAATCATAAAAAAATCGGAATCTGCAAATAGTTAAACATTAATAAAACTTGTATAGGACAAACATTTTTTTATTTCTTACGGATTTTTTATTGCAAAATCTATACTTCCATCTAAAAGTAATCTTAAGTAGTAACCATCAATACAAACTTCATCTTGTAAACTAGGGTATTGCACCTCAAATTCATCATGATTCCAAGCAATTAAACTATTTGTAGTAAGTTGGCGATCTGAATTAAATGCTTGAATTTCTTTTTTCAAAGCATCATGGAGTTCTTCTCGAGTCTATCATAAAGTTCAACAAAAAATAAAAAATATAGTTTTTAAATGATATTGAAAAATAATAAAATCTAGCACAATAAGCAAACATGCTATGGAATAAAAGTACGCATGAAAAAGAAAACACTCGGAGTAGGGCGCAGATCCCACTGTGTTGTCTCCATTATACAAATATATACAACATAGCAAATAAACACAGCAGAACCAATTGAGTGTTGCTAACTTTAATGAGTGAAATTACCTATTATCGAATATATTAACTAGGGTATGTGATTGGATTTAAATAGTATTTACATTTTGAAGTGATCACAAGCATTTTAAAATTGTAATATTTTACAAAGTTATATCTCACATTAAAATTTAAATATAATCAAAAGCCTTTGAGATGCTCTAGATAATATTCATATCTTTAAGTTTGATAATAGATCACTTAACTTTAATATTAAAGCTAACAATACAAAACTGCTACATACTTTAAACATTTGTAAGATAAATAACAAATATGTGGATTCAATGTCCTCTTAATGACACTAGACTTGAGTTATTTTTAACAATAAGTTCACTTTAGGTAATACCAGAGGTTATGAGATTTATACCCAAGTTTGGTGTACAAATTGTTTATTAATAGGTTTTAGTAATTTTTAACTGTTACGGAAGAATATAAGAATATTTTAATTTGTTGAATTTTAATTGTGATGGGGACTTAAGCAGCACCCCATAATTATATTCATAGTGGTTTCAGATACAATCTGCTTACACAAAAGTTTTGACATATTTTAGTCGGCGTAGTCGTGTTTATGGATATAGCCAATATGACCAAGGCCAAATCTGCGAAATTAGCTTCTCGCAGAATTTTGAATTAAAGTTGATAAAATAAATAGCACAGTAGTAAAAATAGTAACATATTTAACACCTAGTGTCGATAAGTACAATTTTTTTGATTCAGATTTCAGTATGACATCTTATTATCAAAGCTTATAGGTTGATATAGGGATATTTTTACTATCCACATCTGAGAATGTCTGATCAACTTTGTTTGAAAATTCAGAAACAAGAACCGGATTTGATCTACAAAGGAGGTTATGGTCAACCTTGGGTAAAATAGGGTAAGAACTGAGCAAGGCTGATGTAAAAGTTTACTATATAAGTGGGGAATGGAACAATCCTCTCTTTGCTCTTTTGGAAGCGAACAAACAATTAAGCATATTGCGGAAGAATGTCCAATTACCAAATTTGAAAGGGGAATAGTAAAAATACTTGAAGCTCAGGTAGAGGCAATCAATTGGTTAAATAGCCTACAAACACCATTTTAGTGAGAGTCCCAATTTCTGATCATGTTACCATTAAATTTACCAAGTGTGTCATATTTCAAAGATGTATTATGTTATTGTAATTTAACAATGTGTACTACATCTGTTATTTTGGTATAGAGGTTGGTCAATTGTACAAATATTAAAAAATGATGGAAGAGAGAATTAATTCTAGGGAACTGTAGAAGATTTGTTCAATTTTGGAGATGGATAAGCCAAGTCAGACTTGGATTAGTTATTAATTAAATTTAAAACTAATCACATAATTTTTTTAACTTTTTTAAAATGCTTATGGCTTTATGGCTTGTTTATATACTTATATCTGAAACAAGAATAAATTCATAATAATGATAACTAAAAAAGTACCTGATGATTCCATAACAGACTAGGCGAAGTGTGGTTTTTATTGAACTTATAATAAAATAATTTCCAATTTGCTTGACTTTTAATTCTTTCTCTACGTCTTCTTAATACAATTGGACGGACTTGTAATTTATCTTCTTTTCTTTCCAAGCCTAATGATGCTCCCCAGTGACCCAAAGCAATTTCTACTTCTTTCTCTAATGTGCGAAGTTTTCTTTCCAGCGCTGCCAAGTGGGGATTTCGTTGATTTTTTGCTGCATGATCTTGAGCAAGTTTCAGATTATCTCTAGTAATTAAATGATCCTCATTTTCATCCATTTCTACTGATTCGCTCGATTCCAAAAATCTTATTAAACCTGATGGCTAAATAAATAAATATTAAATATTAATACAATTTTCCTAAAAAATGTTTGGCTATCATATCAAATTTACCATTAATCGAGCTAATAAGTCCATAGCAATAGTATTATTAGTGACCCACAATCCAACTAAATGCCTGGAAAGCTGTCTGTGTACAAGCATACGTCTATTATCATCACGAGTAAACAATGCTGTTAATAAATGACTAGGTAATGCTGCTTCAGCTAATGCTAATTCTTGCATTCGTCCAGATATTTCAGCATCACCTTCTTCTATTATTGCTCTCATAACTAACCCTGCACCTTTTACCACAGTTAATGATGGATGCTACAAAATAAAATTCAACAATTTAAAATAGTTATTGATATTGAGTAGTGATATAATTATTTTAATTCAAATTGTATTGTCAATTATTCATAGTCAATAATAAAATAGAAATATTAATAAAAATAATTGAAAACACAAATGTATTAACCAAAAATCATTTATTGCTCATTCATGAACTTAGGCAATAAATCCAGTTGCTGTTTTATACCAAAATAAACCTGTTTACTGTATCTTCTTATATCTTAGTCATCGGTTAACACATTATTAATAAATTTTGAATTTTAAGAATTTTAAAATGTAATAATATTGAAGTTGAAAAATTAATTAAAAAATTTAAGGAAGTTGTTTTCAAGTAAATTTTATGAAAAATTCAAAAATGTTTTTAAAAATGTTATTGAATAAATATTTATAATTGGCAAAAGATTTTTACTTTTGACCAAAAAAACAAAATAATTAATATTTGTGTAAAGCGTTATTGACACTTAAGTGCATACGCGGGAGAGTTCCGGCATTTATTTTAAACATAGCCACATACATTAATGATCACTTAGGTATTATGCACACATTTACATGACCTATAAACACACATATAAAATTGCCCATACTGAACTCCTTAACACCGGTTGATATCAAATTTTCTTAATTACATCAACATGTAAAAATATAAAGTTCATTTTTAAAATTGATATAAAATATTTTCATTTATAATACTTAAATATTCAAGATTTAGTAGGTATACATATTTTTATGCCTATTAAACAATTACTTTATTCTAGAGAATCAAAACAGAGGCACTATTTAGATACTTATTTAATCTTTTAAAAATGAAATTATTTACCTGAAAAAGTTGAAATAAATATCTTCCTCGTTTTGCCACTAATGATAATAATGTATCAAAATGTGTACCATCAGTTGTTTCACTATAGGGAACACAAAGTGCAAAAGTAAGAATATCCAACATAGCAGATACCACTAACGCACCAGTTCCACGTTTCTTAGAAAAAAAATTATGTCAAATTTAGTTATTTTACTTAGATTGTATGGATATGAAACTATATGTAACTTACTATATGTTCTACCCACATATCAAGCAATGATTCTAAAAAACTAGAGGTAGCCAAAAGTGACGATTTATTGAGCTGCTCTTGTCTAATATCACTGTCACGATGCATAGGTTGCATGAGAGTACATATCATATCTAAAGCAGCATGAGTTATAGCTTCATGATCCCTTTTTAATGCCCGAGTCACTTTTCTTCCAAGTTTATCTTTAAGCCTAGAAAATAATTTTTTTAATTTTTGAAATAAATACATAGCCATCAAAACAATAGTACTTGTGTTGTATTTTTTTAACCCATAAAAAAACTTACAACACATGTGTAAAATTTGCTGCCCCCAAAAGTGCTTCCTGGGGTAATTGCATCCCATACCCCCCCCCCCCCCACTTAAATATGCCCCTGTGCAAATGATGTCAATTGGTGTCATCAGCATATGTGAACTATACTAAATTACGTTAATTGATGTCCGCAGCAGTAGTTACCATTCATGATTTAAAAATGTTTACTTGTGTAGTATTTTATCATTATGCAGCATAAAGATGTTAACAAGATAAATACTTATACACCACCATAGCCCATATATATAACCCGAGCACCATATATTTATTTCAGATGTGCAGCAGTCAAAATTTGTTATCATTGAGTAATATTTTTAGTTAACGGATAAATTTTATAATAAGATGGAAATTATTTTATCAACAAATAGCAATGTATTTTGAATCATTTGAAAATTAATAGTATAATTCCACAAGAAACAACTGGTTTAAAATATTTCTCTCAATCAGATATTTATTAAATTCTATTATTTGCTACATCTGAAGTTTATAATAATTTCAACCAACTCGCATTAGTCTAGAATTTCAGAAAAAATTACAGGTATATACATATATTTGTAACTTGTCATTTTATTATTATTTTTATATTCTTTCCTAAATTACTTATACCAAATATCTAATTTTTACATTATAACTCATATAATGTATATTTCATTATATTTACCTAAAGGGTGTTTACCCATTGATTTATATAAAAAAATAAATACATGTATTGCTGCTGCATATGATTATCCATCTATAATTACACCCTAAGAGGATATGACTATTTTGTGTGTTAATATCTATGAGTAAGTTGTTATTGTATAACACAATGTTGAAGATAAAAAATATGTAAGCAAATATTTTAGTACCTAATATTAGAATGATAGTAATATAAAACAAAGCTTGCAAACTAGAAATATAATTCTATACTACATACTCTGGTAACATGATAAAAGTAGAAAAGCCTGCTTTAGTAGCAAATAATCTTCTCAAAGCATGAAATTGGGCCTCTAGTTCATGAACAGCAATCTCATTCTGATCACCTTGATGAGCAATTATTGATGTAAGAGCCATGACTATTAACTTTTCTTTATTTTCAGTAAATAGTTTCTATAAATTAAGAAAATTCACATTTAAATTTAATATTAAACTATATAAATATATTAATTTTTAAATGAATATCCTTCGTAACTGCAATTAAAGTAATTACAAAACATAATAATTATTTAGCACAATTAACTTATAATATTAATTATTTAACTAGATAAATAAAAAACCTATATATAATACAAATGTTTAAAGCTTAATCCATTAAAGTAAGTAACAAGCTAATAATATTATATTATACATATAATAACAATATAATAAGAAAAAATATAATTTTGAAGTCTCAAAGTTGACCCAACTTTACATTTTATTTTATTTTGTCATTTTGTCAATTTATTTGTTGAATATAACAAACATTTTTTAAAGAAATTTGGCTAGTTTTTAAATTTAGTAGTTAGAAACTCAGTTTTTATTAACACCAAATAATAACATTCAAAGATTTCTTGAAATCAGAAATGTTTGTAACTATATGGAGTAAAACTAAGATCTTGTCAATAAAATAAACAAATATTAACTGCATAATTTAAAAAAAAAATAATTTAATATCTTTTATGATATAAAAAGTAATTTTTAGAAAAAATAGTAAGTGTTATTTAATTTCTTATGTAAAATATTGTTTTTATTTATAGTTGTGTAACTTACATCTTCAGAAACAGAATGAATTAAGCCACTGTACTCAATATTAGCATTAAATCTATCCAAAACTTCAGCAAATGACTTTCTAGGTGGAGGTTCTTTAATACACTTTAAATGGTTGGATTCAATCTAAACAATAAAAGAAAATACATTTATAACAAACAATACTTAGAAAATTGAATAATCCACCTTACTTCTTGGTCGGGTGATACATTAAAAGGTATAAGTCTTTTATCTCGAGGAGTAGGCGAAAGTTTTACATGTATATGGTGATTTCCAGATGACCTTACACTATCTAGTAAAGTAGCCAAGAGGGAATCTCTATAAATTTAATAATTATATTAATTTGTTATCTGGAAAATATTTATTAGGCAAGTTTACTAAGTACCTATTGGTAGCAGTGTATGAACGACATGATGAATCTGCATACTCAATACAGAACTGTTGTGCATCAATTGGATCTCGTATTAAAGCAAACACTGATGACAGTGGTCTTAATGTGACAACTGTATACGTCTGAGGATCTCTTTCCAGTAAACAAACTTCACTTAAGCAAAGTAATCTCCGTTGTGGACATTCTTGGTGTCTAGGAACACCAATTTTTTTAACTTGAAACTCGCAGACAGATGTAACATGTTCATCTGAGCTATATCGCCCTAGTCTTTTGATCAAAAAATCATCATGTGTTATACTGTGGCGGAAAAATTCTATAGGTATTTGTAAGTATATCATAGCTCTTTCCTTGACTTTTTGAAATATTTCTTCTCTATTTGAGCTGATGAATAAATGCTAAACAAATATGCCTTATTAATAAATAAATACAAAAAAAAAATGTTATTATTTTTACCATTCTTCCATAGGGTCGTGATATAATAACAAAACCACCTGGGATATCTTCAACATGCTGAATAGCTTCTATGTCCTTGTATCGATAACTAGCGAGAACTTGAGCAGTTGCAGTATCTAATTGATCAATAGAAATAGGAGTGACATTTATAGTTACTGGAAGTCGAGTATCAGACCAATGATACTTCAGAGCTTCATAATTCTATAATAATTTAACAGTGTCAGCAAACAAATCTCAATTTGTATACAATAAAAGAGACTATAATAATTTTGTAGCTTACATATATTTCTTCTTGACCACGCTCAGAAAATTGATGTCTAAACTTGAGAGCATCAGTTAATAAATTTGAACGAAAATCAGTTGAAAATTTAAATTTATCAAGTTTATTTTTGTCTCGAACAGATAACAAAAAACCACCTGCATTTTGTGGATCAACTTGTATAGATATTATTTGGTTGTATGAGTATCGATTGGTAATTTCTAAGCTATTTGGATTATATGTTGTTATACCATGAGTACCAACACTAAATATTCTTTTATATCTGAAAAAATTAGATAATTTTAAGTGGAATAAACAAATATTGCATTACTACTGTTACATACTTGCCCCTCCAAGAGTGCTTCGTTACAAAGTAACAAACAACATCTGTGTTATTTGGAATGGGTAACATGTTATCATCTAAAACAGACAAATGTATTGTAATAAACAGAGGATGTCATAAAATAATTATCAATTTATTGATACACATACAGGGTGTTCAACTTACAATGGCCATTAATTCATTTATACTTTAGCTAATTTTACATATTTTTTATAGTTAACATACATAACATAAGACAAATATTTTTTACTAGTTTTATTATTTTAAATTAGTAATTGTATTAAAAAAAAATTGATAATGATTTACAAAAAGATGATTGTGTAAATAAAAGTGTAGGTTTAATCTGATATATAAGAAAGGAATGGGTAACACATACTATACAAATATAATAACAGTGCATTTATAACTTCAAAGTATAATTTATATTCAATATTTGAGATAAAAAATGACAAAATATTTAAACTATTTAAATAGAAAATGATTTACATTAAGTGTAGATATAATATATGAATTATAATATGTAAAAATAGGTACTTTTAAGATAGTATACTACTAAAGTATTTCTTTTTTAAAATAAAAAATAAATTGTAAAAACAATAATTATAGGTACTTAAAAAATGTACTAACCTTTTAGACTTGAGATCATTATCATAATATGTTGTTTATAAAAAGGTTTTATATTGTTTTATTTATTTGATGAAAGACAATTTTAATACCACTAAAATGACATACACTACATTTAGCCATTATTTTGGGTTAAATTAAGATTTTAAATTTCTAAACAATAATCATTCAAATCGGCAAAGATCAAACCATATAAACATAAATTTAACAAAAATATTAATTTTCATACAATTTAATTACATAACAATCAATCATAAATTACTATTTAATTAAAATGATACATAGATAATAATAATAATAATTATTATATTTAATATCTTCAACAAAAAATTTAAATCCAATACAAATAATATTTTAAAAAGACCATCAAATATATAGAATGAAACAAAAAATGTCATAGTTTAATCTACCTAATCAATCTCACACAAAAGTACATCAAAAAGCAATAAACCGAATGCAAATAAATTGTCATACTTCCTGGCATTGAAATGTTTTGAGGGTACAGCTTCTTAAATCATTGTACAGCAAATTGTAAGCTGCTCAATTAAAATTTGTCAAATGTAAATTTGACTAGTGTTATTTCTTGAAAACATTGAACAATAACACACTAGTTGTTAGCACTTCGCAGTTCGTAGCTTCATTTCAAGTAACATTTATTTTTTTATCAAGATATAAACTTTTAGACGACGGTACAACACTACGGTCTACGACGATTGTGGATTGATAATAATATTTCAATGCTACCAAGCAGTAAAATAAAAACTTTATTATCACTAGAAATTAGACGATTATCACGAACGGTTCTTCACAGGAAAAATTTTGTGTATGATATATTTCCTTATCACGTCTAAATTGACGACCATGGTAACGACCACGTTCGTCGTTATCACCTTATCACTTATCACCGAAAGATTTATCACTCTGACTATAGGTATGATCTTGGCGGGCAAATTTGATTTATACGATTACCCATCAGACCTATAGATAGAATAAGAAAATACAATTTTTTCGTTCATGCAAGAGGATAGCCAAAGCGGAACGTCGGAAACCCAACTAAATAAGATTAGCCGTGCATGGTACATCACCGTGTTCTCTACCTATTCATTGCATTTTATCTAATCGCATTAATTGGGCCATAAAAGTAAAACTAAGACACTCAAAAATTAATGGCGAATAAAAGTATAAATGTATAATCATTGGCGCAACTAGACATTTTAAGTAGGGGGTGCTTAAGCTCCAGGTTTTTTTTGTGACTCGATTGGACCTAACACCACTATTTGCCTATACTAACCACTAAAACAAAACAAAAACCATAGTTCTGGGTCTACACAGGACAGTATAAATTGATTTTAAAAACAGAAACAAAAAAAGTCATACTTGATGTAGACAGTATAATACTAAATTATCCCGAATATTTTATATGCTTTTTGATTTTGGGGTTATTGGATGATCGCCTATTTTAGTAGACCATATATCACAACCACAGTTAACTTTTCTTACTATTTTTGACAATTTCCCAATTTTCAATTTTATTTTAACGTACATTTTTTTTTATAAATAAGTACCTATATTGTTTTAAATATGTTTTCCTGTGAAATTTGCCATCTGAGTATATGTCCATTTCAGGTTTAAACAAGGAGAAAACATGAGGGATTTAAAAAGCACAGATTTTCGAAAAAAAAAGGGTACTTCTGTAATGATAGTGATGAATTATTTAATCTTAAGACAATGTTAATATAACACGTTAAAAATACATGAATACCACTGAGCATAATTTAAATATGTCATGTTCATTCTGAGTGCTTAGACTTCCTGATATCGAGGTGAAGGTCTCTCGGCCACCTATGACGTCGACCCTAGCAGCTTAGGAACCCTCGTAACTTCACTGTCTGAGACATATTGAGGTAATATTCAACACCGTTTATTGGTATTATAGTTGATACGATCTTTATCGTATCATTTGTATCCATAACCATTGTTTAGGGATTATTATTTATTAATCCCCGTCGTAACTCGTAGGCTATTTTGGAGATACATTTATCAGACAGAGGATTTCAAGTAGCCAAACCAAAAATTATGTAAATGGTGCAATGCCTCGTGAAATAATTTTGTAGTATAATAATGTTTTTAAGGTTCCATAAAATACAACTTTCAAAATTCAGCAAATATACATTGCAATCTATTTATTTAGCTAATTACAATATTGAGTTGTAGATATATGTAAATATTAATAATTTCATTTTTTTATAAATGTATAAGCATTATTTTCATGCACAATGTGAAAATTTTAAAATTTTAAATGCATAAATACATATTTTATTGATTTTTAAGTGTATACAAATCCGATAATTAATTCTGATGTATAGTAAACAATAAGCAATAATATTGCCAAAATACCTACCTTTTTTAACACAATTTACAAACACCGATATCACTGAGTAATAATAACCAATCGTCTGTAAAAAAAAATAATAATAATCTAGCAACTTAACATTTGTTTTTGATTTGATAATTTTATTTTATGAAGAACAATGTTACTATAGTTATAGTAGGTAATTTTATGGGCCATAGGTACATACTTTATAAAATATTTCCAGATTTACAATTCTCGTTTTTGTATATTGTAATTTTTTCTGATGAGCATTATGCGTGTTCATTGCTAAGCTAATCAATTTTTTACATTTCATATCCATTTCTGTCCAATTACTGCTGTACAGCGCGAATATTATAGAATCTTTCTAAAACAATCATAAAGTAAAGAATAATTAACAAAATGTTCAATACGAATTACCAACTGTTGTAATTTGTAATGACTAATTTTAAATTTAATTTCAGATTTTGTATTCAAAATGTATTACTTGTCCTATTTATTATTCATTATTAAATATTTCATACATTGTTTTATTTCATATTATATTGTAATTACTTTTGTATGTAATATATCAAAGAAATAACACTTCAGAAACATTTGAACGATAATGATAGTAAATCCTGAAATACATTTTAGCAATGTAATTCTAGTAGGTACCTCAAATTTCGTTGTAATAATACTCTGGAAAAAATGTACTAAAATATGAATTAGGTAAAGGCAAAAACAAAATATATAAACAAAGTATTTTTTTTAATCTTTATTATCAAATGTAAATGTTCTATAGTTATGTTTGTACCACTAAAACAAACCAAATTAGTATGATTGAACTGGATACACTCCACAATTCTAGTAAATTTATCGTTCGAAATATTAAAAATTCATCATATTTCCTGTAAATATTAAATTGTTAGTCAACCTTTAATTTGTTAATTCAAAATTAATCTTAATTTTTTTTATATTTAAATAATAGATTACAAAATGAGAACATACTTCATAACTTTTTGATGGTCTATTATAGTTGTTAATAAGTCATTGTAAATTTGTAAACATTAAAATTATATTTATTAGTACGTAATTTCCTGACCACGTTATCAGTGCAATCTACAAGAAAACAACAACGATATTCTATAAATCGAAAATATGTAGCCATAGGTATCATATTAAAAAAAAATGTTAATTATGTTGCAAAGGAATGGTGTTAAAATACAGAATAATAAATTATAAAATGTAGTACCTATACTTACTATTTGAGGAGTGATATGATTTATGTCCGACCAATTCGAACGAGCTGCAAATAATTTGAAACTGACAGGTTAGTGCTAAGCATAGCGTAATCAAAATGGTATCAAAAATAACAATGCAAATCAATATAACGGTATTGCAAAATATTTCGATGATGTAAAATACATTGAAGCATGTGTTGTATGTTTCTTCAAGGAAGAGTAAATACAAATTTAGAACGTTTTGGCCATATGTGCTGGACGACACGTCATGATTTTTCATCACTGTAAACGTGTTACTGAATGCCAACGGATATATTGCCATACCGATCGCCATTAAGAAACACAATACTGTGAATATATATGTAAGCCAGATGGATAGATTTCTCCACAAATCTAAAATATGTCTGTGCTGGTGCCGATAATTCGTGAAGTTGAACTGCGTGACCGATAAGCAATTCCATATATCTTCTGAGTAGTGGACAACGATGTATATCTTGTAGTTAGCGAATAGTATGTTTATCGAGATCAATAAATAGATCATGGACTCGACTGTGTTGTTCGTCCAATAATAAACACCGCATAAGCATAGTATCAACGACATAATACTTTGGTACAACATTAAAATAACAAAGATACTTTTGTAAACGTTATTGAACCTACCTCGAAGTTTTACTTTTTTGGGATCCAAAATTTGATAGAGACCGAGGATCTTTGCCAGCAATTGGTTGAGAATTAGTTCGTTATCGTCGATGTTTTTCATAACTATCGATGGTTAAGTATATATTTTGCCCGTCTACAAACATACCAACATCTCATAAACTAAATGATCATTAAGTACCTACATGTACATTTATTACAGTAATATAGGTAATAATAATGAATAAACATACCTACCTACTTTTTCAGAAAATTAAGCTATTTGTTGCTATATTGTGTTAATATAAACACAATCATCAGAAATTAATTTATATTTTTCACAACTGGCTAGTTCTTGAATCTAGTTACATAATACGTTACAATAAGTATAAAATAAAATATGTAATCTTTATCATATTATAAAGAAGCGAACACCTCTTAAAATGAAGTTTCCTTAACTGGATTGGAAATTGGTGTATTTCATCTTTATGTGCCTGCGACTATGAAAATGTGAGGTGGGCTTATAAAACGAAATTGTATTTGTAAAATTGCCTTTTTAATAAATTTAAGAAAAAAATGTTGTGTAGTAATAATGGCTTTGAAATAATAATTATTTTTTCTCCTATAATCCTATATATTATCTATATAATATATAGGATTACTTACTATACATTATAAATATATTATCCGATATCAAATACGTAAGTAGCAAGTAGCTATGTAATTTAGATATAACTATATACATAATTATTAAAAAATATTTATTATTAACAATGAAAACCTATACTTTAACCTATTCAGATGCAGTTTTTCCAAAATGAAAAATTTAAACATTTTTAAACGGTTGAAAAAGTGTTTTTTTCAAAAGAATTAGTACAATATAGATTATAAATAGTTATAGTTGCAGCAGACTGCAGTACAGCTGATACATTTCTCATAATTGTTTATTTATACTCAGTACCTATACTATTTTTCCTTTGAGACTTTAACGTTTCTATACAATTAATAATTATTGAATTTTATGAAGGTATAAACGAAACACGAATAATAATTTTTACTCTATATCCATAATTTACTTAGGACGAACTAATATAAAAAAAGTGCGTGACGAAGAGGAATACATCAAATATTTAGGCATTTTGCCATTTTGATAGAACATGGATTATTACGTAGAATATCGTAGTATACAATACAGTTTCACTACCACAGGGGACAGAAGTACAGAACATGTAATTACTAATTGGCAACTACTAATGTAGATAATATGTTATAAATTGTTTTACATTTTTCGCACAAACCTAATGTGTTGCCGGCGGCGTAGTGTATAGGGGAAATAAGTACATTAGTGCAATGTTCAATATTGTCCATAGTTATATTTTAGCTTATGGCAAGTAAACTCCGTTCGTCGGGAGGGCAACCAACGCCATAGTCCACGCTCGGCCACTCCGTCCAACATGTACACATTAATTACATTACTATCAATACTTATTATTCTTATTCTTTTAATTAGTTAATGTACATTTTTAACTGTGAAGAATCAAGAATAAATAAGTTCGGAACAACGTATATGAGGTTTTATAATATTTACTCTTTAGAGCAATTTTGAATAATTTAAATGGCAATGACGCCAATATAATCTATTTGCATAATTTTAAAACAATTTATTAGGTACCCTTGCACAATGAAATCTATACCACGGTCCTTAGAAAACATAAACTTCTGGTTACATTTATATTATATTATTATATTCATATTATAACCTCCTTGCATGACGTGTAGGTAATCATTTTTATTTCGTGAAATACAAGATTTTCAAAGAAGACATTTTATTGGAGTGTATCGATACGCATCGGGTCAATTTTGAGAGTACAAGAAGTTACACGTGCAATATATAAGTTATACATAACGACCCGTATCGGATTCTGAGTCCCATACTAGTCAGTATGCAACTATTTCTGTCTGTACATAACTGTTCATCCCTATTTAGATATCGAATTGTTCTTCTTGAAAATCTTGATCATGTGATAATATCTACTTTACGGTTTCGGCGCAATAGTATTTAAACCTTCGACATTTAATGGAATGCAACCAAACGTACAATAATAATCATCAGTTATAAACCTATAACCGTGGCTGGCTAACTTAAGAGAATCGATGGCAGACAGTTATTTAAGCCAAAACATACCAATATTCTGTAAATCATACACATACTTACCGACCTAATAATACGATAATACTTTTTAAAACGGGTTTAAATTTGTTATTATTTCTACTTGATATCGGTCAATCTACTTTTCCCAATTTTACCCCCGACAGCTAAAAAATTAATTTGAATAATTTGAAATTTTGGGAATTTTAAAAGTTGATTAAACGGAATTTGATTTAGAAATCTTAAAATGTGGACTGGCTGATCTCAAGTAGACATTCACGAGCTAACACAAGCAAATGTCCATAAAGGATAAAAAATAAATTAAAAAAAAAGAAATTGGTGTCAAACTCTGAAGACTGCAGTCTACAATCTCCTTATTCTTAAAGTCATAACATTATTTACATTAATTAATTTACTAAACAGTGATTATTTAAAGGGCACCAGCTGGTTTTCAAAGTTTGAAAAATGTCTATAAAAATATCAAATATATTTAAATTTAAGAAAAAAGTGGGAAGGGAAGAGGTGCTCGCAGGCAAATGCATTTTAAAAATAAAAAAAAAACAATTTCAAAATATATTGTATATACATGCATGGAGACCACCAGTCTACAATCAAAAATACAAATCAAAATGTCTATTGAAATTACTAAGTTCATTAAACAATGATTACCTATTTAGATGGCACCAGATGGTTATCAAGGTATAAAAATGCATAAACAATATTGTTTTTAGTTTTAATGGCAAAACAATAACTTAATATAAAACTCTAGAAGTGTTGACACTTGAGAAAAATTTAAAACTAGGCTTTCAAATTAACAAAAAATTGGATACTTTTATCGTGCCTATTATATTATCTCTGGGCTCGCATTACTTTGCTATTAAACTATATTATTCTATAATAATGCGCAGAGAACAGAATTTTCAAATTTAATATTTGAGATTGTTGTAACATAATATTGACATGAGTTTCAGTGGCACTATCTGCTAGAGCCAAAAATAAATAATAATTAGCAAATGCTGCAACTCTCCAGTACTTCTTATAAGTTATAACCTTATAACTAAAGTCCGACTTTAATTGACATTGCACCTATGTTTGCACACAAGATGAATCAAATCTGATCAAATATTGTGTTGTATAAAGTATCAACCTCAGTTATGTACAGTTCCGTCTTTACCCTATGGGCACGTGGGGCACGTGCCCAGGGCCCCCATCCAAATGGGGCCCCCGGCCAAATCGAAATTACAATTTTAAATTGTAATGTTTTCGCCGTTACCGATCCTATACGATTACGACGGTTATCGGCAACGACTCGCGGAGTATGTTTCGGTCGGGAGCGGGAGGGGTTACCCACACAAATGCAAGAAACTACAACAAGTTTTATATATATAAATCAATTACTGCAGTGCCAATAATCTATATCAGTTTCCACCCGCCCGCATTATGTTTATGTACTAGATTATTTATCTTATCTTAATTATGTCAAAGCAGTGAATTGAATAGGAATTTTATTTTGAACGTTTTCAGTAAATACACAATAAAACTGGCTGTCAGTACAAGTGCGCCGTTTGTCCGTTTCGTTTTGTTTATTTAACTATAATAAAAATATAAAATATAACATTTTATTAGTGTCTGTAATAGAGTTGTAGTCTCATTTAATTATGTCAAAAAGGACATATTTGAGTGGTTCAGAAAAAAGAAAAAGACTTGCGATCCAAAAAGAAAAAATAGCAGCAAATATGGCAGAAAAGTATTCTGGGTTACAGGCAAGAATTAAAGAGCAATTCATTTAATTATGTCAAAAAGGACATATTTGAGTGGTTCAGAAAAAAGAAAAAGACTTGCGATCCAAAAAGAAAAAATAGCAGCAAATATGGCAGAAAAGTATTCTGGGTTACAGGCAAGAATTAAAGAGCAATTCATTTAATTATGTCAAAAAGGACATATTTGAGTGGTTCAGAAAAAAGAAAAAGACTTGCGATCCAAAAAGAAAAAATAGCAGCAAATATGGCAGAAAAGTATTCTGGGTTACAGGCAAGAATTAAAGAGCAATTCATTTAATTATGTCAAAAAGGACATATTTGAGTGGTTCAGAAAAAAGAAAAAGACTTGCGATCCAAAAAGAAAAAATAGCAGCAAATATGGCAGAAAAGTATTCTGGGTTACAGGCAAGAATTAAAGAGCAATTCATTTAATTATGTCAAAAAGGACATATTTGAGTGGTTCAGAAAAAAGAAAAAGACTTGCGATCCAAAAAGAAAAAATAGCAGCAAATATGGCAGAAAAGTATTCTGGGTTACAGGCAAGAATTAAAGAGCAATTCATTTAATTATGTCAAAAAGGACATATTTGAGTGGTTCAGAAAAAAGAAAAAGACTTGCGATCCAAAAAGAAAAAATAGCAGCAAATATGGCAGAAAAGTATTCTGGGTTACAGGCAAGAATTAAAGAGCAATTCATTTAATTATGTCAAAAAGGACATATTTGAGTGGTTCAGAAAAAAGAAAAAGACTTGCGATCCAAAAAGAAAAAATAGCAGCAAATATGGCAGAAAAGTATTCTGGGTTACAGGCAAGAATTAAAGAGCAATTCATTTAATTATGTCAAAAAGGACATATTTGAGTGGTTCAGAAAAAAGAAAAAGACTTGCGATCCAAAAAGAAAAAATAGCAGCAAATATGGCAGAAAAGTATTCTGGGTTACAGGCAAGAATTAAAGAGCAATTCATTTAATTATGTCAAAAAGGACATATTTGAGTGGTTCAGAAAAAAGAAAAAGACTTGCGATCCAAAAAGAAAAAATAGCAGCAAATATGGCAGAAAAGTATTCTGGGTTACAGGCAAGAATTAAAGAGCAATTCATTTAATTATGTCAAAAAGGACATATTTGAGTGGTTCAGAAAAAAGAAAAAGACTTGCGATCCAAAAAGAAAAAATAGCAGCAAATATGGCAGAAAAGTATTCTGGGTTACAGGCAAGAATTAAAGAGCAATTCATTTAATTATGTCAAAAAGGACATATTTGAGTGGTTCAGAAAAAAGAAAAAGACTTGCGATCCAAAAAGAAAAAATAGCAGCAAATATGGCAGAAAAGTATTCTGGGTTACAGGCAAGAATTAAAGAGCAATTCATTTAATTATGTCAAAAAGGACATATTTGAGTGGTTCAGAAAAAAGAAAAAGACTTGCGATCCAAAAAGAAAAAATAGCAGCAAATATGGCAGAAAAGTATTCTGGGTTACAGGCAAGAATTAAAGAGCAATTCATTTAATTATGTCAAAAAGGACATATTTGAGTGGTTCAGAAAAAAGAAAAAGACTTGCGATCCAAAAAGAAAAAATAGCAGCAAATATGGCAGAAAAGTATTCTGGGTTACAGGCAAGAATTAAAGAGCAATTCATTTAATTATGTCAAAAAGGACATATTTGAGTGGTTCAGAAAAAAGAAAAAGACTTGCGATCCAAAAAGAAAAAATAGCAGCAAATATGGCAGAAAAGTATTCTGGGTTACAGGCAAGAATTAAAGAGCAATTCATTTAATTATGTCAAAAAGGACATATTTGAGTGGTTCAGAAAAAAGAAAAAGACTTGCGATCCAAAAAGAAAAAATAGCAGCAAATATGGCAGAAAAGTATTCTGGGTTACAGGCAAGAATTAAAGAGCAATTCATTTAATTATGTCAAAAAGGACATATTTGAGTGGTTCAGAAAAAAGAAAAAGACTTGCGATCCAAAAAGAAAAAATAGCAGCAAATATGGCAGAAAAGTATTCTGGGTTACAGGCAAGAATTAAAGAGCAATTCATTTAATTATGTCAAAAAGGACATATTTGAGTGGTTCAGAAAAAAGAAAAAGACTTGCGATCCAAAAAGAAAAAATAGCAGCAAATATGGCAGAAAAGTATTCTGGGTTACAGGCAAGAATTAAAGAGCAATTCATTTAATTATGTCAAAAAGGACATATTTGAGTGGTTCAGAAAAAAGAAAAAGACTTGCGATCCAAAAAGAAAAAATAGCAGCAAATATGGCAGAAAAGTATTCTGGGTTACAGGCAAGAATTAAAGAGCAATTCATTTAATTATGTCAAAAAGGACATATTTGAGTGGTTCAGAAAAAAGAAAAAGACTTGCGATCCAAAAAGAAAAAATAGCAGCAAATATGGCAGAAAAGTATTCTGGGTTACAGGCAAGAATTAAAGAGCAATTCATTTAATTATGTCAAAAAGGACATATTTGAGTGGTTCAGAAAAAAGAAAAAGACTTGCGATCCAAAAAGAAAAAATAGCAGCAAATATGGCAGAAAAGTATTCTGGGTTACAGGCAAGAATTAAAGAGCAATTCATTTAATTATGTCAAAAAGGACATATTTGAGTGGTTCAGAAAAAAGAAAAAGACTTGCGATCCAAAAAGAAAAAATAGCAGCAAATATGGCAGAAAAGTATTCTGGGTTACAGGCAAGAATTAAAGAGCAATTCATTTAATTATGTCAAAAAGGACATATTTGAGTGGTTCAGAAAAAAGAAAAAGACTTGCGATCCAAAAAGAAAAAATAGCAGCAAATATGGCAGAAAAGTATTCTGGGTTACAGGCAAGAATTAAAGAGCAATTCATTTAATTATGTCAAAAAGGACATATTTGAGTGGTTCAGAAAAAAGAAAAAGACTTGCGATCCAAAAAGAAAAAATAGCAGCAAATATGGCAGAAAAGTATTCTGGGTTACAGGCAAGAATTAAAGAGCAATTCATTTAATTATGTCAAAAAGGACATATTTGAGTGGTTCAGAAAAAAGAAAAAGACTTGCGATCCAAAAAGAAAAAATAGCAGCAAATATGGCAGAAAAGTATTCTGGGTTACAGGCAAGAATTAAAGAGCAATTCATTTAATTATGTCAAAAAGGACATATTTGAGTGGTTCAGAAAAAAGAAAAAGACTTGCGATCCAAAAAGAAAAAATAGCAGCAAATATGGCAGAAAAGTATTCTGGGTTACAGGCAAGAATTAAAGAGCAATTCATTTAATTATGTCAAAAAGGACATATTTGAGTGGTTCAGAAAAAAGAAAAAGACTTGCGATCCAAAAAGAAAAAATAGCAGCAAATATGGCAGAAAAGTATTCTGGGTTACAGGCAAGAATTAAAGAGCAATTCATTTAATTATGTCAAAAAGGACATATTTGAGTGGTTCAGAAAAAAGAAAAAGACTTGCGATCCAAAAAGAAAAAATAGCAGCAAATATGGCAGAAAAGTATTCTGGGTTACAGGCAAGAATTAAAGAGCAATTCATTTAATTATGTCAAAAAGGACATATTTGAGTGGTTCAGAAAAAAGAAAAAGACTTGCGATCCAAAAAGAAAAAATAGCAGCAAATATGGCAGAAAAGTATTCTGGGTTACAGGCAAGAATTAAAGAGCAATTCATTTAATTATGTCAAAAAGGACATATTTGAGTGGTTCAGAAAAAAGAAAAAGACTTGCGATCCAAAAAGAAAAAATAGCAGCAAATATGGCAGAAAAGTATTCTGGGTTACAGGCAAGAATTAAAGAGCAATTCATTTAATTATGTCAAAAAGGACATATTTGAGTGGTTCAGAAAAAAGAAAAAGACTTGCGATCCAAAAAGAAAAAATAGCAGCAAATATGGCAGAAAAGTATTCTGGGTTACAGGCAAGAATTAAAGAGCAATTCATTTAATTATGTCAAAAAGGACATATTTGAGTGGTTCAGAAAAAAGAAAAAGACTTGCGATCCAAAAAGAAAAAATAGCAGCAAATATGGCAGAAAAGTATTCTGGGTTACAGGCAAGAATTAAAGAGCAATTCATTTAATTATGTCAAAAAGGACATATTTGAGTGGTTCAGAAAAAAGAAAAAGACTTGCGATCCAAAAAGAAAAAATAGCAGCAAATATGGCAGAAAAGTATTCTGGGTTACAGGCAAGAATTAAAGAGCAATTCATTTAATTATGTCAAAAAGGACATATTTGAGTGGTTCAGAAAAAAGAAAAAGACTTGCGATCCAAAAAGAAAAAATAGCAGCAAATATGGCAGAAAAGTATTCTGGGTTACAGGCAAGAATTAAAGAGCAATTCATTTAATTATGTCAAAAAGGACATATTTGAGTGGTTCAGAAAAAAGAAAAAGACTTGCGATCCAAAAAGAAAAAATAGCAGCAAATATGGCAGAAAAGTATTCTGGGTTACAGGCAAGAATTAAAGAGCAATTCATTTAATTATGTCAAAAAGGACATATTTGAGTGGTTCAGAAAAAAGAAAAAGACTTGCGATCCAAAAAGAAAAAATAGCAGCAAATATGGCAGAAAAGTATTCTGGGTTACAGGCAAGAATTAAAGAGCAATTCATTTAATTATGTCAAAAAGGACATATTTGAGTGGTTCAGAAAAAAGAAAAAGACTTGCGATCCAAAAAGAAAAAATAGCAGCAAATATGGCAGAAAAGTATTCTGGGTTACAGGCAAGAATTAAAGAGCAATTCATTTAATTATGTCAAAAAGGACATATTTGAGTGGTTCAGAAAAAAGAAAAAGACTTGCGATCCAAAAAGAAAAAATAGCAGCAAATATGGCAGAAAAGTATTCTGGGTTACAGGCAAGAATTAAAGAGCAATTCATTTAATTATGTCAAAAAGGACATATTTGAGTGGTTCAGAAAAAAGAAAAAGACTTGCGATCCAAAAAGAAAAAATAGCAGCAAATATGGCAGAAAAGTATTCTGGGTTACAGGCAAGAATTAAAGAGCAATTCATTTAATTATGTCAAAAAGGACATATTTGAGTGGTTCAGAAAAAAGAAAAAGACTTGCGATCCAAAAAGAAAAAATAGCAGCAAATATGGCAGAAAAGTATTCTGGGTTACAGGCAAGAATTAAAGAGCAATTCATTTAATTATGTCAAAAAGGACATATTTGAGTGGTTCAGAAAAAAGAAAAAGACTTGCGATCCAAAAAGAAAAAATAGCAGCAAATATGGCAGAAAAGTATTCTGGGTTACAGGCAAGAATTAAAGAGCAATTCATTTAATTATGTCAAAAAGGACATATTTGAGTGGTTCAGAAAAAAGAAAAAGACTTGCGATCCAAAAAGAAAAAATAGCAGCAAATATGGCAGAAAAGTATTCTGGGTTACAGGCAAGAATTAAAGAGCAATTCATTTAATTATGTCAAAAAGGACATATTTGAGTGGTTCAGAAAAAAGAAAAAGACTTGCGATCCAAAAAGAAAAAATAGCAGCAAATATGGCAGAAAAGTATTCTGGGTTACAGGCAAGAATTAAAGAGCAATTCATTTAATTATGTCAAAAAGGACATATTTGAGTGGTTCAGAAAAAAGAAAAAGACTTGCGATCCAAAAAGAAAAAATAGCAGCAAATATGGCAGAAAAGTATTCTGGGTTACAGGCAAGAATTAAAGAGCAATTCATTTAATTATGTCAAAAAGGACATATTTGAGTGGTTCAGAAAAAAGAAAAAGACTTGCGATCCAAAAAGAAAAAATAGCAGCAAATATGGCAGAAAAGTATTCTGGGTTACAGGCAAGAATTAAAGAGCAATTCATTTAATTATGTCAAAAAGGACATATTTGAGTGGTTCAGAAAAAAGAAAAAGACTTGCGATCCAAAAAGAAAAAATAGCAGCAAATATGGCAGAAAAGTATTCTGGGTTACAGGCAAGAATTAAAGAGCAATTCATTTAATTATGTCAAAAAGGACATATTTGAGTGGTTCAGAAAAAAGAAAAAGACTTGCGATCCAAAAAGAAAAAATAGCAGCAAATATGGCAGAAAAGTATTCTGGGTTACAGGCAAGAATTAAAGAGCAATTCATTTAATTATGTCAAAAAGGACATATTTGAGTGGTTCAGAAAAAAGAAAAAGACTTGCGATCCAAAAAGAAAAAATAGCAGCAAATATGGCAGAAAAGTATTCTGGGTTACAGGCAAGAATTAAAGAGCAATTCATTTAATTATGTCAAAAAGGACATATTTGAGTGGTTCAGAAAAAAGAAAAAGACTTGCGATCCAAAAAGAAAAAATAGCAGCAAATATGGCAGAAAAGTATTCTGGGTTACAGGCAAGAATTAAAGAGCAATTCATTTAATTATGTCAAAAAGGACATATTTGAGTGGTTCAGAAAAAAGAAAAAGACTTGCGATCCAAAAAGAAAAAATAGCAGCAAATATGGCAGAAAAGTATTCTGGGTTACAGGCAAGAATTAAAGAGCAATTCATTTAATTATGTCAAAAAGGACATATTTGAGTGGTTCAGAAAAAAGAAAAAGACTTGCGATCCAAAAAGAAAAAATAGCAGCAAATATGGCAGAAAAGTATTCTGGGTTACAGGCAAGAATTAAAGAGCAATTCATTTAATTATGTCAAAAAGGACATATTTGAGTGGTTCAGAAAAAAGAAAAAGACTTGCGATCCAAAAAGAAAAAATAGCAGCAAATATGGCAGAAAAGTATTCTGGGTTACAGGCAAGAATTAAAGAGCAATTCATTTAATTATGTCAAAAAGGACATATTTGAGTGGTTCAGAAAAAAGAAAAAGACTTGCGATCCAAAAAGAAAAAATAGCAGCAAATATGGCAGAAAAGTATTCTGGGTTACAGGCAAGAATTAAAGAGCAATTCATTTAATTATGTCAAAAAGGACATATTTGAGTGGTTCAGAAAAAAGAAAAAGACTTGCGATCCAAAAAGAAAAAATAGCAGCAAATATGGCAGAAAAGTATTCTGGGTTACAGGCAAGAATTAAAGAGCAATTCATTTAATTATGTCAAAAAGGACATATTTGAGTGGTTCAGAAAAAAGAAAAAGACTTGCGATCCAAAAAGAAAAAATAGCAGCAAATATGGCAGAAAAGTATTCTGGGTTACAGGCAAGAATTAAAGAGCAATTCATTTAATTATGTCAAAAAGGACATATTTGAGTGGTTCAGAAAAAAGAAAAAGACTTGCGATCCAAAAAGAAAAAATAGCAGCAAATATGGCAGAAAAGTATTCTGGGTTACAGGCAAGAATTAAAGAGCAATTCATTTAATTATGTCAAAAAGGACATATTTGAGTGGTTCAGAAAAAAGAAAAAGACTTGCGATCCAAAAAGAAAAAATAGCAGCAAATATGGCAGAAAAGTATTCTGGGTTACAGGCAAGAATTAAAGAGCAATTCATTTAATTATGTCAAAAAGGACATATTTGAGTGGTTCAGAAAAAAGAAAAAGACTTGCGATCCAAAAAGAAAAAATAGCAGCAAATATGGCAGAAAAGTATTCTGGGTTACAGGCAAGAATTAAAGAGCAATTCATTTAATTATGTCAAAAAGGACATATTTGAGTGGTTCAGAAAAAAGAAAAAGACTTGCGATCCAAAAAGAAAAAATAGCAGCAAATATGGCAGAAAAGTATTCTGGGTTACAGGCAAGAATTAAAGAGCAATTCATTTAATTATGTCAAAAAGGACATATTTGAGTGGTTCAGAAAAAAGAAAAAGACTTGCGATCCAAAAAGAAAAAATAGCAGCAAATATGGCAGAAAAGTATTCTGGGTTACAGGCAAGAATTAAAGAGCAATTCATTTAATTATGTCAAAAAGGACATATTTGAGTGGTTCAGAAAAAAGAAAAAGACTTGCGATCCAAAAAGAAAAAATAGCAGCAAATATGGCAGAAAAGTATTCTGGGTTACAGGCAAGAATTAAAGAGCAATTCATTTAATTATGTCAAAAAGGACATATTTGAGTGGTTCAGAAAAAAGAAAAAGACTTGCGATCCAAAAAGAAAAAATAGCAGCAAATATGGCAGAAAAGTATTCTGGGTTACAGGCAAGAATTAAAGAGCAATTCATTTAATTATGTCAAAAAGGACATATTTGAGTGGTTCAGAAAAAAGAAAAAGACTTGCGATCCAAAAAGAAAAAATAGCAGCAAATATGGCAGAAAAGTATTCTGGGTTACAGGCAAGAATTAAAGAGCAATTCATTTAATTATGTCAAAAAGGACATATTTGAGTGGTTCAGAAAAAAGAAAAAGACTTGCGATCCAAAAAGAAAAAATAGCAGCAAATATGGCAGAAAAGTATTCTGGGTTACAGGCAAGAATTAAAGAGCAATTCATTTAATTATGTCAAAAAGGACATATTTGAGTGGTTCAGAAAAAAGAAAAAGACTTGCGATCCAAAAAGAAAAAATAGCAGCAAATATGGCAGAAAAGTATTCTGGGTTACAGGCAAGAATTAAAGAGCAATTCATTTAATTATGTCAAAAAGGACATATTTGAGTGGTTCAGAAAAAAGAAAAAGACTTGCGATCCAAAAAGAAAAAATAGCAGCAAATATGGCAGAAAAGTATTCTGGGTTACAGGCAAGAATTAAAGAGCAATTCATTTAATTATGTCAAAAAGGACATATTTGAGTGGTTCAGAAAAAAGAAAAAGACTTGCGATCCAAAAAGAAAAAATAGCAGCAAATATGGCAGAAAAGTATTCTGGGTTACAGGCAAGAATTAAAGAGCAATTCATTTAATTATGTCAAAAAGGACATATTTGAGTGGTTCAGAAAAAAGAAAAAGACTTGCGATCCAAAAAGAAAAAATAGCAGCAAATATGGCAGAAAAGTATTCTGGGTTACAGGCAAGAATTAAAGAGCAATTCATTTAATTATGTCAAAAAGGACATATTTGAGTGGTTCAGAAAAAAGAAAAAGACTTGCGATCCAAAAAGAAAAAATAGCAGCAAATATGGCAGAAAAGTATTCTGGGTTACAGGCAAGAATTAAAGAGCAATTCATTTAATTATGTCAAAAAGGACATATTTGAGTGGTTCAGAAAAAAGAAAAAGACTTGCGATCCAAAAAGAAAAAATAGCAGCAAATATGGCAGAAAAGTATTCTGGGTTACAGGCAAGAATTAAAGAGCAATTCATTTAATTATGTCAAAAAGGACATATTTGAGTGGTTCAGAAAAAAGAAAAAGACTTGCGATCCAAAAAGAAAAAATAGCAGCAAATATGGCAGAAAAGTATTCTGGGTTACAGGCAAGAATTAAAGAGCAATTCATTTAATTATGTCAAAAAGGACATATTTGAGTGGTTCAGAAAAAAGAAAAAGACTTGCGATCCAAAAAGAAAAAATAGCAGCAAATATGGCAGAAAAGTATTCTGGGTTACAGGCAAGAATTAAAGAGCAATTCATTTAATTATGTCAAAAAGGACATATTTGAGTGGTTCAGAAAAAAGAAAAAGACTTGCGATCCAAAAAGAAAAAATAGCAGCAAATATGGCAGAAAAGTATTCTGGGTTACAGGCAAGAATTAAAGAGCAATTCATTTAATTATGTCAAAAAGGACATATTTGAGTGGTTCAGAAAAAAGAAAAAGACTTGCGATCCAAAAAGAAAAAATAGCAGCAAATATGGCAGAAAAGTATTCTGGGTTACAGGCAAGAATTAAAGAGCAATTCATTTAATTATGTCAAAAAGGACATATTTGAGTGGTTCAGAAAAAAGAAAAAGACTTGCGATCCAAAAAGAAAAAATAGCAGCAAATATGGCAGAAAAGTATTCTGGGTTACAGGCAAGAATTAAAGAGCAATTCATTTAATTATGTCAAAAAGGACATATTTGAGTGGTTCAGAAAAAAGAAAAAGACTTGCGATCCAAAAAGAAAAAATAGCAGCAAATATGGCAGAAAAGTATTCTGGGTTACAGGCAAGAATTAAAGAGCAATTCATTTAATTATGTCAAAAAGGACATATTTGAGTGGTTCAGAAAAAAGAAAAAGACTTGCGATCCAAAAAGAAAAAATAGCAGCAAATATGGCAGAAAAGTATTCTGGGTTACAGGCAAGAATTAAAGAGCAATTCATTTAATTATGTCAAAAAGGACATATTTGAGTGGTTCAGAAAAAAGAAAAAGACTTGCGATCCAAAAAGAAAAAATAGCAGCAAATATGGCAGAAAAGTATTCTGGGTTACAGGCAAGAATTAAAGAGCAATTCATTTAATTATGTCAAAAAGGACATATTTGAGTGGTTCAGAAAAAAGAAAAAGACTTGCGATCCAAAAAGAAAAAATAGCAGCAAATATGGCAGAAAAGTATTCTGGGTTACAGGCAAGAATTAAAGAGCAATTCATTTAATTATGTCAAAAAGGACATATTTGAGTGGTTCAGAAAAAAGAAAAAGACTTGCGATCCAAAAAGAAAAAATAGCAGCAAATATGGCAGAAAAGTATTCTGGGTTACAGGCAAGAATTAAAGAGCAATTCATTTAATTATGTCAAAAAGGACATATTTGAGTGGTTCAGAAAAAAGAAAAAGACTTGCGATCCAAAAAGAAAAAATAGCAGCAAATATGGCAGAAAAGTATTCTGGGTTACAGGCAAGAATTAAAGAGCAATTCATTTAATTATGTCAAAAAGGACATATTTGAGTGGTTCAGAAAAAAGAAAAAGACTTGCGATCCAAAAAGAAAAAATAGCAGCAAATATGGCAGAAAAGTATTCTGGGTTACAGGCAAGAATTAAAGAGCAATTCATTTAATTATGTCAAAAAGGACATATTTGAGTGGTTCAGAAAAAAGAAAAAGACTTGCGATCCAAAAAGAAAAAATAGCAGCAAATATGGCAGAAAAGTATTCTGGGTTACAGGCAAGAATTAAAGAGCAATTCATTTAATTATGTCAAAAAGGACATATTTGAGTGGTTCAGAAAAAAGAAAAAGACTTGCGATCCAAAAAGAAAAAATAGCAGCAAATATGGCAGAAAAGTATTCTGGGTTACAGGCAAGAATTAAAGAGCAATGTAAATTTGCAATTTTCGTCCCTTGTGCAGCACATTCATTGAACCTGGTAGGGGTCCAAGCGGTTGGATGTGTTTCAGAAGCAGTATCATACTTTCAATTAGTCCAGAAATTGTTCAATTTTTTTTCAAGTTCAGCCAATCGATGGAAGATATTAAAAGTATGTTTAGGCGGACAAAAAGTTCTGAAAAACTTATCTGAAACCAGATGGTCGGCACGAGCTGATGCTATTAATGCTTTGCACAATGGTTATAATCATATTTTTGAAGCTTTATTATTAATTGCTAAAAACACCGATCAATCAGCAGAAACGAAAAACGAGGCACAAAGTCTTGCCAAAAAAATGGAAAAATTGGAGACCGTTATCCTAACTGAGACATGGAATGACCTTCTGGGAGCTATAAATAAAACAAGCTTAAGTTTACAGAATAATACTATAACAATGGACGTTGCAACAAAACTGTTTGCATCACTTAGCGAGTATATTAGTAATGCACGCAATAATTTTGATCAGTATGAATCGGCCGCCAAAGAAATTAATCCAAATTCTGACTATAAAGATAAATTTCAAAGAATAAGAATTCGAAGCACACGTATTACTTTTTTGGAAAATCCATCAGAGACTGTGCAGTTGAGTGGTAAAGAAAAATTTTATGTAGAAACGTTCCTTCCCATAATCGACACGCTAAATACACATTTAATGCAACGATCGGAATCGTACAAAGAAATTAATGAACGTTTTAGTTTTTTTACTCAGTTACGAACAATTGAACCTAATCATTTGAAAAAAAAATGCAAAGAATTGGCAGATTTCTATTGTGAAGACATAAACACTAATGAATTAAATTCAGAATGTTTTCATTTAAGGGAATACTTGAAAACCTTCAAAAATGAATCCATGGACTTAAGTATCTTAGACATACATTCTTTAATAAAAGCAGACAAATTAGCAGAAACCTTCCCAAACGTGGAAGTTGTCACAAGGATTTTCCTTTGCCTCATGATCACCAATTGCAGTGGGGAGCGCTCATTTTCACAACTAAAAAGAATAAAAAACGAATTACGAACAACTATGTTGCAAGAACGGTTAACCAATTTGTCAATAATGTGCATAGAAAGTGATCTCCTTCAAAAACTAGACTTCGAAGATATAATTGAAGATTTTGCACAACAGAAATCTCGAAAAAAGCCGTTGCTTACGTCTTAACGATATACATAAACTATAAGTTTCATTGTTTTTTTTTTATTCAGTGAAATGTACATAGTTTTTAATTAATATTAAATAAATCATATTAAATAAATTTTTGATATTTTTATTCAACTTTTGCAGGCCTACTAAAAGGGCCCCTTTAGCTCCAGGTGCCCATGGGCCCCTGCAAAGCTTAAGACGGCCCTGGTTATGTACTAACTACATATTTCATTTCAGAACGTAGTTTTTCTTTGTACTAACATATTTTAAATAATATAAAGGTATAACTGTAAAGAACCTAATTATTTGGAAATCTATTTGAATATCAATTTTAATACAAGGATTTTTTTGGTACAATATTATAGAGGTTAGAGATTTACAATATAGTTATGATTTTCACGCAAGCTAAATAAATTAATTTTACGCTAGGGTGTTGAATATGATGCGTTTGATTATAATATAATACTATTTCAATTAGAAACCAACTAGACAAGTAGCATAACAAAATTGCGAGTTTATTTATGTAAATCAAGTTCATGAACGAAAATTGTTTTTTAATTATTTCGGTAATAATGATTTAGGTACTTCATTCAGTATTTCAGTAACTAAGTGGTTGCGGTCACCCTCTAAACGGCACAGCAAAACATACGCCGGACGAATTTTTTCGTCCGTCCCCATATTGAGCCACGCCGTTTATGATTTATCGGGTCACTGACCAACTCCTGCTCTTTGCCGTCACTGCATTCTGTTTCCCGTTCCGGATGGTTCATCAGTCCAAAAGTTATATGTATGTACATTTGGCGCTGAGGACCATCGACTCTGCGCTGAACAGTCTTCATATATTCGCTTGTCTCCCGGCTTTGGGCAATGTTGCTGGTAGTTCGGGCGCCGCCCACTGCTTGGAGGTACACGATAACGCATTAACTCCTTTCGGCGTATCCATCGAAATCTCAGCACCATTATCCTGCACCGACGCGTTGGATCCTGGGCCCTTTGGAACGAACATCTCGAGATCCGATGGACTGAATGTGGATCCGTTTTGTGTCAGCACGTCAGAAAGCTCAAAAGGCTTGCAGGGCAGCTCGGCCGGAGCGGACAAACACTGGTCGTAGACTTCGGAGTCTCCTGCTGGTTGATGACAAGTCGTGGTCACGTTCGGCGTAGATTCGTGTCTTTTCAACGGCGGCCAAGTTCCAACCCGTGTCGAAAATTTCGTTGGAATGTTGAACTTTGCCGATCTCAGCTCTTCAAATATCCTCTTCATATTTTTGCCTTCCGTTAACTCTAGCTTTACGATGTTGTTAGAATCTACGGCAGACATATTTTATTATATGACTTAATAGATACGACAATTAATACTGGGAACGTATAGAACACGATACGCACGTAGATGCTTCAAGGTAGCTTAGCTAGTGGGTAGTGATCAATACGTGAAAATAATCTTCGAGTTACAAAAATAATCTATACTAGTCAAATCTATCCTAACGATGTTTTGTTAATTTTGTATCGATTAGAAAAATATTAGGAACCCTATTAAATACTATTATAAATGCATTCGTTTAAAATTTAAAAAAACACAAACAAACGTTTTGATTGTATGATCAAGACTAAAAACATCTAATTGATGATTTACTTCTATTGACGTATTATTAAACCTAATTACAACTTGTAAAAACGTGAACTAAAGAATTATCTCAGGTAATATATTAAATGTTTATCTGTGGATATACCTACCTTATGGCTAATACATTATTACATTAGATATAAGGGTAAACTCATCTAAATGTTAGAAACGAGGGGCAACTTTCAGATCCAAAAGACATAATTATTTTCGAAAGAACATTGATTATTTTAATTTAACTTTTATGTATGGTAGCACCATTAATCATTAAAATGAATACCTAAATGAGAGAGAGTATTTTGGAAAATGAAAGACTGGCTGATACATTGAGGAACCTGCAGGCAACTGGAAGGACTTTTGAGGATCTGAAATCATCCTCAATAATCTCACCATAACCATAAATCTAATTATAATTGAAACTTTTATGAATTGTGAAGTTAAAAATAATTGTTGAGTCAATAATTTTCTTTAATTCTATGTGAAAGTTACTTCTTAAGGTGTTAATTTTTGTTTAAGTAGGTAGCATTACATTTTAAACCCTTATAGTCAGTAATTGTTCATAAGTGACATTTTTGGTATCACATATATTGTGTACGGTCGAAGCCCGTTTGGGTCACTAATAAAAATGCAACCCGTTTGGACCAGAATTTTGTGATCCTGTTAGGGCCGATTTTTTATTAACAAAATTATATCTAATTGATAACTGACCAAAAACCCAGTTACATTATACGTATATGCAAATAGATAATAGACATATCTGACATATTCTGTTACGACACGGCCCTCTCGGCAATACTAATTAAGGTTACCTATATAATATTATCACAAACACAATATTCTAATTATTCTATTTCTAATTAATAATTTATCAAATTTTATGTTACTATAATATAAAAATATATATTTATATTTATATCTTTATAAAAATAAGAAGCAGCATTTTTGACCAAGCCAAAGACAGTCTTAAGCCTGTAAAATACCCAATAAAATGGGAAGGAAAATGCTGGTCCAAACGGGTCCTGCCCCCGGCAGGTGTACCTATACTCTTTACTACAGACATCCTATTCTGGCAACTGCAGTTTAATAATAATTTTACAATAGGTATGTCAGGTTACATGAAAAATTAATTAATGGTTTAATACAATTTGGTAGACCAACTAGACCAATCAAGGGCCATTTACTCATTGGCTCACAATTGATATTTGATTCATTACTATTGTTGAGTGATTGTTCATGCAACCCGGGGATATTATCTTTTCTACATGGCGATATAGACTATAGACATACAAATTATTACATCGTTTTCGCGGCAAATTGTTCGATAGTTCGTTACGTTCCTAACGTCCATCCGTTATTCGTTGATAATGACGTGATAAGGGGATAACGGTTTTCGTAACTCGAGCGTTCAGACTTCAGATCCCGGAGACTGACTCTTGATACGTTTTGAATTCTTGATACACAGTCTTAAAATAATATTGATTTCCTTTTCGTTCAACCGCTAATCCGCGGACGTCGATAGTCACCTTGTCGGTAGAACTTGCTCGGAATGGTGTGAAGTTGGTGTGGTTAGGCTGTTCGTAGTACAGCTGATTTTATCGTTTCGGGTAAGTGGCAGTAATTAATAATCACCTACCGACCGAATCTTATTGTTTCTTTAACCAGATATTCACACCGAATAACGACTGTTTAAAAATTTAATAAAACGGACCGGACAAAATGTTGACGTTAATATCAAATATTATAGTATTAGTTGATATTAAACATTTTCAGGAATTTAAACATTTTTGAATCTGAAATTCGAAAACATTCAAGTAGATATTGACGTAATGTGTTAGTGAGCAGTACACAATAATTGTATTTTGATAAGTGGACATATTCACATGTTGTTGTAAATTTTTTATTATACCACTATAATATTTGATAGTACTTAAAATGTTAAAGCTTGTCTTCTACCACTGATTTGATGCCCCAATCCATACTTAATTTCCATTTTTTTTTTGTTACATTTTCAACAAATAATCTACAGATTCTTAACATGACAGTTTTTGACTTGATGATTTTTGATTTGGTCATTATTACGTCTGTAGGTAGAATATCTTCTATCTACAGTCGTGGCCATCATAGTCCACATCTACTTCCATGTGTTATCTGTCAATTTATTTGAACCAAAAAATACATTATAGTTGCCAACTTTTAGTATAAAAGTGGGTGTATACTCCTGTTGCACTCGGGATTGTACTCGTTTGTATGGTTTTCTTTGTTGTTTTCTTTAATAGATACCTATATCTATTTTAAAAGTCTTGCCTTTGTGGGTATTCATCCACCAATTAATATTGGATATTATTCTAAAATTAACTATTGTTAAACAAACAATTAAATTAAACATACATTTCATTAATAATATTAATATAGAGGTTATGGTTTTAAAATGTCCACCAATTGTAATTGTAATGGCAATATATACCCATTCACCAATGCCAAAATATTAAATGTGAATTGGTATTTGACAAAAAAATTTAACTTAATGCTTTAAATTAATACAATAATGGCTGATTATTGAAAATCTTGGTAGGTACATTGTCGTTATACATAGTTTATAATAAATTTACTTAAATGATGATACTTGTTGATAGTAAAATACATAAGTACATGTTCTCAAGATGAATATGTAAATTTACTGTTTGCTTAAAAGTTTAATTTTTCATTTCTGCAATCGTTATTTAAGATGCTGTCTTATTACTTTATAAATTATGTACTTAATTCCACCACTAAATATAACATAATTTTTCAGATACATATTAATTATGAAGCCTCAAGAACTGTGTGATATTGATGACTTAGCTACATCTCTTGTTGTTGATGTTTTTCTCGGATTTAATACTCACAAAATGAACATAGAACATAAAGAAAGGTATAAATGCAAATCACATTTAAAACCTGTTATTGATGAATTCATTAAAAATCAAAGCATGAAAAAAGCTTTTGATAGTTTTTGGAATCGAAAGTATATACCTGATCATTTATTTAAGGTATCTTATAAAAAATTAGTCAGAGACCATATTGAAAGATACATGGGAATGTTTTATTTGGATTCTGGTTTTCAAATAGAACCATGCTACAGATATTCTTTAGAAAATAGAGTAGGAGCCAAAGTAAATGCCACTAGTCATTGGTATAAAGATGGAATAATTAAACGATTAGTTGGTTGTGTGGCTGAGTTGACGGAAAAGCAGGAGGAGGAAATATTGCATATTGGAAAGAATGATTTTTCAGTGATGTACAGCTGTCGCAAAAAATGTGCTCAACTTTGGCTGGGCCCAGCAGCTTATATCAACCATGATTGCCTGGCCAATTGTAAGTTTGTACCTAATGATAAAGGAACGGCCTGTGTCAAAGTGCTTAGAGATATTAAACCTGGTGAGGAAATAACATGCTTTTATAGTGCTAATTTCTTTGGTGAAAACAATGTCAACTGTGAATGCTGCTCATGTGAAAAGTTGTGTAAAGGAGCTTTTAAAACCGATGTCGAACTACCCAAATTGGGACGGTACAACTTCAGACAAACCCATGGTCGAACCAATTCTTATCGGTCTCCAGATAAAAGCAAAAAATTAAAGGAACCAAAATCACCTAAAAAGAAAAATAACGTGGTTTTAGAACCTTGTACACCAAATAAAAACCCTGAAGTTGATAAGGGTGAAGCTTTGCTTGGATCGCCATACACAAAAATAATCCAAAAGACCAGAGGCTTAGATTTGGACCAAGCGTCAAAATCACCAGAAAAGTAATAAGTAAGAAGCAAGAAAGACATTGTTGTACAATATTGAACAAACAATTATCCCAGTGACAAAATTATTTTATAAACTGATTAAAATTATAAACTAAATATAATTCACATCTATATTTCAATTGGAATTTGAATACTTTTTAGTCTACCAATATTTTTTTTTTGTATAAAATTATTGTTTTAACATTATGCTTGTTTGTCTATCACCAATTGTTTTCATTAGGTATTTATTGAGCAGTAATATTTACTAACTAGCAAGTAATTAGCACCCACGGGACATATTGTACATAGCTCTCAATTTTAATTTTAATAATGAAATGTAATGATTTGATGACAGTTTAACTTTCCTGTAATTCTATACGTGTTTACTTTTTATTAAGACAAAATTATTGTAATACTATAAATAACTTTAAAAAACTATTGCCTGTTTTATAAACCTAGAAAGTTTGTTCAGTATAACCTTAATCAGTAGTCAGTACTTCACTCAGTGTGACTATAGATTGATAATACGCTTTCACACTTATTAATAAACATAATAATGCACTATTAATTTTTATTTTCTGTCTTTCGATAATTGTTTATAATATAGTATAATTTAGTTATAATTTTAATATTTAGATCATTTAACTCTAAACTATTTATTTTTCTTATTGTTCAAACTTTTACTTTTTGTAATTTAAATAAGCACTCAATATATTTACACATGGTTCAAAATATGTATTATTGTACAACAGTACAAACATTTTACTACCTTTATCATTTTAAATTATAAAACAACATTGACTAATAAAAATAGTTATTCATATAAAATGTTTTAGTAAGCGGGTTTTAAGTTTCTAAAATATAATATGCCATTAATTATTAGATTTAATTAATAACAAAAAAAACATTACAATTAATTGTATTAAGTACATTATCATAATATCATGTGCTAGACAATACAATTTAAACAAAATGAACCGCACTCTGGTAATTTTGTGAAGATACAAATAATAATTCGACAATAATTTCACAACTCCAACCAATGTCCATATTATGTGCTAAATTAGCTATTAAGTGATTTTTTTCATAAAAAAAAATTAGTTTCATACTAGAATGTTCAAGCAAGATCAATATTTGTGTGTAAATTGTATCCTTTATGACATTCTAATTACTTAAAATACAATCGAATATAAGGACTATATGGTTTTACATTTAGAATAGTTATAACTTATTAATAAGTTTAACACTTGTTACAATCAAGAAAAATATTTAACCACGTATAAAAGTAATCAAATTAAAATACTAAATAATCACAGCAGCAGGGACTTGTTCTCCGTGTTCTTGGACCTCGGTTATGTGTACCAAGCAAAAATTGTCTATCTAAATATTTTGAGTAGTGCACAAAGTTGAATGTCTTGATAATTAAACATAATACAGCCGAACTTTTGATGATGATATCAGCAGATCGTCATCATAGAAATTTGTTTCTATCACAATATTACCACTGAAAAAAATATATAAATGTATCATTATAATAAAGTTATAACTTCAAACTTAAATGTTTATTTGTACAAAAAATTTAAGTATGTATTAAATAGAAATAACTAATTGGCAGGGCTCATAAGTACATGCCCTAAAAAATGCCTAAATAAGCGTGCACTTATGTACTAAGAACTGGCAAAATATACATTTAATAGTTCACAAATATGCATTTATTTGCACTGAAAATATGAAAATTAAAAAAAGAAGAAATCTTAAGCAATTATTGAGATTGCAATGAATTTACATTCACAATTAAAATTATTTTACATTGCGATAATTCCTCTCATACACTTTATGCAGTAAATAAATATAAATAATTGCATTTTTCATCAAAAAAATTAGGGTATTATTACCATAATATCAAAATTATGAATAATATCCCCGATAAAATAGAAAACCCATACATATGCGAAATGAGCAAAGAACCTCTAAATACTTAAAATAAAATTACACATATTTAAATATGGTTCCTTGAAATGGATATATATGTCATCTAGCATTAAATACAACTTAGCAAAATTGACATGCATGAACTTACGAGCCCTGCTAATTAGTAACACAATTGAGTAGAGGCAAAGCAATGACCAACTCTAAAGGCATAATAAATGATTATCAATTATCATACTAAGACTAAAGTAAAAGCATAAAATGTTATTTGATATCATTCCTCTACAAGGAAAATCTATGAACCATAAATATGTTTTTGTTAATGAGTAACCATGACAACAAAAATCTTATAAAAGGTCGATCAGAAAAAAATTAGTATCCAGCCCAAAAACATTGTATTTCACCTACTATTTATTATTTAGTGCTATAAACTAAATACTATTAATTTAATAGAATATTTTATCATATTTTTAGAAATTTACATTTATTAAGTATACCATTTAAAAACTAAATAAAATGTATTTAAAGTTTTCTTGTATTTTGTAAATTGTTTTAAAAATAAATTGTAAACATTAAATTAACCATTACATGTTTATGATAAATGAAAATACTATCATAATTTAGTACAACATACTTTAGAACATTTGCAGGCATCATTTGTGATTCTGGTGCTGCTTCAATAAGTGACTGCCAAGTGTTAGTTGAGTTAGGAATAACAAAACCAAATTCAAAATACCATTCTTCAAGACAACGACCCTATAATGTATAAAAGATAAATGTTAAATAAATTAAAGTAATAATGTATACAGACAATAAAATAGTGTTAGGTTACAAAACAATATATCTAAATAGTAAATATCCTAGTAAGTTATAAAAATAAAACTAGTTTCTTTTGTTTACTACGACAATGGCACGACATAATATAAGTAGGTAAATTGTGTTTTATGGAAATCCACAATGTAGAAAATTATTTATTATACATTTTTCCACATAGTCAATAGATACATACCTTAAACAGTACTTTTTGTTGTAACCTTAGTTTTTCCATAGGTTCGACAGATGAAAAATTGATTTCTCTGGATACAGCTCTACACTTCAATATCTTTTTTGGTACTTTGGCTTCATGTTCTTTGTCAGGTAATGATCTAATAAATACATATAGAAATTGAAAATTCACTATTTCACTTATCGTAGATAGTACAAGATTATTTCATAATGTCCTTACAGATCTTCGGTGCCTTGCCATAAAACAACTCCTGTATCGGCGTCTCTTAAATTCATCCAATTGCTATGAGAACAAAAAAATTGAATTTACATAAATTGATCAATACTAATCCAAAAGTTCGACTTTGAACTTACACTTGGAATCCATTTAAAATGTCCTCAGGTTTTGGTCCCATTATATTGGTATTATATTTTATTTACAATACACCCAGTAGTTGCACTATAATTTGTAGTAGATACTTATAAAAAACGATTAGACCGATCGACAGGGCATATTTTCGAACGATAAAATAGAGGCGGGAACCAACTATGAATGCGGTAATAGCGGTATTGAGATCGGAAAAAAAGACGATAGGTAGGTACTAGAAAACGATAAAATATAAAAAATTGTGTGAACCTTTTCGACGTTCCGTTAGAGTAACGGGGAACGGGTGCGCCGAAAATGCGGTTCGTCAATAATGCTAAATACGATATTAAATATTTATAAAATAATATACCTAAATTATTACGTACTGTTATATTATTATTTTGTTATTATAATATAGTAGCTATTACAACTTATTAGGTCTATTATTATTGATAAAAATAATCAGGCCGCGACGATGGCTGAACGATTTTTGACGACAACCGCGATTTCGAGCTGGAGGAAAAAACATTGCCGCCCGCGGTTTCACTTCCACGGCCACCGGGCACACGCTCGCGCCACTCGATAATTTCCTGCAAGGGGGTGGACAGAGTCGATGCTGCGCGGCGCGGGAGCTTTGCGCTTTTACACTTTGCAGCACAGACGACCGGACCCGATTATCACGGATCGATCGTACGTCGGGCTCGATGGTCTTACGGCATGACGTGCTGTGTACTTACGCGTCGATGTCGCATAAAATAAAACGAACGGACGATGGATTAATTATGAATTATAATTATTAGACCGGTGCCTATATATAATTTACCTACTGTATTACTATATTGTTTCCGCCGGAAATGACGTCGTCGTCCGTCAATCTACAGACCGCCGGGATGTCGGACTCTGCGGCGGCTGTGGCGGCAGACGACGGGTCCGGGGCTGCGTCCTGTAGTCGCAATCCGCTGCTGTGTTTCCTGTGCGAGGACTACTACAACGATCCTTGCATCCTGATATGTTTCCACACGTTTTGCGCCAAATGCATCCGGACCAAAAATCAGGACGGCAAAATAAACTGTCCCTTGTGCGGGTGAGTGTCGTCTGCAGTAAATTATGATACGGTTATTAACTTACAGATTACCTATATAGGTATTTATATGTAAATCCATATAGTTAGATATATTAGGTATAGGTACACTGATCGATAGGTTCAAGGTGGGGGGAGGGGTTGAGATTCTGAGATCACATTAAATTTTACAAAAATGAGTATGAGTCTAGTTTTAAATTTTGTTTACATTTTAATGATATTCTTCAATTCTTCAATTTTTTTTATCTGGCTCAATTTCAATGAAAAAACTGGGGGTGCTAAACTATCTTGCCGTTGTGGATACCTGCATAATGACTATTAAAATGTAAATTTATATGAACAAATGTGGGGGTGCTAAGCACTGCCAGGCACCCCCCCCCCCAAATAACACCTATGCAAGTGGCTGGTGGCTTTATAGTTATTCTTGATAATTGTTGTGTTTTATAGGTACATAAACGTTTATTAATGATATTTGATTCATTATGATAACTATGGAATATCATTAAAAAAGTAACAACATAGAAACAATCAAAAAATGTTATCTTGTTATCTATAGGTCTACCCAGGGTTACTGGTTAGGCTTAAATACAAGATTTTCAAGAAGAAAAATTTGATACGTATCGGATACGTACCACCTCGTATCGAAGTCCGAGTCCGATACGGGTCGGTACGTGTCGCTTGTATACTGCACGTGTAACTCCTTGAACGTTTAAAATTGCCTCGATACGTATCGATACACTCCAAATTCTTCCTTGAAAATCTTGATTCTCTATGACCTCTTGTCCAGCTACATTACTTGTAAATTAATTCGGAATTTACTTCCTTTAGATATTTTACTACAGTTCTACATGGTTTAAAAGTTGTCAGCTTTAAGTTATATTTTTCAAAATCATACATGAATACGAATTTAACTGGCGGTTATTGCAATCGTTTAGTTTCTTCACAAAAAGCGGAGAAATTAATTCCTTTGGATTATTTTATTAAAATAAATATAGGAGAGGAAGTTTTTCGATTACCTATTCTTATAATTGTATTAAATATCCATATTCGTGGAATCGAGGTTGACTTGGACGGTTTTTAGAGATATATAATGTAGAATAGTAGACTTAGTTTTTGGTAAACAGTAACGTAGCTGTGAACTATTTTTTTTTTTTTGGGGGGGGGGACTATTGAACATCTCACTTTAAAATCATTAAAATGCAAAAGTATAATACAGTGAAACCTCTAAATAGCGGACACTCTCGGTCGCCGAAATTTTGTCCACTATTTAGAGGTGTCCGCTATTTAGAGGAAAACATTTTTTTCAATAGATAAATAAATTCAATAATTTTATTTTATATTATTTTTACATTAATTAAATAGGTACACGATAAAAATAAAAACTAACATTTATTTTCTGAATAAAATCTGTTACTTTAGTTTGTTTACTAATGGCAGGCGTAATTATTTCGTGTGTTAATGCATTTTTTAATTTCACTTTGTTTGAGTACAATGAACTATTCTGTATCTCGTTAGAAGAAATATATGTACGTATGTCTTCTACTGCTAGCAATGCCAAAACGTTCGTACATTGGCATCATAAACACAACTAAACGCACATAGGACAATGCATTAGTTACAATATTTCGTTGACGCGATAAAGTGACTGAACGGAAAAAATAAGATTTTCATATACAGTTTAATAATGTACACATAAGATAACTTAATAATTGAGGTTTTTATTCTGGTATTCCAAAATAATTCTTAATTCAAGATAAAAATTATTAATATCAATGTCATAAAAATGTCCGTTATTTAGAGTGTCCTGTATTTAGAGATTTTCCTATACATAAATATTAAAAATGTCCCCGTCCCCGAAAAAACGTCCGCTATTTGGAGGTGTCCGTTGAGGGAGGTTTCACTGTATATAATCAAAAATAAATACGCATTAAGCAAAAAATCAAAAGTCTGTGGGCATTTGTCCCTTCCCCATAAATACTTCACTGGATGGATAATGGAGACTCTGGATATTGAAGTGTTTTGGATTCTTCTACAAATCACGTAGAGATATCTGTGTCAGGACTAAACATTTTATCACTATCATTAATCGACGTCGATTCTTGCATGGTTAATTCATTATTTTAATTGACGCTGTTCTAGGATTAAGCTAGTATACTAACTCTAGGATTACGTTATTATATCTCGTCAACGAAAGGTTGTATGACGCGTTGTATCTGAGATTTTTCTAGACATCGATTTATTAGAGTGCCGTGTGCGTATTTTTAACTGGCATTGTATTGTATTGTTTTGAATTGATTATTGTCTATTAAATACCCACGTTTATCTAAGTCCGCTTTGGAAGATTCCCTTTTGAGGGAAGCAATTTTTATGGTTTAAGTCATTTTGGAAAGCCTGATTTTTGCATAGTCTAGATCAAGTACATATGTATGTAATAAGAAAACTTATTTTTATGTGAGAAAATGTAATAATTATTTGAGCTATAGGTACATAAATGAACGCACATATGAGTGTAAGATTACGAGAGTATAGGTATAGGTGAATACAAATAAAAACTAATGGAAAATACTTATAGGTAGCCAGATAGGTACATACATTAATTATTCATGTAATAGGTTTATAGGTATCTATATTATATTATTAAATTGTGTAAATTATCTAAGTGAATTACGCAGTTTCTATATTCTATATTCATCAATCCTTCCAGGTTCCAGCTGATGGTATATTACTTTAACGTCTCTCAAGGAAATAAACTATAAATAAAGTCGTCAAATTTTCTCATAACAAATTTTTAAAATCTACATGTTTTGTAAATAATAGACTAATTTTGTACTTAACATTTTCTTTAAAGAGACTTAATCAAAGGTTTGTTACATTTCAAATAGCATGTAAAATAGCTATTTTAAATTTTGATTTTTCCGAGCAATAAATTGAATGAATAATTAACCGTAATCGTTATTCTCTGTTTAAATATCTAATATTTTCGTCCAAATTTAAACTTAAAATATCTATTAAAAATATTCTGAGTATATAATTTTTAGATTTTTATGTTACTGCAGTATAAAATACTTATGAGAAACCAAGTTTTGCATTTTCAATCCTAAGCTATAAAGATTGAACATTTTACACATTTTTATCTAAAAAATAATTTCAAATATTGAAGGGAATAATTTTGAAAAAAGCGGGTAAGTGGAAGTCGCTTCTGTAAGGTAGGTTACAAGTGGGTCACCGTAATGGATGGTATTAAATTTGAATTCAATGATATAAAATCATTATACAAGAAAAACGATTCTGTGAGAAGACGGTCTGTCAGCCTATATTACTTAGTTATTTAGAAATTATCGTAATATTAAATTAGTTAATTTTACTGATTAGCATTAGCCATTAATACTACGCAGTAGATTAAATTCATTTTCATATAATCTGTGTTTTAATTTTGAAACTGTACATAGGTGCTAAGTAACAAATGTATAGGTACAATATGACTGAAACATGAATTTTACTATCCACTACAAATTACAATACACTGCAGTAGGTACCTACACACAACACACTAGTACACTATACACACACAATAATTGTAATCAGTGACTGATTAAGCTATTTGCCCTTTCATATTCAAAAGTTTTTTATTTTAAAAACAAAATACATAAAGAAATATATTGTTTATTAAATATTTATTTATTATTTTAAATTCAATTAAATATTTCAATAAAATGTATGACTACATTCTTTGTAAGCAATAGAATCACGAAAAAAAATATAATTTACAATAACATCGTCTTAATATATAGCTATAATTGTACACAAAAAAGCCGTTTCCAGGTTTCTTGGAAGATATGATATAAAATCATTGTATACGAAAAGCGATTCTGAGCGAAGGCGATCTGACTCTGTCAGTCTATATTACTTCGTAATTTAGTATATTTGATGATATTATTGCGATTAAAGTAATTTATTTTACTAGTAGGCATAAAAGCAAATTCCCGTTTTTCTTAATTGTTTGTTTGTTTTTCCCGGCACGTTTGAAAACAACTGGGAATTTTAAATTTTGACCTCCCGAATGCACCAATCAGATTCTGAAGAAAAGATAGTGAAGTTGAAAATCAAAAAATTATTTCGACTACTTATCGTGTACACAGACACAGATAATAATAAAAAAAAATGCTACACATCATTTTAAAATTAATACTTTCATCTCTCCGTTCAAAATCTTAAAGTTGAAATTTATTAATACTCATAAAATAAAATCGCGGCTTAAGTATTTTTATATTTTTATTTTTTGAACTGCTATAGTGCTATTAAATTTTTAAGCTGATTAACACAGCGATGAATTTTTTATCGATATTTATGGAAAAGAACTAAAAAAAAAAAAATTTTGTCATTATAATATTTAAAAATCTTATCCTTGTGTGAAAAATTTAGTTGCATAGCAATAACGTAGTAGTCATACTGAGACATGTGCAGTTCGATATTTGAGGTCAGAGACGACGTTGAGATAACCCAGACCTTGTGAAGTCAGTGCATGCGATGTCACAAAATAATGGTCTATGTTACATCACATTGTAATTTTCATCGGCAATTAGTATGAGATATATGTACGATTTTAAAGAAAGAATTTGGAGTGTATCGGTACGTATCGGGTCAATTTTGAGCATTCAAATTGATTCAAAAAATTGTCTGTAAACCAGTGATGCAGGTCTGGCGGGATTCGAACCCGAAACCCTATAACGACCTAACCTACACATTCTTACGCCTTACCTATCGGGACACCTTACTGAGATACCCCTCATGAAATAATATGAGGTATTGAAGCCAGTGGCGCAACTAGGGCTAAAATGTTGGGGGGGCTGTAGCCCCCACCTGACATTATATGAAAAGTAACCCGTGGGGGCGATGCCCCCACACCCCCTAAAAATTCACCAAAAAATATAATAACACAAGTACACAACAACAAAATCTATTTATTTATTCAAAGTTTCATTTTTCTTTTATTTTTATCAATAAATATTTTTAATATTTGTTCAATTGGAATCTCAATGTCTTTTTCAATATGGAGTATTGATAGGTTACTAAACCGATCTTGGTTCATTGTGGACCGTAAATATGTGTTTATCCTCCTCATAGCTGAAAAAGAGCGTTCTGATGTGGCGGATGAAATCGGCAAAGTAATGGCTACTTGTACCATTAAATATAAATTTGGAAACACTTTTTTATTCAAATTTTCTTTTATAAAATTGAAGTCCTTTATATTATCACCAATAATATTTTTGAACACCAACATTTCGCTTTTTAAATTTTTTTCGTTAATGTTTAATATATCCTGAAAATACATTTTATTTTTTATTATGAAATGTTTTACATTGTAAATAGTAAATACTAAAAGGTTTGTATAAATGTAACCTACCTTATAATGTTCAACCAGGAATGAGCTTCCTTCATAATCAAATTGCNTGAACTTTTTTCTGCTCATATTGATAGAGGGAAATTATAGTAATAACTTATCTGTACAACTGTCGAGTGTCGACTTTAGCTAAAATAGTTGTATAAATGAGTAAATTGGTAAATAAACAAAATTGCAAAAAAATTGAAAAAATCCCAAAAATTACAATAAATTGCACTTAAAATTTTTAGATTTGAATTTCTACTTACTAAAAATGTATTTAAAACTTACTTGGTAATAAATTGAAAAAGTAGAAAAAAGTTGCAAATGCAACATCATCGGTGGCTTACTTATAGTTAATATACCTTTGAGAACCCCTGAAAACGAAATAAAAATTCTACTACCTATCCCATATAGTGGGACGCAATTCATGTATACCTTTTTAATGGGACGCAACTAAGGTGCCCCGCATCCGATTATCCGAATTGCATGCCAAAAAAAAAAAAATGTCCGAATTGCATGCCGTCTCCTGTATGGGTTTGTCCGAATTGCGTGCCATCTCTCGGAGGGGTCTGTCCGAATTGCATGCCATCTCTTAGAGGGCCTTGTCCGGATTACATGCCGTACACCATACGTTTATTGATATAAGTCCTAATATTTTTCAATTAGTTGATGTCTTAAAGCAAGTACAATGTGATATATATGTAAAAATGCGTAGTTCAAATTTAAGTAATAGATGCCGGGAAATATTAGAAAAAGAAAAAAGTATAAGTTTAGTGTTGACGGAATTTCAAAATAATGAAATTAATAGACTTTTATATGTAGAAAAGTTGGCATACATGTCATTGCCGACAACAAAATAAACAAAACTAAATTTTTAATATATTATGACTATATACTATATAGATAATTATATTATTAAAATTGTATTCTACCTATTATTATAATATTATTACCTACTATTATTATTGTTTTTTAATTTATTATTATTATTATTTTTTTTTTGATTTAAGCTTCGGCAACTGAGGCCATTAGCTGTAGGTTGTGTGGTACTGTAGAGTTTTGGGACTGTAGGGGGGGGGGGACACGTGTGTGTTTTTGTTTTGGCAGAATTTCTATTGGGCACCCGTAGGTTTCTGCCATGCCCGGTTGGGGGATGGCGGCACTTGTTCTCCGGTCACCGCGACTTGTCCAGAGAAAAATGCCGCCCGGTGGCCGAGGATCGAACCGCGATCGGCTGCGTCGCAGCGGACGCGTCAGACCACTCGGTCACCTCGTCCCCCAATTTATTATTATTATACTGTAACGTGATATTATTTTGTTTATTTAAATTTTAATATTGTGTGCCCGAAATGTAAAAAAAAACCACCAAGTTTAAAAATATTATTTAAAATACACTCACTTGATTACCCTAAACTACAATAGTATTATTTAACTATTGGCCTTTGTTGTCGATGAGAAAAAAATTGTTTTATTTTATGATTCTTATTCACAGTGTAACAAAATCCCGATCCTCCAGTTGAAAAGTAAGTTATTTACTAGGATATACCCCTTCAAGGCATGCAATTCGGACCACCCGATTTATATTTATTTTTTTGGCATGCAATTCGGATGCACCGTCTTTTATTAATCACGCGTTCATTACCTACATTGTACTATATACCCACTAATTATTGCAAAATAATATTAATTACCTTTTTACATTTCGGTCTGAAATAATTATATTATACAATTAATAAACAATTTGTTTAATTTAATATTATTCAAGAGGCTCTAAACACCCCTTCCATTTTGTCCCCAACGATATTAATTTTTAATTTTGTGTATATTATTATTATAATATACTTTAAATTACTCATTTATTCAAAAGACTTGTTATTAAGACATTGATTAGGTAGGTGCCAATCTAATACTACAACTTAAAACTATATTTTATAAACAAAAAAACTAATTATTTTAACTTGAATATTTAGAAAAAATATTACTAAACAATTGATGGAAACATAAGATAAAAAGTAAAATTTTTATTTAAATTTGTTATTTATTTTACAGTTTTAAAAATAACAAATATAATAATAAGTAACATAAAATAGAAATTTCATTTCCATTATACAAGTTAGAACAAAAAATTACAAATTTTTAAATAATCAATGTAGGCATAAAAATAAAACAAAATAAAGTAGGTAGGTACACAAAAACGAATGCAATTTATTTAAAACAAGAATATAATACCTATAGATTTTGTAACTGAATAATATTCTAATTGAATATTATTAAAAAAAAACTTAAATTAGGTGATAAAAATGTATAATTATATTAACATAACTACGCTCTGTACAAACAAAAACTAACATATAGAAACAGCAATTACCTACCTATGTAGAATACAGTAATGTTAAGACTATGGACTTATGGTCATTTATTGGAAATGAAAAACACTTATATTCTATAGAGTCTACATCAATTGAAATTAAAGAAGGCTATGGAATAATTTCATGAGTATAAAATATTTTAATAATATCTGAAGAAATGGGATTTTGAAACACTGTAGATGTATTATAATTCATAACTTCAATTTTAATATTATCATTTAAGAATTTAATTATATTGATCACTTATATTATACCAATACCATGATCTTTAGTGCAAATTAAATTATCTTTTGAATTACTTATATTAATAGTAAAATTTTACATGTCACTTTTGTAACTCCTATGTATCATTACATAGTGATTTCTCATATACCACTGAGCCACGATGTTTTATAGATATCACTATTTAATTTTTTTTTACAATACATCCATGAAGTTGAACATAGATATCACTGTGTGTGGTAACATTTAAGACTTAAAACGGACATCGCATAGACTTCAACTTTCTATTTGCACATAGGGATGGTATTTAGGAAATGTTAATATGAATATTCGGTGAAAGTTGCATGTACCTATGGTTATTTTTAAATTAGTTACTAACAAAAAATCAAAATGATTTTGTCAAAAACTGGTTATGAGTAAAAATCCCCCGTTTTCTTTTGTTTTCGTGGCGCTTTTGAAAACTACTGGGAATTATCCATTTTAAACTTTCAAAAGTAACGACTGTCTACTAGATTCACTTTCTCACTAGAAAATATACTTAAGTTGAAAATAGAAGCATTATTTCAACGACTTATATTGTATACCTATAATGTACTATATACAATATAGTGTATACTGTATATACTTTTAGGGGAAATAAGCCCCTCCTATACAATTTTCCAAAAATGATATATGCTTAGTAGTAAATAGTGACTTTTGAAATGGGGGGGGGATAACATAATATCCTTAATAATTTTTAACACATTTAATAAATTAATTAGGTATAGATACAAAATAGAGCATCTATTTCAATTTTTATATTACTTTTAAGAGATGTGTTGTGTATATTTTTAAGTCTTTCTATAACATACTGCCCATATAATTGATCTGTATCGCTTGGATGTATTTGCTTGTACGGTGTTGTAATATTAGACTGTGTACCAGACTGAATAGTTTTTTGCTCTTTGGTCTAAAAAAATATGATAAATTAATTAAATCAAAAACTATTAGCTTCAATATTATTTAATTGCTACACGTAATTTAAAATTTGAAAATTAAATTTCACATATAATTATTCTTGAACTATAATTTATAATAATAGTAAGTAGAAAAGGTAAGAGAAAAATAAATATAAAATGTCCCCAAATGCAAATTATTTGCTGTAGAAAAAAAAACATAAGAATCCAAAAAGCAAAAGTAATAAAGGCATATTTTTAGTTTTTAACTGCATGTCTGCATACATATTATGAGGGCACTAGCCATTGCATTTGTTTTCTCTGTCTTAGACACATTAACTGTGCTTATGTGTAGGCTAATTTTTTTCGATATTTTAAATTTCAAACAAGGTAATATGAGTATGTGAAATATCACACATTGCAAATGCTCATATCTCATTATCTCGCTTGAAAATCGAAATATCAAAGAAAAAAATCAGACGGTTAAGTCCAGATAATGTTCTTACCTAAACGTTTGATAATAGGCAGAGCTATATTTACAATCTTTGAGTCCTGGGTCAACCATAATTTTACGCCCCCCTCCCCCAACCAAAAAATAGATCCACTTTTTTGATTTTTCTCAACACATTTTTAGTTATAGTTCTTTATGGTTAAGTCATGGTTATCTATCTACAACCGTGGTTATGTTAAAATAATATTAATAATATTTTATGTTAGGCTCTAGCACTTATACGTTAAGTTCACAAGGGTCATAATACAAATTCTTTCCAGAAATAAATTATTTATTGAAACAATACTGCATTGCTCTCCCCTAAATACGGCTCTGATAATAGGTAAATCCACTCTAATTTCAAACTAACGGCACACTAATAGTGTATGAAAATTTGCCATGTTGTATGTTTGTTTGTATGTTGTAAAGACAGAGACAACAAACACGTCATGGTTAGTGTCCACTTGAGTATACATTATTAGGCATTTAAGTTCAAGCATTAATAATAATAGTAATAAGTATCATTACTATATTCGTCTGCCTCAGGTCATCAAAACTTGTTGATACATCTGTATGATGCAAGGCTTTTGGAGTATGTTGGGCAAAAAGAATTCCTGCAGTAGACTTTAAATATGCTATCTCTACTCCATCATCAACATTATCATCAGAGAAGTGTACCTAAAATTTATAACCAATTAAAATAACAGTTTACAAAATAAATAGATTCAATTAGTGACATTTTGTTGTGTGTTATGATCGGTATTAGTAGATGAAATTGCTGAATGTGATTTTCCATTGCTACAATTTATTAACAGCTTATTGTTTTCTGAAATGGTGCTATTCATAGGTAATTTTCTTTTTTTGATATCCGTATGGTCTATTAAAATATAAATTCAATTGTTAAATTAAATAAAATCAGTCTCGTAAAATGGTTTATAAATTAAAGTTATTTGTTTAGGTATGTGTTATAATTATAATTCATAATATTAGGTTTTGTTAATTTAAATATTTAAATTAAATATGAAATTAGATATTAAGATAATTTACAACACAGGTAACTATATTTTAGTGGGTACATAAATATTCAATATATTAGTATTTAATACTTTATATTAGTGGTCGGCAACCGGCAGCCTGCACAACTACTTCATTTGGCCATTATTTTTTTAAATGAGAGTAAAATAATTTGATTTTAATCCGAAAACTTTTTAAATTTTTGAATGTGGCCCCAGAATCCAAAAAGGTTGCCAACCACTGTTTTATATAGATACCTATTTTAATTTTGATATTTATTATTTACCTTCATTTACAAAATTTTTTTCTGGATTAGTACTAACAGTACCTTTGGTTGAAGATAAACATTTATTATTTAAAGCTTCATTGTTTATAATTAAATTTGTATTTATAGTAGATGTAGTTTGTACATTTTCATATTCATAATTATGTTTCATAACTAATGAAGGATTTGTTGTTGTAAAATATTTTAAAATAATATGTTCACTAGAAATCTCATGTAAGTTATACTCATAATTACTCATGCAGAAAGATATTTTGCAAACAGTACATTGAATTGGAAAAAAATCTTTTCCACAAAATTGCTGATCACTATAATAGTCAATAAAGTCAGAGCCGGGATGATTGCTTATGTATTTATAATTATCTTTTAAAACTTTAGATAATAAAGGCAAGCCAGTCATTTTTGTTTTATGTTTCCTTTTCAAATGATCGTTAATTTGAATTTTGGAAGCATAAATGTATAAATGGCAAATAGTACAGAAATATGAATAGAAATCACCACTTTTGTGGGAATTGTTGAGATGTATAGGTGAAATCACATGAAGTTTGTGGCTAAAGAAAGAATTTGTTTTAAAATTACATAGTTCACAATCATAAGCTGTGATCAAATTTTCATGCATTTCTGATGTTAAATTGCCTTTATTTAAGCATATATTTACATGTTTAGTTATTCTTTGAGTACTCCAGCAAATAATAACATTACAAAAATTACATTTTGCCATTGATTCTGAAGTTTTCTGAAACCTGTCCAATATAATTAATGGCAATTCTAATTGTTTTGCTTTTGTTTGAAGATCATGTGTATTTTTTGTAACTTGGTTTTGTTTTTGTATTTTCAAACGGTTTACTTCAATGGCTTCTTTTATCGAATAAATACATTTAAATGTTAAATGTTCCACACTAGCTTCATGAAAATCTAATTCTTCAGCTTTACAAAGAAATGTGGTATTACAATATTTACAATCATACAATTTTTGATTATTAAAATGTTTCCCAGATGTATGAATTGGTGTTTCTGAAACGATATTACACAAATTACAAAAATAGATATGTTTTGAATGAATATCCAAGCAATTCATCAATTCAGACATTAATATTGATACACCAGACAAATTACTTTGGCCACCATGCACATCTTTTTTATGTTGACTTATACACATTTCGGAGCCATAAAATAATGTTTTGCAAGCTTCACAGAAGTATGAACACACATTGTTTAAGGTGTGGCACATAGACATGTGTCCATTTGACATGATATGTGCTTTCCATTTATTAAAACAATTAGAATTATAATTACATACAAAACATTTTAAGTTCTTAATACTTCTTCTTATTTTACTTGATCCTTTAGTATCCCATTGGCGGACAGTCATCAGTAATGAAGATAAATTGTAATTTTTCTGCGTTTGTTTTATAGCATCACACAAGTAACATATTTGAGAGCTCTTAGAACATTTGACACGATTGGCGAGAATAATTTTTTTTACTTTAGATCTCTTCATTTTAGATACTTTCAATTAAATCTGTAAATAAAAAAATAATTCATACAATTTCAATTATTTTTTATTATTTTAATATTGATAAATGATATTAAATTATGAAATTACATAATATATAAACTTCATAATAAATAGGTAACAATTACAAGAAACTCCTATAATATTATTACGTAAAAGAATATATTTTTTTAATTATTTATAGGTACCTATACAATTGGATAATAGCAGACACCTAGTCCATATTAATACCAGTATATTATGCACCTATTCAAACTAACTTTTTAATAAGGTATTAAAGTATAAATCATAAAAATGTTTCAATGAATTAGGTACCTATGCTAAGTACAATTTAGGCAAATTATGATAATTAAATATTAGTTGTAGCAGATTTCAATTATATTAATTTTATTTTACCAAATTACCTAAATTTATAACACATTGGTATTAGCATTAGCATCCTATAAATTACCAAAAAAAGTACACCTAAGATGGGTGGAATATTATTCAGTACCTATAGGTATATACTATGGTGACATAAATTCACATAATATGTGATGGAAATAATAATTTTCAATGAGTTATAAAAAAAAATGTAATGGCATTGGTTATAGATAATTGCACAGTGGACACTAGAACAATAGACAGTACACTGTACACTTATTATTTCCAATATTAATACTTACCTGCCTATATTTCAATTTTAACTATATATATAATTATATAATAGAAATTAAGTTGAAAAGGGTAAGCATGGGCTCAATATACACTAAGATAAATGGGTAAGTAAATCGAAAAATTATGTGGCCATTCTAACGGAATATTGATGTGCAAACAACAAATATTTAATAATAAAAAATAATAACAGATAATATACATAACAATGTATATAGGTAATCAAGCTTGATAATTACTAGATACTTTCGTTACTCTTACTACGAAGTGGAATATTAACAATTGAAAACTTGAACGGATGTTTGAACACCCACGCAACAATAATAATTAATAAGTAACTAGTTTCCATTCAACTATTCAAGTATAATTGTAATTTGTAGTAATTGTAATAAAATATTCGTTACTTACATTATCTTCTTAGAAGTCGATTATACCGCTGGTGTTCACTGTTCACGGCTAAAATATTAACTAATTACTAAATAGGTATACAATAGCTCATTCGTCAGAGTTAATATCAAGAATATGACAAAAATGAATCACGTGTTTTACTGTTATTGTGTTATCCTGTAAGTACTGGTGTTAAATGATATCACCGCCGATATCAGAATATACGATACAGTGGATGAATAAGTAACTGAATCTTGATCGATAGATTATTGATGCCGTGAACAGACGACGAAAATTCACAAATAACCACTATAAGACAAAATAGTTGAAAACTATTTATTGATCATTAACAGATAACGTAGTAGACGCGCCACCCGGCACCTCATGGTCGAGTAATTTCATTTCCGCATTCCAAACGCACAACTTGGACAAACTTTGGAAATAAATAATAATACATTTAACACTAATATTTTTTTAACAGATTATTATTATTCTGTATATTTTATTATCAAATTTATATTATATAAGAATAAGACTGATATCGAAGGATAGGATCCCTTTTTTGATATTTTAATTTTAAAAATTGTGTACAATCTGTTTTTGACTTGTGGCCTTCAAAAATAGAACGTTGCTTATTTATAACATACCTACCGATTATTAATTATTATTTATTATTGTTCAGCATCGGTGTTTATATCCTTTTGAAGCATTGGTTTATTCCGTTATTTGTTTATCGTTTAGAGCCGGATCCCACTCAGCCATGGATAGTAGTATAGTACTTATAATAAATAGTTGAAAACCATCTTCAGGCTAAACTTATAAGTCTAGAGACCGGATTTTCATGCAGTAAAAATCAAAAAAATGTGCAGTAATGACTTAAAAATAGCTAAAACATGCAATTAAGTGCCTAAATCATACAAAAATGTATTTTTTGCCTAAAATCGCTTAATACTTACCAAAATTTTGTAAACATTCAAAGTAGGTACATTGATTTAAACCCTTAAATTATACTTTATTTATCCAGTTTTTTACTCTATTACAGGATTAGCAATTAATAATTAAAAAATAATTAAAAGATTGATAAAAATATACACATTGTGTAAAAAACCATACCAACAGAGTTAAGCTATTTAATTTTAATTTTAACTATTATACATACATAAAATAATTAATTTTTTTATTGAGTTAAAATTTACAATGTTATACATTTCAAAATTGTTTGCAGAAAAATTGTGCCTTCTATCACTCAATATGTCTTTTAATTTGGAAAATGTTCGTTCTAATTCAACAGAAATGATAGGACTCATTTTGTAGCAAGCGACGATTGCAGGCTGTTGTTCAACATTAATATTTTTCGTACCATTTATGCAGTCGTATTTTTTTTATGAGAGCGTAACCTGTGTTCTTTTCCACGAAGGAGTTAAATTTGTGATCCATAATTTTTCCTTTCTCGTTATTTATTTTTTTAAGACTTTCTCCTATAGTTTCAAATATTTCAATTTCAATTTGCTTATTGAAGGATAAATTTCCCAATTTTTGGCATTTTTAAAATTTGTTTATACTTCTTTACGTAAATTATTCGTAACGAAACAATCACGACACCAACGTGAATTGCACTAACCGATTCAAGAAACACTCAATCAAACACAAAGTCAGACAGAACTAAAGTGCTAATGGCTGGGGATTCCAAATTATTATCTAACTAGTAGTTGCTGTCATTTATTTTTACCACGAAACACTAATAAATTGATGTTATTCTAACAATATTATCAGCCCGTGTTCATTTTTTCCTTTTGTACAGTTGAAAACTGAAATATTATCTAGTTTAATTTTAAAAATGCAGAATATTATGCAATTTCATGTAACGAAAATCAAAATCGTGCAATTTAGAATAAAAAGTGTAAAACGTGCAATTTCGTGCAAAATAAAACTACGTTTAAATTAATCTACTTCTCGTAATTCGGATTTTTAATTTATTTTTATATGTTTTAAAGCAAAGGAAAAAAAGTTGCAACTGCACGAGAATCCGGTCTCTACAGTAATAACTATAGGTGCATACTTGATGACAAAATAAATAAACAAAATAATAATTTATTTTGCCGTGCTATAGATATCTAGATATATAGACGTTATAACCACCCCCACCGATTAAATAAGATAAATAATAATTTTCATATAATCCGTGTTTTAACTTTTATAACTTTTAAACTGTACATAGGTACTAAATAACAAATGCATGGGAACAATATGACTAAAATATACGCATTACTGTTTACTACAAATTACAAAACACATTACGCCAGTACACATCTCCAGGCCTAGCCTAATCAAGTTCAACATATATATTATATTATGGTCAACTTTTATTGATAATTATTTTTATTTTTCGCCCCTGCCACTCTTTCATTTTCAAAAGTTTTTTTTATTTTAAAAAGAAAATACATAAAGAATTATATTTTTTATTTATTATTTGTACAAAATAATTGTCATCACAACAAGGATAATTATGTTAATATTATAAAAAGTATTTGTTAATATCTCAAACACTATTTTAGTAACTATATTATTATTGTAAAATTATTTTTATAAAAACTACAAAATCGTCTACCTATTGTTTTTATAAAATAACTGTTGGAGTAATAATATTTTTTTCTAGCAAAAATCAATAAATTAATTTTGTAAATATTATGCACGGTATATCATTTTGACAAAATTATTTTTCATGTTAACAATATTTTTATTTTTTAATATAAGTACATATAATATGGTTTATCAAAATTTGACAAATTTGTGTTGTTAATATGGAAGAGGATTTTTCGTTCAGTGCGCTGAAGTAGTGTAGTCTATATTATACTTAAAACTTATAAGTTTATTAATACATAATAATAATACTATGATTATGATTAAAAAAAAAAGTTATAAATGTATATTATAATTTATAATTTATTTTCCAATTTAGAACACAAACAACGTTGAAAGAAGGAGTACAGTTACCACCTCCCGACTATTTGATGTGCAAATTGATTGATATGGTGAACGTCGAGAACCCCCCTTGCTCCAATTGCGACAAACGCGATCCGTCCTCAATGTATTTTTGCTCCACTTGTGGTAAGCCTGTGTGTGTTATAATAAACCACCCACGTCCTATTCACCCAATACCCTTGGGTGAGTAGAGGGTTTACACTGTATTTGTACCCATTAAAAAAAAATTATCATCGGCTTTGTAGGTCAAGCTTTGTGCAAGCCTTGCCGAGAAAACACTCACCGTGCAAAAATGTTTTCGTCACATGACATAGTGCAAATGTCCAAGCGCTTGGCTGACAAAACAGAAATAGTAAGCCTCACAATATGCTCAAAAACGCATATTATTTCAGTATACCACTATAAGCTCGGATTAAATCCTTTAGAGTACCAAGTGATCATCTTTAAATGGTGGCTGTTGGGTCGTGATATATTTTTATAATAATCAAAAAATATACTTATGTACATGGCTGAAAACTTTAAACGTATTTCACTTAATTTTACAAAGCGAATTAAATGAACTTAATAATAATTATTTGTTTCTTGATGTTTCACAGTGTCTACATTCAGTTGTGTACGCGCTCTGAGTGTACTCACCAGCCGTTGGTACTAGTTCCCGGATGGGTGACTACTCAGGATTTTTAGCAACAAATCCTTGCCACACGTAGGTACACACGTTCAGACCCAACCGTACCACCCCCCACTGTAAAACTCTGCTAATAACCACGCAGTTTATGTCATAATAATATATACAAATAAATAAAATAATAATAATTAATTATCATCCTAAATATTTAAAAATTGGTCCGCTTTTAGTTATAACACATAGTATTGATATATATATATATAAAAATATAATAACAACTAAAATGAGTCCCAAGTCCAATACAATTGAAGACCACTGCTCTAGAGGTCCATGGATCATTAAGAAGCTAATACTTGGTCTCTGACCTTGAAGCGTAACTATGGAGTGAATATTAAGATTCGGATTACAATATTAAGCAACAACAAATGTGAAATGAATTGGGTATTTTTTTTTACCTTCGCCACCCCTCGACACAATATTAGGAAGATAAAATGTATGGAGTGTACTGCGCATATAAATATAATAAATGCTAAACAGACAAACAGTGCCTAAATACTTGCGAAGTTGTGACAGTTGTGTGAGTGTGTGACTATGACACATTCACAAGCCTAAATTATTTAGATACGCTAGAAAATATCATAGAAAGTTATAAACAATAGAATTATGAGCAATACCTACAAATTACATATTAAAACACGACAAATAGTAATAATTTAAAAAAAGAAGACACATATAAATATTGCAATTTTGAAATAACAGCATATTTCAATGCTTATTATTATTGATTACAGTATTGTTGTATATCCAGTGGCTTGCCCAGGCATTTGTTAAGGTGTTGTCTGGGGGTCCACTACTCATCAATATTATTTTTTTTATTTGGAGTCCACCATAGAAAATAGACATTTTTTTTTTTTTTTTTTAAATCTTTATTAGATATAATACATTAACATTATATATATATATAATATAAATACAAATAAAGATTTTAATATATCTACTCCTTTAAGCAAGCTTGTGGTGGAGCAGAGAGTTTAACAATAGAAATAAATAAATAAGATACTTCATTTCATATCAGAGACAGACAGATAAAAATCTACAATTAAAAAAAATATAAGATAAAATAATTAATAAACAATAAAATATCAATACATATTATCATAAGACTGAAAAGCGTGAACGTAAATCTAATAGTTGATTACTACATAATTTGAATAATATAAAATAAACACGAGTGTAAAGTTATACATAGTTTAGTAAAAAACCTGTAAAACATGTATAAAAAAAGAAAACAATTAAGGTATATCAATATATTTGTAATTAGCAAAAATCAATCGTATTAAAATAAAAGAAAACAAAATTTAAGTATAAAAAGAAAAAAAATCCAAAACATCTAGATACGGACACTTATTTAGTGAGTTGATAAAACTGAGAAAAGCCATTTATAGACTGCTTTTTTCACATTAACTTTACCTTCATGAAAATTTTTTTTGTATAATATAGGCATCTGGTTGAAATAAGTTGAGCCTAGATAGTCAACAAAAGATTGGCCAAATGATTTATTAGTATATTTTATGGGTAAATTATAGGCTCTATTTTCTCTTACTTGTGAAAAAGGTGGTTTATTTTTTAGATTAATTATTTTTTTTATAATGAATAAAATTGCAAATTTCCTGTATAAGAATTTTACTGGAAGAACACTTAAAGTAATATAATTTATTTTTGTAGAACCTATTAATGATTTCTTCTTTAATATTATTCGTAAAACACTATTTTGATTGGATTGAAGACTCTTTAGAAAATGTTCTTTGACACCTCCCCATACTAACAGACCATATTGACAGATAGACTGATAAAAGGCAAAATATATCATACGTAAAGTTTCTATTGGTAAAATATTTTTTAGTTTAATGAATTTGTATAATGAATAACGAAGTTTACCTACTAAATTGTTTATATGGTAATTCCACCTCAAATTATTATCGATTATAATACCCAAATATCTAATTTTAGATATTTGATTAATTTGTTTGCAATTTAGCCTGCTGCATATCAATTTATTATTGCAATTATGAATTATTAATGAACAATCGTCATTAGCAATCTTATTTATTGATAGTTTCATAAATGTTGTTTTATCAGAATTCATGGTTATATTATCATAAAGGTATATACAAGTACAAATATAGCATACAACTTGGTGATATCCTTTTAAGTTTCTACATGGCTGCTATTTAATATGTACCCACAACATTTTTTTTATTAGAACCACAATTAATATTATTGATATGAAAACGTTTTTTAACTGACATTTTAACACGAGGATCCGGTTGTTTACTCTTTAAGTAAACCCCTTTCTCAATCCGGGCTTATATGGATGCTATAATAATAAATACATTAAAAATATCAATAAAATATCATAGACATGGGATATTTTAATATTTCTATGGACGTTTGTTTAATACTTGTAAATATAACAATAAGTAAAGGAACCTAGTATGAAAAGTGATATTGTTTATAAACTGTATATATTAAAAACGTTTCCGTAGTGTCCAAAGCACGACGAAAAGATCAGCTATTTTTCGAGTACTCAGAAACACGTGATCTGTACCAGTTGCGTACGCGAAAAGCCTCCCGAGAGTCGCAAGGCATGCGTAGACATAGACGTAGCTTATAATCAAAACTTGAAAAAATTAGATAGAGCACTTTTAGTAAGTGGTTTTTGAGTCTGTTGTCGTCAAACACGTGTGCTAATAAATTCGAAAATATGTTTCAGTCGGTCTACGACATGCAGAGTACAATTCGCGAGGGCGTAGTGGCATGTCACACGCTCCTTGAAGAACTGCGGCAAAATACAGACACGGAGAAATTGACTATACACAATTTCGTCCAAACGCTCCACGACGCCATCAACAAAATACAAACCGATATGCATTTGGAAGTCCAACGGTAATATTAATTATTATAATACATTTTACATATTGTTTTCGGTCTATTATTATTATTGAGCTGAACAGAATTTGAAAAGCGTTAAAATCAATAACTTTTATGTAGGTAATAAATAATAATATTCTTAATGTATACTCGTACTTATTTACTAGCTTACCATATTGCTTATATTAGGTAAAAACATTGAGTACTATAATATTTGTATGTAGGTAATACAAATTATATGAATCGTTTATTTAATATATTAAGTTAACAAACATTTTTGGTCTAGTTACCATTATAATAGAATATGTTGTACCTACCTATACGGTTATAATACCTATTATTATAGATCCATTGTTCATTTTTAAAAAATTGATTGTACATTTTGTGTTTTGTCGCAATAATAAACTTATATGGGTGGAAGAGTGTTTAAATATTATTTAGGTTATTTTATAAACTGCGTTAAAATTGAACTAATTTTTTCAGTTTTCTTAATATTTGATTTTTGTTATTTAACCCCTTTCACAAATAAACGATTCATATTGTTTTTTTATATTTTATTTCTAAACAGTTTGTATCGCTTAAATTGTATTATTCATTTTTCATTTATTCAACGGTAGGATGTAGGTAGTGATACTTTTTTTTAGCTATATAATATTTCTATGAGTTGTCAAAGCTAATTCTTTTAATAAGACAGTTTATTTTTTTAATACCTATTTGACAAATATTAAGTATAACATAATACCTACCTACTCGCCCTACTCGTATCAGAGTCAGCAACGAGCTGACACACTTGATGCAGTGGTAGGTACTTAACCTAACCTTCTAATATAACTAAAGTAGAATAGATATAAATATATAATATGCTGGTACCTAGTACTACCTACCCACCAGCTCGTGTCGAGTTTGCTGACTCTGTTACGGGGTAATACGTGGTATGGTCGTAATCGAACGTCTAACCTTTATAGATTAACGAATTTTTAGTGGCATATTGTGTATATGCCTACAGAATATTCTTGAACGCCAAATTTCAAATATATAAGTATTTTATTTAAGTGTATATGTTGTCTGATCAAGCTTAGAGCTCTCCACTACTCTCTAGTATCTCTCCAATATTAGCCAACGTTTGGTGTTCTCCAAGGTGCAACAGTCCGCATGCACATCACTTTTCAACTTTTAGAACTATTTTGACCAACCTACGTACATCGTACACGCACCCATAAACGCTTGTAAGCTGTAATCGATTATGCTGATGGCAAAGTGATTTACTCCATTCATGATTCTGTTGATCCTTATGTACCCTCATGGTCTCAACGAATCTTTAAAACCTTCTCAAAATATCTTGAACTCCTACTAGCATGTCAAAATTAACGAAAATAAATTTGTCAATACGACTTTCCCTCTCCGCCAAGGTCAGTCTCCACGACTCCACGAGTACTTTAAACAAGAGCTCATACCTAAAAGCTAAAGCCGACATAGCCAAATATCTTCGATAAATGTCTGACTGGGAAAAAAAACACACTCTTTACAAAATTAAGATAAATAGACGACTTTCTAATATCTATAAAAGTGCTCGTATACATTTGCCCGCATATGACGAAAATGTTGTTAGTCGGACACTATTCTGTGATCTGAGTAATAGGGTACATTTTGGCTTATTCTGTGGTTAGACCATTATTGTGCAGCCGCCTTTCTTTTATCTGGTTCAGTGGTACATAGATACAAGATACGTAATAAATAAAAATAATACGACAAAACAAAATAAATTTCAGCTATTTAATTGAGTTATTATTTTTTTTTTGGGATAGTTTATAGTAAATTTTTATCAAACTTTAACTATTCTTCTAAAATATACGAAAAATATACCTATTCAAAATGAAAGAACTTTTTTATACTTTTAAATTTTATATTTATTAAATACATGATAAAAACTTCAATAGGTGTGTGAACATAGACTATTAAGAAGTTTAATTTATTATTATTTATCTATTTAAATTCTTACATGTGTTGGTGTATTGCATTAAAAGAGGTGTGAACTGTGAAGCATCAATAAATACAAAATACTTATTATATTTTTTAGGTATGTTTTTTGTACCTATCGGCTATCATAGGAAATATCAAACAATATATATTATAATTTATTTTAAAGAATAAACAATAAATACATGGTGTAGTTTTTTTAAAGTTAATATTACCTATAACTAATTATTTACCCATTATTCTAAATTTCTAAAAGATTATTTAGACTCTGTTATAACTTTACTTGTGTAATTAATCATTATTTAACCCAATAATAATTGGTTATTACTGATTGACAACAAGAGTCAAGAATACAAGAACAAAACAAATAATTTAATGTTATAATATTATTTTAGTTTTAGGCATAATTTAAGTAATTATTCCTCATAGCCACTATAGTTTTAGGTATTTACCTACTTATAATCCGCATAATATAATATAGGTACCCAGTTGTCAATTGTGATTCTCACTTGAAACATGAATCTTAGTGTATTTTATTGTTAATAGCAGAATTAACTAGCACCCATTAATAAGTAGTCATATCATAATTAATTGCCGCACGAGGCTAAGTTTTGTAGATTCACGCTGTTTTTCTGTTCCTACAAATTATATATTTCTTATACAATTACAATATTTTATTTTATATTTATTTTTATTTGCAGACAATATGAAATAAAAGAGAGAGCTTTTCGTAATCAGCTTTTGACTTTAAGTGCAGTGCTTCCAATTTTGCAACATCACATTCTTCTTTGTAGAAATTTTGTATCAACTTCAAATAAGTATCATTTTCTTGAGATTGTGTCTTTAATGCTCGATCGATTAAACACTATTGTGAAAATTCCACAGCCGACAAAGTAACTGATATAAATTCTCATAAATCCATCATGTAATACTATAACAATGACTAATGAGTTATATATTCGTTTACAGGCCTTTATTGACCAGTACAATAAAAACGAATTACCGTTCAGAGTTTGCTCAGTGTTTGGAACCATGGTTTGGTAAATCAGATGTAATGGACTCTGGTATATATGAATCATCGAAAAATATAAACAGTCTGGCAGCTAAGTCTAAAGAAAACTTAAACCTATCACAGTCTACATTGCCTAGTAAAAGACAACATTCTGCTCTTAAAGCTAAAGCTTTAGAAGGCGAAGGTACTTTTTCTAATCATTGTCGAAGTTTTGATTCTCAGATCAAGGTAAATTCATTAATATTGTAATATGCGTTGTTTAGTAATATTAAATATATTTTGGGTAATCTTGTAGTATGCTACCTTCGACCTACTGGCTACTTCTACTTCGTTAGTATAGTATGGTACCTACCTACCAAACAAGTTTACAGGTGTTTAAAATTTTTTACATACTGATAATAGTGATTATAATAACAATTTATTAAACTAAAATTGTCTTAATATATCGCTGATTATCATCGTTGTCAAGTATTTTAATACATTATACGTGGTTACTTATGCTGTGTTTACGCATTCCAAAAAACTTCAAATAAATTATTGTGTTTATTTATTTATTTATTTGTATAAATGCATGTGAAGGCTCGAGAACGATATAAAAAAACAAAGTAGGTACAAAGTGTAAATAAGTTGACGGTTAGTATGTTAGTATGTAGTAAAGTATACATAAGCTATTAAAGTACTTGAACTACATGAAAAAAGAAAAATATATAAATATATGTTCATACATTTATAACTTTAGGTATGACATGCTTTTTATATTGAATATGTCGAAGTTTTCCAATCGATTGCATTTGAGTGTAATGCGATCGATTGAGTTATTAAAACCATATGATGTTCGGTGGTGTCTTATAGAGAAGGTAGGACAGGATCGAGGCAAGTATTGAGGGACACGAAACTGTACTAAATTCAGAAGCTCAGAACAAGATATAGTTTGGTCATGAAGCAAATATCAATGCACTGTCGTCTTTTGTCCAGACACTCCAAGTGTACGTTCTCTTGAATCGTAGTTAGAGGTATAGATAAGGATGGAGTACCTACGGTGATCCTTACTTTGACGTTTGTAGCTAATATATATTAAAAATCTTCTATGTTGTGTTTTAATGGAGTTCCACCATTTCTCTTTTAATTGGTGGTCTGAACAAACCTGTTGCTTAACACAGCAAGGTGGAAGAACACAACACAGATTAAAATAATTTAATATCCAAAATTAAGTTATTGTTTCATGTTTGTGTTGGTGGATATTTACCAGTATAATTGCTATTTAGTTGTTATAATAATATATTATTTATCTTTAAGCGTCAAGTCACGGGTACCCACACGTTTGTGTTAACTAATAAAATTAAACACAATTATAACATAAACAAGAAAAGTATGTCATATTTTCCTGTAGGTAGCATACTGCACGTGTACTATTTTTTTATAGACATAATTTTACGATAAGTAGCATATTGTCTGTTATTAAATTAATATTATAAATAAAAATAATATTTTTTTAGGAACTGGGTACTCAATTGAGTTGTGTGAAAGACCGTTTAAATGAATTACAGAGAGAAGTAAGAGCTCTCCAAGGTACTAAATCTCCTGCTGTGCCTCCTTTGATCTTAAGGCATCAAAATATTATTAGAGATTGTCTTCGTTTAAATGATACTCTTGATAAAAATAGAATAGAACTAGAAAGATTGAGATCGGTGTTTCAAACCATTTGGCAAGAACAATTGTATAGAATTCACGTTGAACAAGATATATTCCAGTCACAAGTATGTTTTAATGGTTTCAAATGTTTAATTCATAGATTAATATTGTTTAAATAAATTGCTTATATGATTCTTTAGATGACTGATATAACAAATTTGCAAAGTGAAGTTAAACAGTTAGCAACATTGGCTCAGCAATTAGATCCTTATGTCAAGCGATTGACATCTAAACCAAATAATAATGAAATGGCAGATTTAAAGAGTTTATTGGATCGACTAAGTTCACTTCAGCAAACCCAAAGGTTAAATATCTTACCAATACAACATAATATGTAAAATATACTGCATATATAATGAAATGCGCGAACTACATTTATATTAAACATCAATACATTTTATACATTTTCCAATAATAAAATATATGTTACTATCTTATTGTGTAGATTTCCAATGGGATGCCACAAAATGGAATCTCACTGCATGAGCAGTTCGTCACCTTTATCTGACACAATATACGCCAAAGATAATAGACCAGAAACTCCGGTTAGAGAAAAAGATCAACAAATGTTATATTTTCATAAGACACAATCTACTAAGAGTGTGTTATCTCATATAGTGGACAAAGTCTGTGTACGGGATAAAACGTTTCAAGAATTTAGAGAGAGAAGCAAGTCTGAAGGCCGTATAAAAGATTGTCCAATTAGATCTAAACCAAAAAACGGTAGGACTAGTATTATAGATTTTTAACTATAAATATAACTACATATAGGTACCTACACTATACATACGACATACTCCTATTATTTTATCTAATAGTTATTTAATAGTTGTAGGCGAAGAATGCGTAAAAAATACAAGAGCATGCTCTTTATACCAAATGATAGATATTCGTGATATGCAACATCTTGCAGCTCAATCGACTTCAAATATACACGAGAGGGTATTATAATATACTACTATGCAAATTAATATGTAGACTATTTGTTAGACACTAAAAATATTTATTTAAACGTATTTTTAGGATTTAAATACTGAAATGATGTGTGATAAATTAAGAGAATATTTAAAAGATCATCTGAAAAAAAAACTGAATGTTGAACTTGAGATCATAGATGACGATAAAGGTAATATAAAAATTGTATTGCTATGATGAATTATTTTGCTTTTTGATATGACTAAGTTGATTTTTGGACAAGTAAGTTTGTTATTCATAAATTATGATATACATCATACAAGATATTATTTTACCATATTTACCTCAAAAATATACATTTTTTTGAGTTTATTTACAAAAGTTACTAAATACTTTAGCACCTTATTACTGTTCAAAAATCAAATTTAAAAAATTAGAATGGGGGATAATTAATATTGTGGTATAACATAAATATACAAGAAATATATATTTTAAAAAACAAATCAAATTAAACTTTTCTCTATTTTATTAGTAATTGCAAACTATATTATATTATCTGAAGAATTTGTTACGGGTTTAATCGTTGTTTATCATGTAGGTAACGTCTATACTGACATCCTATTAAACAATAATTGATACTAACATTTATTAAATAGCTATTAATTATTATAATTAATTACTAACTATTAACTGTTAAAATAAATTTCTGGCAAATTGTTTACATTTTTTAGGATATCAAAAGCAGGAACATAAAAAAACTTTTGAATATATGGAAGGAATGATTGGAGAAGTTGAAACGATCAGTTGTGAAGGACCAAAAGTTTGTCGTAAACAAGGAGGAAGAATTCACAAGAAACCAATGCCCCCACCTGTACAAGATCCTATGCCTATACCTGTAGCTGCACCGAGAAAATATAAGAGATATCCACATTCGGACACCGAAGATGGTGCTATGTACCAAGAATCTATGTCGTTTCGGTTAGGAAATATAAATAACATATACCTAGCATGTTATTTAAGAAAAATATCTAAAATTATTAACTAGTTGTTGATAATACATTTTAGTATAGGGTAGTGGTAACCGAGCTTGGGCAGTTGAACCTGTATGGCCTCTTACAAATAGAATTGAACCGTTCAGAGGTAGAAAGAGCACGCCCACTACCCCTGTGCGCACGCATATGATTATTCCGATATGTAAACATAATTATGATACTAGATTTATTTTTTTTTAAGAATTTTACAATCCATGCAATGAAGCACAAGGAGTATATGTGAGAAGGGAATACAAAATAACATTATTGAGGTTAAGTGAATAAAGAGCTACTCATTAGTATCACTTATAACTTGGAATTGTCGATATTATAGGATTAAGTTATAAGATATCTAAACCATTTTCTTTTAAGCCTACGACGAGGATTTTCAGGAAATGATGGGATATGTAAGCCTTTTATCAGAGGATTTTCGTGGTTTTCTAATCTAATAAAAAAATAATAATACTAATACTAAATACTCTATACTTAAAAAATAAATAAATGTAACTTTAATTTAATATTTTAATGTTATGAATCTTTTGGTTTCAAAAGGTCTTTAAATAACCCTATAGCTTTATGTAAAGGCTTAAAAAATAATATTAACCTTTTAAGAAATTATAACTGTTTTAGGCATAGTACCTTAAAATTAATTTATGTTTTTAATATAATTTATAATATTTTCTTAATTAATTAATTTACTGTGTATCAATAATATAACGATGTTGTACTAAAAATTTAAGAATTAGAACTACACCTTCAACACAAATTTAACTTAAAGGAGTCATGCAATTTATCTTTATCATATAAGTAATTTGTCTCCCGAATAAGTAAATACAAATGCAAATACCTTTATCAACGACTTATACTTATTCAGTTGTTGCACGAGGCAGCTGAAAAAAGTTACAACAAAATTTAAAATAGGTACTTTTATAGTTTTACAGTCTTATCACTAATACGGTATTAAATACTGTTTTCGTAATACCTGCCATACGTCAGTAATAGGTATATTAAGATTGTATCTTTTCATAGTTTGGACTTAGAGACTAGAGTGAACCTTAGCCTAGTGATGTCTGATAACTCAATAATTTCAAAATACTAAAATCGGTTTATTGGTTTTTTTTAGGATCTTAAATGATTGAGCATTTAGGTATTATGCTTTAAATAATTGTTGTATAAGTATGAAGTTTCAAATACCGTTAATCAAATTATAAAATATATTAAAAATATTTTAGAGGTAAACATTTGAATGTCTTTAAAACATAACATTTTCTGAAATCTTTTTCTAGTCACATTACTTCTCCCGAGGGCGAAAAATGTACTCGCACGACAAATTCAGTCCGTTGTCGGTCTAAAAAAACAGGACCTGTTCGGAAGCAAAGATCATGGGAAACATTTCCAACTCGAAAGAAATCAATTACTCCAGAGCCAAGTAAATTTTGTCGTGATCCAGAATCTTTTCGTAGTCAATTCGATCTCAATACTTTTCAAGACGGATTACGAAAAGCCGATAGTTTTGAAGGACATGAAGAAGCTGTGAGTTCACTTGTAAGAGAATTTCACAAAGTCCGATCCTTAGATAAAAAATCAAAAAAATTAGAGCAATAAAAATGGTATATACTATTAATATATTTATAAAAAATAAATATTATTAGTGTTATTTGTGTTAATATTTGTATTATATAACTATATAAGTAAGTTTTGAAAAATATAAGCTTTTTGAACCTTTTTAACCTAAATTATTATGAAATAAATATCTTTTTTAAAGCATTATTAGTTTTATGTATGTCTGGTTGATTATGTGTTAATTAGGTAATTATATTTATGTTTTTTTTAGAAAACATATCAGGTTCAAATTTGATGACAAAATATATTTTTTTTTAATTTTCTTTTGATTATTTTATTAAAAATTTGAATTTAATTTCTAATTAATCTGTTTTGATATAATTTTTGTTTTTAAAACTTGTATCTCATCAAGCAATTTAGATGATTTAGAAATTAAAACATTTTTTTCATTTATAAGTGTTTCAATAATTGTTATTGAAAAAATAACCTATACGCATTCATATTTATTTAGTTTGAATCAGACAACACAGTTATTTTATATTTAGTATTCTATTATGAGTTTGGTAAATGTAAATGTTTTTACTGTTATATTATTAATATTTAATACTGAACGTCTGAACACTCTTCTCTAGATTGATGATTTATCATTCATATTGCACATACTTAAAAATTAAAATAATGGAAATTGAGTTACCATGTGAGAAAAGCTCATGGTATGAATACAGTAAAACCTTCTTATAACGGACCTCCTCTAAATGGAAAAAATCTCCTGATGTTTTTTCAGTTTTTTAGGAGCTTAAAGTTAGTTATCAAACAAATTCATTCTTTTTATTTTATTTTATTTTTTGAATTTGATATTTTTTTAAGAGCTCGTTGTGGAAACCAAGTATTTGTTTATGAGTGTTGATTCATGAATAGTTTAATGTATATCTTGTTAAATTAAGTTACCTAGTACAATCAATGGTACTCAAATTTTCACTCTATATTTATTTTAAACTGTTGATACTGATACTTCTGTTAATACTTAAATTAAAATACCTTTTAAAATAAACAAGGTGTTAACTTAAGTCATTAAGAGGACACTTAACTCTAATTTTATGTAATATTGTCTTACACGTCTGATGTAGGTAGGTACTAATTTTACATTCTGAATTTCCAAGTTAGTTGTATTGTTTTTAAATTTAGAGTGAATTGACCTATATTATCAAATTTAGTCAATACTAGTCATTATTTGTACTTTTTAATTGATTTTTTTAACTTTAAAATTAAATTTTAGAGTAACTTACAACTTACTGTTACAAGTAGATAAATAAACAAAAAACATAAAACTCATTTGAAAAGTAACTGCGGGATAATCTTATTGTCTTTGCCTAATGTAGAAAATAATAATTTTACTCTACTTTTAAAAACAAAAAAACTGTATTGTAAATTAGAAATTTAAATGTAATAAATATACCGAAGTATATACGACAGAGGCAACAAATGCTTATGTAACGTCCTCTCAAAATAATGACATTATGTCCCATTATAAGAGTTATAACGTAAAGTTAATATGTTCTATATATTTTATGTAATGTATACAATATACATGTCATACAAACACATAAATAATATTTTTTTTTTTTTAATGTTGTAATGTTATGAATTTTTTTCATGTCATATTTCATTGTATTATTTAAAATGTATGTTCTACATCAATTTAATATTTATCTAGTTATCCGTTGAATCATTTTAAATTGAAAATCTGTGTAAAAAAAATTTGATTTTATTAACTATAGTTAAATCTCTGTTCATATTATTTAAAAGAAATTGTATTTCATATGGTAGATTATAGAACTCTTTTTCCCAATCTTTAGAGATATTTAAAGTTATATTGTAAAACATATGAATCCATAATATTTTTCAGGATTTATTTATTACTTATTTATACTTATCAAGAGTAATCCTTTTATCATTGAAAAACACTCATTATTTCAAAAAATATAAATGTTTTTTAAATTTTTATTAACATGGATTTTAGTCGTTAAAAAAATTATTTTTTATCCTCAATTTTTCTAAAGTTTTAACTTTTTTGAATGACAATATAAAATTTTAGTTTCATATTCTGAAGCAGAATAATTTTCTATGTATTTCGATGCATAAAAATCAAGTTCGGGATGAGAAGCTTATGAGTTAGTGTAGTGGAATGGTACGCAGTACCCCTGAAAATGTAGGTCCATTATTCCGCTCATCAAACTTTAAATACTTATAATTCATAAGCTACTCTTGCTAAATTTGATTTGTATGTACCGAAATACTCAAAAAAATAGTTGGCTTTCGAAAGTGAATTTAAGACTGTATATTATAATTCAAAAAAGTAAAAAAAAAAATACAAAATTATAAGGATAAGAAATATTTAAAAATATAATTTTTTTTTTGTAAACTTTGTTTTGTAACGACTTGAAACCACGTAAAAAAATATTTTTAAAAACATTAATACTCTTTGAAAAATGGGTTTCTTACGTACAATACAGTTATTTCTTCGATTTATATTGTTTTACTTTTAAATTGCTTAATAAATATTTTATGTTTTGTTTTTAAATGTGTTTCCATTAATAATTAAATAGGTACCCACCCTCTATCAAATTCATAAACTTTAAGTATTTTCTCTACTTCAAGAAATGTTATATTTTTAGGTTGCTTGTATGCTTAAATAATATTAATAACATTATTTTACATAAGCTACCTACCTTTTATTGTATACTTTTGTTATAATATGTACTTATTGATTTAAATTTATGTGCGTTATATACTTATATAATAAATGATGTATTGGCAGTATTAATTATTTGAAAATACTATACAGGTGACCTATGTTTTATGAATAATCAAACAATATTATAAATACAAATGTATAATATATGATTAACTATTAATATTTATTATTTATTATATTATGAATCTATTATTGAATACCTATTATACTCTTGCTTAACATTTTTAGTCATGTTATGCTTTATCGATATAGGACATAGGAACTTTAGTACTTATAAGTTATATCATACCCTAACAAAGAGTTAACATTACGTTAATTTGAATTATATTTAGTTTTAATATTGTTAGGTAAGTGTAAGTATACTTAAATCTCTAATACGTATAGCCAATTCATATGTATATATTACTAGGTATACTATAATATTGTTATATATATATTACTAGAATTATAGTATTTTATAATCAATAGTCTTATTTATATAAGTATTTTAAAGTGAAATATTTTATCTATTAGTTTCGTACAGTTTTGAATGTAAACAATACGTAGGAAGAGAAGTTAATAATTTGTACATATATACCCAATGACTGAACAGATTTTTATATGAAGCCACTCATGCTGGGTTACATAAACAATCACAACATTTAATGATTCAATATTGACGAATGAGCATAAACTGCATCCGTAAATATCCTACATTTCAATGAGTTTTGTTAGTAAAATTTATTTTAAACATGGCTGCGGCAGAAAACGATTAGGGTTATGGTAACGTTAACGTAGAGACGTTATTCATTTTGGAAATAAAATTTACCGGCTACAAACGATAGATATTATAATAAGATATAATCTTATAATATCTATGCTACAAACTTCAGATAGGTTTTTTTCGATGCCCAGGAAATATTCGGTGTAGGTAATATGTTTGTTCGCGTTCCTCCGATTGCGAATTTTCGTCGTTAGTAGGTATTACTTTACTTAAATACAAATTATTTTCTGGTACAAAAAAATTGTTTAAATGTCACTTTATAATTTAATAATGTCTAGGTAATTATTTTTTTAATATAACGTAATTTTTTAAAATAGTTTATAAAAGAATTTATTTGAGTTGGAAAACAACTTGAATGAGAAACTTTAATATTGAATTGTGGATCAACGATTAGTTACAACTTCGGATATCATGAATGTGCTTTCAGAAGACTTACAATCTGCAGTAATGTCTTTTAATTATCGTTAAAAATCAATCTACTGGAGTGATGAATGTATTTGTTTCACAACGATGTGTATTTTTTTAGTTTTTATAGCAAAATCATTTTAGAGAAATGTATTTTTTACCAAATGTTTGTCCTGATAGTTTTTTTTCAAGACAAAATACTATTAAAAAATATTTTGTATCTTTTTCGATCTAGGTGTATTTATAAATATTTTAAACTGTTGACTTATTTTAGTATTTTTTCCAATTTTCCATTAGCATTTTGCAATAACCATGTAGTTGATGCCTTAAAAAAAGAATAAATAATTAACTTCTGCTCAAATGTTTGTAGGCAGTAGAACCACAAAATAATTAAAATAATAAAATAAATATTTTATTATATATAGGCGTGGTATACAAGTATAGTTATTCTTTGGTATTAGCTCTCAAATGTTTGTGTATTTAAAATAATATAATATAATGAACTAATGAAATCATATAACCCGTACAATATTTTAACAACACTATACGTTTTTTGTTCATCTATCGCGTATGGTACATTTTATAACAGTCCTAATATGTTGTGATAATCATACCCATCCCATATCAAATGTTTATACATGTATACTTATCAACCTTTTATTATTGTTTATATCCATCTATACTAAATTGTCGAATTAGAGGTGCTCAAACAATACATTTAAGATTTACGGTGGAAATTGAAATTGTTTATTTGTTTATGAATGGTTGCAGATGATAATACTAATAGTAGAAATGAGTAATTTTTTTTTTATATTGGTTGTCATTGGTTATTGGGCCATTGTCCGCCATTTGCCTACCAGGGCCGAGTAGCACTTACAGAGAGTTACAACCAAAAGGAGTTGAACAATCACATTTTTTACGGGAAATGAAGTGCGTAGGATCAGCTACTACTTATAATAAAATATATTTTAACTTATAAGTATAATAATTTACAGAGGCCAGAGCCAGAATAGGACAGTTCCATCTTACTCACTCCTATTTGATTACTAATGAACCCAGTCCATCTTGCGACCTATGCAAAGCTCTCCTTGTACAATCGAATACATAATATGGTTGCCCAACATTCACAACCTCACTGTCATCTCCTCAGCAATCCTGCATCATTCGAAGAAGCCCTCCAATAATACAACGCCGCCAATATTTAAAATTTTTTTAAATAAATGGATACAGTTTTTTTTTTTATTTATATCTGCAGTAACAATATAGGTAATATGTTATGTTTTTTTTAAATATTGTATAAGTACAATACACATTTTAGTAGGTATGTAAATAACGCTCTAGACTAATAATTGCTATAAATGAAGCCATAATTTAAATTAAAAAAATATATATATAAACTATAACTTATGAGGATACACATTAATTATACACTATTTTCATAACTATATGACATATACCGACTAACATACTTATAATCAGGGTTCGGATTTTATGGCATTTGCTACAATATTATAGGATAAAAATAGCAGAGTGGGCTATAAATTTGTTTTATCCATCAGGGACTCTAAATATGACATTTTATTTTACTATTTTTTGCATAGTTGAAGAATTTTAGAATTTTAGTACTGTTTTTAAAGTTTTGGTGCTATGTTTTTCTAATTTTCTTAATTCTACACTTTATTTTATATTTTTCATAAATCTCATTTATTGTGAATGAAAAATAGTATACATTTATGCGAATCAATAAGAAAAATCCCCTTGTCGAATATAAATATACATTTAAACCTTCTTATCTGTTATTCACGGATTAATATTATAGATTTATATTAATCCGTAGTGCTGTTATTGTTCCACATAATATTGTAGATTCTATAATATACCGTCGTTCGCATTTCAGCCTCAGTCGGTTCTCCGTATCTTTTGATTTCGTTTCATATTCGTTCATTACTCGATTGTGTATTACATAATGTATTTGTTTTTCTGTTTCGATATTAAACGTAAAATGCCGAAAGATAAAACATCGAACTATTAGAGACTTCGATATTTTGTGTCCGAGTTTGGAAATGAGTTTTTTGGTTGACGCAAGTATTCTGTTTTGCAAATTGTGTGACTGTGACTGTAAGGATAATAGTGACAAAAAGTTTAACGTTACTCAACACTTAAAAACGGATAAATATTTAAAAGCCATTAATCGAGATCAAAATAAACAGCAGTTACTCACAAATATTCCATAAAAATATAGGTACTTTTAAAATCGATCTATGCAAGACTTTTATTTCTGCAAAATATAGCGTTAAACAAGTTATCCAATGCAAAGTTTCGACAATTTTTAGAAAAATATATTAAAAATCATATTCCAGACGAATTAACACTGAGAAAATTGTATGTTGATTATATTTACAATGAAATTATCGAAAAAATTAGTATTCAAGTAGCTAATAACCGCATCTGGGTGAGTAGGTATCGATGAAACAACGGACGAATTCAATTTTTATTTGATGCTATGTTTGATGTTTTTAGGGCATATTTATAGAGCATATTTTACGGGTTTTTTGGTCATATTTAGCGTATATTTTAGGATTTTCAGTGCTATAAAATCCGAACCCTGCTTATGATATTGTAACGAGACAATACCTATATCCTGTTATTATAAAACGATACTATGAGCGCCATCTAGTTAAACAGTCCATGTGCTAGATGCCACTTTCTCTGGAATGTGCTAAATTCGTACAGGCTAATACGGCCAACAGATAGCAGGTATGCCATTATTAAGTCAAAAGCCGGTCCTCAGTGTAAAATTACTTAATTTGTACATGATAAAACATACAAATGTATATGTAGAACTGTTGCATACATCTTCACTCACAATCGTTAACTCATCCCGATGTCAAGATTCCACAACGTAGTGAGAAAAGAAGGTACATCGACAGTAGTTTTTCAAAACGTAGAACACCGGACCATGATAGGAGTCACATGAGCTGAAAAAGTTCAAACCGATTTTCTTCGCCGTACCCGACAGTGTGGGATTCGCATGACGTTCTTACTTTACGTCCAGTGCCGGCGCTAAGTATTGCGGGGCCCTGGACATAGGTATTGGCCTTTAGGTTCTCAGAGAGGGGTGAAATTTTAGCTTTTTTTAAATTAGGATTTTAAAAAAAATACAGTTTTTCTTCGAATTTTAAACACTATGTCACTATAATAATATTAGGTTATTCTTATCCTTTTTTTTATTATAACGTGTTAACACAAAATTGATTAAAAATAATAAAATAATAACTAATTATATAGGTACATACAACAACAATATATAAATATATAATTGAAATAAGAACATATTAAAGTACAAAATCATTGTAATAACTAATCTTATGTCATTGTTAATAATTGTCAAACGTCAGCCAGTGGCCTTCGCGGCCGAGGCTTATTCTAATAAAAAAAAAAAAGAACATATTAATTTTATATTAAAATATTTTTTTTCTCGATTTACTCTGAGCAAATGCGTTGATGACTTCTTCATAATTTATCGATTTTGATTTCTCTTGTTCAATTGAAAGCAATGCAAGGTCCGATAATTTGTCTTGTCCAATTGAATTTCTTAAATACGACTTAATTATTTTGAGTTTTGAAAAACTTCTTTCTGCACAAGCCGATGCTACTGGTATCGTCAACATTATTCGTAATGAANAATTTAAAATGATAACTAAACAATTACTGAATAAAAATTATAATGTTAATAATAAACAAAATAATGAACATAATATAGTTGTTTAGTAGTAGTAGTTAATATATTTGTTTAGAACACGTTATAGACACGTTTTAAGTAGATTGACAAATGACAAGTATTATATGTATTATTGATATTATTATATTAGGTATTATTATAGTAACTATAATATAACTGTTATAACATGTGCAAGTTTGAAAAATTTTTATTTTTTTCCTTACTAGATTACCTAAATATTTTTATCTAGATAATGCACAAGTGCACAACACTGGAAATTACAAACTTTACTCTAAACTAAAGTGTAATAATAATTTCATAAAATGAAAACTTACACTTGTGATATGCAGAAATATTTGAAAAAATACAGGAACGTTTGTACTATGGCTAAATTTAGATATCGTTTTCCAAATAACTGTAAACTGGTGATAGACGATAGTCATAATATAGATTTATAATTGATCGATATAAAATGTCAATGTGTCTCACGGTATTAAGATATGATAAATAAAAATCACGGGGCCCTTTAAAGAGCGCGGGGCCCTGGACAAATGTCCCATTTGTCCTCCCCTAGCGCCGGCACTGTTTACGTCATACATTTTTCGTCATAAAATATATAAATAAATGTTTATATAATAACTAGGTAGGTAATGGAAAAATATTGGATCATTAGAACGTTGTAGATCCCGCGTTATTACTTTGTCGAGGGGATATTAAACAAAGATCCTGTTAAAATGTTGACTCGATGAATCATCTACTTTCCGTACCACATAAGATTTAAAGTATAGAAAATTAGATTTTTTTATAGTTTTTCATAATTATTCCAAAAAATATATTAAAATAAAAACATATTTACCTACCCACTTATACACCCAGATGATTGATATTTTCAATTGAAATGAAGTATAATTTTATGTGTGGGAAAGTACTGCAGGTATTTAAATGTAAGGAAGAAAAATGTGTTATACTAGAACATTGTACCTTTGTCAGAACAAAAATACAGTAAAAATAATAAAACTCCTTATAAATTACAATTTATTTAAAAACAGGGAAAGCAAGACAAGTATTTCCCAATTTATATTATTTTTGTTATACTTCGTGGTGTGCTATAAAAGCTCCAGGGTCCAGTTAAAATGTAATTTCCATGAACACAAGATCCGGTGCCGTTGACAAGTGTTGCCGTAAATTCAAATTTTTGTGCTTTCGCCAAAAAACGTATTTCATTTAACTGCGCCAGTTATGCGTACTATATATATTATATATGTATATCTACTGTTTTCGAATTTATTTCCTTTTCGTTTGTGTAAATAAAGCCTAAGACACAGTTTTCATTTCCTTACAGTTAATAAATGTAAAAACACATAAAGATTATGTAGTATATAACACTGTATAAGTAGATAGTAGCCAATAGGTACAACAAACTTAATATTATTATACCTCCACTATCTTGGCGAATATACTAACATGGGCGAGTGTAATTTTCTGTCCCATCACACGAGTGTATTTTTACGGTACCTAGGTGTAAATAATTGTATAAACTGAATAGTGGGCTAAAAAAAAAATTGAATTGAATTTAGACTGACAGTTATAAATATTTAGTTTCTATTAATATGCACCTAATTGAGATCGCTTTTTATTCCTGAAACTTATTTTTTTGTTGAATGAAAATAACTCTGCTTTCTTAAATTGATTTTTAACTCTTTCACTGTTAAATTCTAAGTTTTTTCTTCTAAAACACCCGTATCTGTTGAGTTAATATGAAGTTTTTAAATTTATGTTTTATCGCTTTGATAAGCTCTATATAGAAATAATACTAGGTAATTGTGTTTATCATTGCTATCAATATGAAAATAGAAACGTTGTTTCTGATCATACAATTTGTTATTTTTTTCTGCATTTTTCGGTGTTATAATCACCAAGTTACGTAATAGAACGCCCGTAGCAAGGAACGGTAGGTATGTTTGCGCACAACGTAATAGTACTCCCGTATAGCAGTGAAAGGTATTTCCTTTTAAATTGTATTTGGAAATGAGTGCAAACAGTAGGTACATAAATCAAGAGAGGAAAATCCATGAGATAGAGCAATTATTTTGATTTTATACCATGTTTTTTTCCGTAGTTACAATTTGAATGTTGTGGTAATAACTTGACTTGAGAAATATAGGTATGCCGTATGCTATAGTAAAAACTCCTTTATGGATTAGGATTTAGAACAATTAATTTTAGATCCTGAGCGGAGCGATGAATGTAATGAACGTATTGATGTTACAATGATGTGTGTTTCTGTCTGTAAGGATTTTTTCCAAGTGAAAAACATAGAGGTTTGGGTATGCCAACAGGATTTACCACCTCAAAAAGCGTTTTATTTCTTAAACACGAAACCCATAGAACAAATCGTAAATAATATTACAAAAGTGTACCTCATAGCTCACACAGTATTCACACCGTGTCCACCATGCAGAGAATCGGACTTATTATATTATATTATAATAGCAACGACCACCAGTACAGAACCCCAATATACTTAAGTACGACCCTAAATACATTTTCCTGAAGACAATCGAACGGCTCACACTGCTACCGATCCGTTTATTTAGGTACCTGATATGTTGGGGTTTTCACCTCCGAAAGCAGTGATTGTTATATAAACGTGTATTAATTCCCGTACAAAAGTCAGAAGTTAGCTGTATTGGCCATGCTATTAATTTTCAGGTAATAAATAATAATACCATACCTTAGTAGACAGTGGAAGTTTTAAATACCCACGCGGTTAATTGTTTGTGAAATACAGTTTACGTGACTCTGAAAACAAAATTAATTTTTTTTTTTGTTTGGCCAAACCGTTTGTGTGCACGATAATATTTCGGAACGCGTAAAATACATTATAATATAATTATGAATTATATTTATTATGTAAATACCTATACTGTATATTATAGCCAACAGACATTTTCTGTTAAAAACGTATTTAGAGGGGGGGGGAGGGGGAAGGTTGACATTATAAATTCTCTAATATCAAAACATCTCCAATACCTTCTCACCCTCCAACACTTCCATTTTTTTTTTCCCTTAAAATAATCATTATTTTTGGGCTATACGAGCCGCTATATTATATCTATATTAATAAGCTTTAGTCCCAATTATTGTCTAATATTGACTTTAAAGTTTAACTAATCATTTTAAACATATAACTTTTTATAGAGCCTTGTACTTATATAGTATTACCTGATAGTGCGATGTATAAAAGAAAAACGAAACAAATTATTCTTTTTAAATGTTCATTAAAACACTTAAAAACAGACAACACATTATAATATTAAGTATATTAACTTTACAAAAACATTTATTTTTTGAAAAAAAAAAAATATCATTGTTAAACCAATAGATTCGTCGTTATGTTCAGCGAATCTGCATATTGTTATATAATATTATCATATATTTATGTTTTATTTTAAAAACATGCCCATATAAATTAACTACACTGTGAACAATGTTTAACATTTTTGGGGTTCCTACCTCTCATAAATACTACTCTGCTCAGTGTGCTGCATTATCGTGTTTCTTTGATCAGTGATTACTGATTATCAATTATATCTATGAAGATACACATGTACAGCCACTAAAATTTCCGTTCAGTTTTTTTCAGTGCACGTCGCTTTATAAAAATTAAATCTGTTTTCGTATGATTTGCTAACGGGAGCTTATACGTTTGATATTATGTCAACTATTGCCATTGCAACCGTTTCCATTGCATCCTCCTCGTTTACCTCACAAATGCAAATAAAAGCTTAAATGCGTGATTTGAATGTTGACTTTTTTTCAATTATATTATGATGTAGTATGCAATATATTGCAGCAGGATTCGCAATATTACTATTTCTGGTCTCTGAACACACCACCCACACGACTAACCGAAGTAAATGTTTGTTTCATGTATTTGGGACGCAATTAAACTAGAAATAGGGGGGGGCGTCCTATATCCGATCGTTTTATGCTTGGTTCAAAGAGAAAATATTGTCAAACAGTATACCTATAGATATATAAAAAAATATATTTACCTCACTTTTTAACCTTTAATCGGAGAGTACTAAAATATATTTAAATCCATTGACACAAGTTTATTCATATATTATATGGAATCATTCACTAAGCATTTTAACCCAATTTTTTCCTTAAATAATGAATTTATTCGAATTTTGATCTTCGGAATTTATCAGTAAGGATCTTAATTTAACAATGTGATCAAGTGGGTACCGCTTATTGCTGTACATTAGGTGTCGTGTGATTCACTTTAATGAATGTGTTAACCCGGTCTGTTGTCTTATAATACAATAATATTTTTAAATTACACAAAAATAACCAACATTGTTATTTTCTGTTTAAATGTCTAAATTTTTGCAAATTTTAACTTAAAATATCTATTAAAAAAGACCACAATTTTTTGGTTATACTAAGAAATACTTTTGAGAAATCTTGTTTTAAATTGTCAATGTTTTCGATGAACCTTTGACGAAACTTTTTTATTCAACTGGTGGGTTTAGTAAGTTGTATAATTTCGTGTAAACATTATTGAAATTTAACTTAAATTTTTCTTTAAATATTGGTGGAGAATTTTAAGCTTTATATGTGGCGACTTCCAGTGTATCGTCAGTAGACACTTTAACTACTTCGCTTAGAAACGTGATTAGTATGGCCGGGCGCACACTGATAGAGCAAAACTGTTCCGAGCTGCTTAGAGCAGCTCGGAGCTGTTTATAGGCAATTATAACATATGTAAAGTAAGTGAAACGCGCACACTAATCAGTCAACATCAACACACGACAAGACAAAACGAAGCATGATCGGTCTTGTTCGGCCTGGTTCTATTTTTTCTCCGAGCAAAATATGAAAATGTTATGAAATCGTATAAATTTGTTTATTTATACGAATAGCTTACGACTGAGCAGTCGTTATTTTGGTGTCACTCACAGATTTTTATGATTTTATACGTATATAGTATAAAGTTATACTTTTTTTTAATGTGTGCGCCCGGCCTAAAAATTGATTCGAACTTTCAAGTGATAAAGATATTAGAATCCCTCTTTGCTAATTGGGGGATAATATTATTGGGAGATCTTATGCATTTGCTTGTATTATCGTTACCTAAGAAGTTAGACGGTAAATTGTTATCCGTCTGATTGCTTAAAATCTTAATATAGATAATTAATGGAAGACATTTTTTTTGCTATGTCTTTATTAGCGGTTGTTAATTTTTGATTTGCAGAACTCAGTTTGAAGTAGATACGATGCTTAAGTGGATTGGCCTTAATAGGAATATTACGTGTGATATTTTAGAATATTAACTATACATTACTGACGAGTATTGTCAACACAACAATACCTTTTGCTTTTTGGAGCTGATAAGTAAAGGACGAAAGTTATACACGTATGGTCTAAAAAGTGTTCCAATACAAACTGTCAAAGTGTCAATGATCAAAGTGGAGTAAAAATTAACTAAGTTAGATCTGGTTAAATTTTTCAACTCCTGGGAGTAATAGCAAAACACTAAAATGAACCACATTTAAAGAAATAGATGGATTTTGATCTATAAAAATAGATCTAATAATAAGTTTATTTTTAGTGCAATCGAAAATAGTTTATTACCTTAAAACTGGTACTTCGTTTAACGTAATTTCAAAATAATTGATTTGTCAACATTTTTTATTTATAAGTTAGTCATAAAGTTATTTTTGTTAGCTACATGGGTAACTAATTTCTCATAGAAATTCAAAATTTACCTTGGTTTACATTTAATTTGGTAAGTTTTTAATTAATTTTAATAATTTTTTTGAAAAATATGATCATAAATAGCTATTTTGAAAATAACTAATTGAATTGAATTTCAAAACAGCCATGTTTTGATTTTTTTAAATTAATTTTTAAAATTAAAATGGCATTAAAATATAATTATATATTATTATATAATTAATCAGCAATAGAGGGGCTTAGGCCGCTTAGGGCATTAGGTAACTATTACTGGGATATACTGTACGTATGTCCTACAAATAGCTATGAGATATAATTAACTTATTATAATATGGGCTTTTTGATAACATTATGCATGATTTATTATGACATTACATCTCTGGATTGTTATCCATGTAATTATTTTCTCTATATCATATCGCCAGCTGATATATTTTAGGCATATTGCACAGAGACAAATTATTGCAATCGGCTCGTTTTGAAATAATAACATATTTTAATTATTCTATATTTGATCTACAGGATGATCCATTTAAGAGGTTACATTGAGAGTTTTTTAAAAAATTTTTTTTAAACTTTTAGATATATGCTTTTCTAAAACTATATTTTAATTTTTTTCACCCTTGTATTTAGTGGTGAAACCAATATTAATTTTTGATTTTAAAATAGGAACTTACAACAAAAAGGTCATAAATAGATAAATTAATTTTTTTTATGAATTTTCGCATTAAAATATTTATTTTTTGTTATTCCTTTTGTGAGATACAATTTTTCAAAGTTTGGTTGTTTAAGAAGGTGTTATAGTCGGTAGTGCTACAAAGAATTTACAGGTAATTTGGTATGTTTAATAAATTAGTCGATAAGCTAATAAATGATTTGGGTTCAAAGTACAATATAGTTACCACTTATTAATTGTTACCTAGGGTTGAAACAATGAAAAAATGGTTGAATGTTATTTAATTCATCACTAATAGCTCCTGGACTTTACAAATGAATAAATAGTATTATCAACACTTCCTTAAACCACCAAACTTTGAGAGCTGTACCTCTCAAACGAAATAACGAAAAATAAAAATTGTAATGCCCATATTCATAAATAAAATGGTTTTATTAATTTATGACCTTTTTTATCATATGTGCCTATTTGAAAATCAAAAGTTGATAGTGGTTTCACCAATAAATATAAGGGTGAAAAAAATTAAAATATTATACAGTTTTAGAAAAGCATAAATTTAAAAGTTTTAAAAAAAAATTATTTTTTTGTAGTGGAAAAATATCTAGTACATTTTGTTAGGAATTTAATTACATTTTGTTGATTTGCGTTTTAATGACAGCAAATAAAACGTTAAAATCGGTCAGAAAAAATAAATTTACCCAGTACAAACATATATTTTTGTTAAAAAACCACAAACATCATTATAAAATCAATACATTTTAATTTTTAAAAGATATTAACAAATAATATTCCACTTGGATGTAATCAAAGCCTGAACTCCATCTACAGTTATTTTTACGATATTTTTTAGTGTATTTTACTTGGTAGATTTAACAGAAGTCTGCTCAGTAGTTTTTCAGTCGGTCGTCAAAATACCTACCGAATTTTGATATTTATCACGGTGGAATAAATATAATTATAATATTCAACACCTATTAATAGGTTCAAGATAGTATCTACTATTGTACTATCTGATGACAGTAGTGTTGTTAAATAGCCTATCTTTAACGCAGTGTTATCGTAATTTTTTTATTGAAGCGCTTTCAAAAGTATCATTATTCATTAGTACACTGCTCATATCATATTATGATATATTGGGAAACTTCAGAAGAAACAAAAGTCACACTGACGATTGTTTGCAAGTTGTTGCATTGATATAAGTGTTTTATTAAAATACATAAGATTACCACGTGTGAAAATGTATATATTATGTTTTTGGTAATAGGTACTACCTATATGATAAGTATTATACGTGTTGTATTGTTCAAGCTAGCACTGTCAAAAATAATATTGAAGGGAAATTATATTTAAGTGGTCCAATTTTACACACAAAAAATTTTTGTATTATATTTAACCATATAATTTTTTATTTATATTTTGCAATAGTGAAATTATTTATATTTTATAAATTACGAATCGTAAATATTTGTTTAATATCATTGTAGAATTATATCAATAAAATGATTAATTATAAATTATTTCTACTCAAGTTTTCAGTTATCAGTTTATATAGCTTTTATATAATATGTATACTCAGCATTATTTATGATATTATATAAAATAATGTACCTATTCAAATATTTTGATATTATTAAATATATTTTTATTTTCCTTGGTTATAATAAGAATAAAAGTTTAGTTTCTCGTCATCTTGTTAACCTGACGTTCATTTCAAATAATTTTAAAATACAAATTTAACCTTTAATCAATTCCGTGATCAGCTTTTAAACATCGATCTTCCAATGGTTACACAAAAATGATTCCAATGTTAAAGCTATGGTAAACCTCTATGTCCTGTAAAATGTTTTGAAGAATTACACATTGACCATCAATAAAACATATTTGTTTTATTAAACTATTATATTTTTAGTTTATTTATATTGTAATAATAATTAAGTATTGACTACTTGATATTATAATTATGCCATTATGTTTTTAATTAATTTGAATTGTAATAATAATATAATATTGAAAAGTTGGTATGATAGTTTATAATTATGTTATTATTATTAATTTATTAATTTTTTTATATGGTAAGTTGTAAATGTTTTAACTGAAATGACCCATTATAAAAACAATATGGAGAAGTCACTATTGTCTCAGCAGTTCTAAAATCATTAATGTTATAACAGTAACATAAAGTTGATTTTCTGAGGTAAATAAAGTAAAATGTAAAGTGACAGTGAACATGTCCAATATTATAACATACTAGAATATAATATCTTTTTATTTGTACATCGGACAGCTGTCCGTATTTGATTAAATGTATACAATTATTATTACTATTATATTATTGTCTTATATATTCAATATTCGTACAGCTTAGAATTTAATCATGTGGTATAAAAATAAAAATCTAATTTTTTCAAATATTTTACGATTTACACTTATAGAGTTAAAATAATTGTCGTAAGTTTTACTATATATTTATTTCATTATACATTTCTCAATTACCAATATTAAAATATTCAGTTGGCTCGTATCCACTTGAAAATTTTATTTCTACGAATTCCGAAACATTTTTACTGAAAACGAGTAATTAAAATATTATAACGTTATTTTTTTTTATTTGATTTATTTGCATGACTTTCAGGACCAACTGCTGTTCTGCAACTCATATTTGATATTTGAATAAAAATAGTCGGTGGTATTTATAATAACTAATAAGAAATCGTGTACAGTAGCATCAAAAAATATCTACACACGTTTTGTATTCGCGAATAGGTAAAAAAGTTATTTTGACGATTATTTACAAAAATAATGGAATAAAAAAATTACATAAAATTCTTCTACTCGACTTGCAAGTGTACTTTCATTATGTCGAGCATGTCATTGACAAAAAAGCCACATTATAACATATTTCACATCATTTTTTTTAAATATAATTTCTTTTTTATATTCTTACCTTTTAAATAATATTCAAAAAATATAACTGCTTATAATAATGTAATGTATATACGGGTATAAGACGAAAATAATGCGTTTCAAATTGCTTTAAAAATACTTTAGTTTGCAAGCGAACGTTTTACATGTAATCTGTTATTGTGATGTAATCATAAGTGACGTGTGGTTTTATTTCAAAAGACACTTAAATATAACTTTTGGTAGTTTTTGGTTTTCGTTGATCTTTAAAAAAAATTCACTTTTCTGTTCTGAGTGGAATTATGAATGTACCTATTGATTTTACAATGATGTACGAGTGTTTATTTTTATTTTTTGTGTTTAAGAGTATTAAGATATTTTCGTTTGTAGAAATAATGATACTATCATCAAAACTGAACGAGATTTCCGAAAATTGGATCTAGTTTTCATATTGATTTCTCATCTAATACTTTTGAAAATAATCAGTAAAAAATATGAACATTTGTTATAATGTTAATATTATGATCAAGATAATTTTGTTCATTGTAAACAATGATTTATTATGGAATTTAAGTTTAACACATCCAAATGGATACTACTAGATAATAGTGACCCATTCAATAAAAAGGTATTCTTGACCTACTTTACAATAGAGCGATTATCTTCTTGATGGTTTTTTTATTTTTATTAAGTTGTATTGGTTGTTGTCATCCCAACTTATTGATAGGCAATATATATTTGAGGGAAATTTCGTCGTTCACACGAAAAAACCTCTTATGTGCCAAATTCAGGATTATGAGACTTTGGATTCAGAAGAAAATAAGTTATTTATTAATATTAATAAAATCCTATGTGCTATCTGCATTGTAGAATTAATGAAAAATAATAAATATTTTCTCCTATGTGTTACCTTCTGTTACCTACAATAAATCGTTTATGAAATAACTCCAATGTGATTTATTTTTTTAAACGTTTTTTGTCTCTCTTGAAAAATTAGGTTTTAGTAAATGGAGATTTTTTTGTATCAACGATGATTTGTTAAAAGATACGACTCTTACAATTTTACTATTACAATTTCACATAGTTTCATCCATTGTACTAGAGTGTAGTTTATAACTTACTAAGAACTTAAGACTATCAAGTTAGACAAAATAAACTAGAAGAACAGTTTTTTTTATTACAAACATTACTGATCTTCAAATTCATGACTAGTGCCTGCAGTTTAGCTTAAATTTATTGTCTTGACTGTACTTTAGTTGACGAGATTAAGGATAGTTATATTACTGTACTCTTTTTGATCTAAATAATTGTACTTGAAATTTGTTTGATAATATTCTAATGTGGTTTTTGATGATTGAATAATGTTAAAGACTAACGTCTTGATTGTTAGGAGGAGGTATAGGAGGTAATATTAGCACATTTAAATTGTTTTTGTACATTTTTAACTAATAAATTGAATAAAAAAATTCTTCCAACTGCCTTAAATATAGGTAGGTATTCTGGCGCTAGATATCAGTTAGTATTTGTAAATACCTGACTATAGTAAGGTTTTAATTAACTCTTTAAAACTTTTGCTAATAATTTCATAGATGAAACATCATTCTTGTTAATACGATATAAAAACCAGAGAAGTTACTTTGCTGTATAGTAGGTATAAAGTGTACACCGTCGGCTAATTATGTTGTGCTTTTTTTCTAAAACGTTATGTGAAATTTATTTTAAAATGATAAAAATATTGTAAATGTTATTTAAAAAAAAAGTATACAAATTTTCAGGCACATTGTTTGTATTGTGTTTGACATCTAACAAGGTTAGATATGTTACAAGCAAACTAGTTTTTAGATTCTGAGCCGAGCTATATTAATGTATTTATTTTACAATTCGTGTGTTTTTTTTGACATCAACATTTTTGGGCAGTATTAATGCTTCGATTAGGATACCGATTAGGGACAGGATATTGGATCTAATTGATACTTTAAATAGTAAAAAATTCTCAGTATTTTTCAAAATAACCAGAACAAAACAAAAATAAATGAAAACCAGGAATTTTTACCCAAAATCGAATTTGTGAAAATCTCTTTTGGTTTTTTGATGTAATTCATAATCAAATAACCATAAGATTCACATATTTAAAATTTCCACCAAATGATTATATTATCATTTTTCAACAATACATAATCAAATTTAAAAATATTTCGACTCGTTTTGAGCTATATATAGACATTTGATGTTTTAAAAATAAATTCATTTGGCAAATGAGAACACTGGCAATTCAATGCAAGTTTTCCCATAAGTTGTTCATATACCTACCAAAAATATCAAAAATACAAATTACAATATTTTTTGTAAGCATTTAAAATCAGAATTTCTTCAATATTACAAATATTTTCAAATAATTGTTTAGTGTAAAAAACTTTAATAGCTGCCTATCACGCCATAGGCCGATGCCGAAGCTCTTCAGTTCGAGATTTCCGGTAGACAGTCTCGGCCCTCGGGTCCTCGAACCCGTCGACACGGCCGAGGACTCGAGGTGCATCGCTTCTGCACGGAAAATTGTGTAGGTATCCTGCAGAATGCAGCCATGATGGTGACTTGTGGACGCAGAGCTATATAGTCATAATATAAATAGCATGCCTATAGACTGTTAGACGGTTATTAAAACTGCTGCAGTTATACATCTTGTATTATAAATTATAATTTTTATCAATTCATTAAATTATTTAGTCTGGCAATATCATTAAAGTTGATAAACACGTTTGTTAAAAATTAAGTAGATTTGAATATTTGATTTAGTCAAACAATCACCGAGAGTTGTATTTTTTTCACCGTATTTTTAAATTACTATTTATCACGACTGTGATAATATTTTTTCACTGATAGCTGCGATGCATTGCGGTTATAGTCACAAAAATTACTCCTTAAATAATTTTAATGGCCATTTGTTATGAGAATCGTTTAATGATACATGCGTGTTAAAGTATATTATAGAAGCGACGTGTGAACTGTATTGAAAATAAGACAAATTTTTTTAAAAAGCTTGAAAATAGATCATAGGATAATATGTATCTAACCAAAGACTACAATTTTTTTATCCGCAGTAAGACACACTGTATGTAATATGATGGTGGAGACTGCAGTTAAATTAAACCATTATTACAGTATGTCTACATTATTATTTTTATTTTTATTTTTTTATTAGACCAAAATTATACATTACATATACATATATTATGAAAATTTACAGCTTGATTATAATTCATGCATTTAAGAAGGGTGAGTTATCTCACATCCGTTCTATATCTTCACGGAGTCCCCAACATATAGGTATTATGAGTGTATAAGGTATAACTATTTTTGATTACTTCCTTTCAAAATGTATAATAATAATCCTTCAGCCCACTACATAATATACTTGTGCCAAAGTGGTCTCGTTTCATCGTTTGATCCGTGTATTGCTAAATCTATTTAATCAGTACCAGCTACCTGTACATTTTAATTGTTGTATAAATATTTAATTTAAGAGTACGTGAGATGTATTAAACGAATAAACGAACCATTCGTTTCTACAAAATTGAAAGTTGTAACTTTTATATTTTAAAACATTTAAAACAATGTATATTTTTAATTTTACCTATATATACATTATATTTTATAACATATCAGTAGTCAGTATCCTCCTATACGTTATAATTTATGTATACATTTAATAATATTACAACACGTGGTATATATTATTAAACAGTTGTCTACTCATATTAAACATGGTATATAGGTGGACACGCAGTAGTTAGTTGATTATGTTATGGTAATGGAAACATCTATTTTCTAGTTATATATTCAGCGCCTTAATCCGATATTAAAAAGTATCTATTTTCTGAAAATATGAAACGTTCAAACTATACATATCGTTAAACACATTATTTTCAAATTAACTGGAAATAGTTAAGTTGTTGAGTTAATTAGTAAATTCATTAACCAGTGAAAATAAAATGTATGAGTTAATATAGGTATTGTAATACCTATGCACTATAGCATGCTTTTTACAAGTACCTACACGATTGTTTTGTTTCTCTCTTTCGAAAAGCCTCCATTTTGCCTACTGGTGAGATCGACTCGCGTCGTGTTCGTCTTTTTGATTCTGAGCGGAGCAATGAATGTATTGACTTTACAATGTTGTTTGTTTTTTTTTTTTTGTAACCGCAGTCATCATAGTTTGTGGCAGTAAAAATGCTTCGATGTTTTTCAACAGCAATTATCCAGATAGGAATAGGAAGGCGAATCTACTATCTAGTTGGTGTACTTGGCAGCTAAAAATTTAAAATTGTCAATAGTTTTCAGAAGCGACAGGAAAAACAAACAAAAAATTAAGGAAAAACTGAAATTTATAAGCAAAACCGGTTTTCGAAAAAATCAATTTTGGTTTTTAGTGTAACTCTAAGAATAATTACCATAGATATATGAAGTTTTTACTGCATTTTTGTGTTAGAAATTTCTATACACCATACAATTTTCAAAATATTTTGACCCATATTGAGCTATTTATAGACATATGAAACTCTCGATTACTATTAGTTTTCTTTTGATTAATGTCTATAAAAAAATGTAAGCTGGGTCAAAGAACTTGAAAATATAGTACAAGGTCCCTCATAACTCATAATTTTTTGTTAGTGGAAATCAAAAAAAAAAATTAAGCGTAAGTCCTCAATAATTTTTTATGATCGTCTGAATTTCAAATTTCGAAAAATTACGTAAATATCACAAAAATTTGCAAATTATTTTAAACTAGAAATTCATTAAAAATTTAATTTTCATATTATTTAAGATTTAAAAATATTTAACACAAGATTCTTTATAAGTTTGTTTACCTTAATAAAAAAAATTCTACCAGAAAGTCAAATTAAATTTTTAAAAGTGTTTGAAATTGAAATTATTTATGACGTCGGAATTCACTACATATCTCATATGGCGATTTTCTTATGTTGTTGTAATTAAAAAACGAATAGTTGCAGATACTTGAAATTTACACCATATATTTATATTATCTATTCATAAACTTGATAAAATTTTCAAAATATTTTGATTCGTTTTGAGCTGTTTACGGAAATTTTAAATTTGTTTAGTTTATTTTTTTTATAATTGTCAATAAAATTGTATTTGTTGGGCCAAAAAGCTTGAAAATTTAATAAAGACTCCTGATATAAACTTTCGATATCGTTAAAAAATAATAATACATAGGCAAAATTTTGTTTTAAAAGTATAAAGTTCAAATGTTGGCAAAATTCATATCATTCAAAATGTACAATTAATTATATAGTTTAAAATGTTTAAGCACAAGTAGGTTATTCTCTTCAACAAAAAATCTAAAAATATAGAAGCACAGTTTTTATTTTTTTATGTTTAAATGTGTACTAAATTACATATTAAATAACCAAGAATAATGATATACTTTGGTGTTTATTAAAAATATTATTCGTGGTACTTTTAAAGTATATTATTATATTTTTATTATTTTATACACGCAATGACTTTTCAAATGCATTTTCTTTGACAAAAAATGAATATAGTCTACAGCGTCGTATTAATGGCTAATGCTTACTAGTCAAATAAATTACTTTAATCAAGATAATATCATCAAATATACTAAATTATTGAGTGATATTATAGACCGACAGATCGTCTTCGCTCAGAATTGTTTTTCGTATACGCTGATTTTTTATCATTGAATCCAAATTGAACACCATCCATTACAGTGACCCAATTGTAACCTACAACTGTACGGAGGAGTGACATCCACTTACCCGCTTTTTTGGTTGCATTTTATTTAGGGTTTAAGTATCATCATAAAATACAGTAATTTATTTCCTCCGACGGAACGAATCTCATTTTATCAACTGTAGAGGAGTCAGTCGAGTAGAACGATGGAAAGTACTAGGTAATAGGTACTCAACACTGTTTGACTTTTGAACTCAAGATATGTACATTGTAGACACATAAACGTATAGTTATAACTCGGAAGTCTTAATATTTATATAATATTACACTTGTGTGTGCGTGTATGTGCGCAGATCGCATACGAACGTGTGAGAAAATGGAAAATCAAACGAATGATTATTACGATCGAGATATTTTATTATATTATACACCTATACATACTTATTAATTACGATTATATTATTATTGTTATATTTTATTTATAGCGTCGGCATCTAAAGCTATTGGCTGCAATAATTTTACAGGTTTACGTAATACTATCTTAAAATACATTAATGTTATTGTGGTAGTTACAAATGATTAATTAAATTAATCTTAACTATAAATGTCATTGTGTTATCTATAATGTATATTAATATTAAATATGCAAGAAATTATGGGTTATCCTTGTGTGACCTATCCGGAGACGATTGATTACTATTTTTTCTCTTCTGTTGATATTAGGATATTAGGATATTGACGTGTTGTATTTTTGATTTCGTTGAGTTTGGTGCGTTGTCTCAACTAGTGGATCTTGCCATTTAATTTGAATACGTTTCTGGATTAGGTTTTTTAAATCTGCGTATGTCGCTATGTTTAATTTTGGAGTGTCTGAGGATTTTGCTGATATCTTGGCTTTTTCATCTGCACATTCGTTCCCTTCTATACTGCAGTACCCGGTAATTCAGATTTGGGATATGTTTGCTCCTCTGCTTATTGATTATCTTATTTTTTGTTGAATAATAAACATTTTATTGAGTAATAATAATAAATTAAATTATTTTAATAGCAATATCGGAAATCATATCATGAAATGTACTCAGTAATATTGGCTTACGGGCTGTCTCCGTCTAGAATCGTTTACAGTGATATATTATTGAATTTAAATTTATCACATCCATTACAGTGTTTGACATTACAGTGCATTACCTCATTCGTTACCTATAGTTGTACACCATAGTGGTGCCACCTTTTTTTCTTTTGAAATCCTACTAACTCATTATAATAGTATATAGTTATATTATTATTGCTGTTCTTAAATAATATGATCGTTTTTATGATTTGCAATAACTGAATTACTCATACAATGATTTTGGGAAGTGACGGGTTGGGAATATGTCCAGAACTCTACGAATTTGTTTAAAAGGAAATACCTACTTATCAGCTACATGCGTTAGCATATAGTTTAAATCCGTAGAATAACTTTAAACTATTGTGCACTGTGTATGATTTATTGTTGCACCTAATGCACTATTGATATAAAACCATCATGCGAGTGTTAGGTATAAGATGTAATATGATACCAAAAATATGAAAAATGCGGTGGAATACCTAGGTAGGTACTTGATTTTTTTTTGGTGGATTTTTTCATGCTTTGTAACATGGTTATTTTTTTGTATTGGTTAATAAAACTTAAATTAAACGAATACCTACGTATAATATATTTCAATAAAACAAATTATTTTCAACTTGTTTTCCATTGTTTGTTGGACAAACTTTTAAAAAATATTTTTTTTTCTGTAACAGACAATAATAAGAATTTAAAACAACTATTATTAGTTATAACTTATAAGCAATAACACAATGAAGCCGAGCGTAACATTTTACCCTAAAATAGTTTTTCTGAACTCTCTGGCGTTTGTTGATGCTAAAAGTGTAAATTAGGTATTGTGAATTTTCAAATATGTTTTTTTTGGTCTGTTTTATGGTGTTATTATAAGTTTATGGTATGATAATTTTTAAGTGAGGTCAGCAGAGTCAAAATTAGACTAATCCAATTTCAGATTAATCATTAATGTGACATATGATAATCAGGCTTGAATATTAGACATTGTGGAGAGTATTTTTTAATTTGAAAGGAAGGATAAATCTTTATTTATTAATAATATTACTCATTACTCATAAAACATTACACTTGAAATGCTTTTTATAATAAAGGTATCAGAAAAATAATCAACGAAACCCTGAAATACTAAATGACTGTGCACTCTAATTGGATTTCCAGAAAACTATACACATTAAATATACACAGTTAAACTAATCTGTAGCACACTGGGACTTTTGAAAAATCTATTTTATGCTTACCTACGGGGAGTTATTTAGTAATTTGACATTATATCAGTGCGTCAGTTAAACCATGAAGTAGGTGCCAACAATTTTTTTAATTTTTAAAAATAAATGCTTAGTCAACCAGGAATTGAACCCCTTCATGTGGAAACTAATGACATCGCACGGCCATTTAGTAATGCCAGTCACCTTCGTATAGTTGGTATAATACGTTTGTACTTACATTTTATATTAAAATATTCATTACAATATAATAACATCCACAGGGTGATCCATTCAAGTGGGGACACTAATTATTTCAAAAAGAATTAACTTCTTTTTGATTGTTACCTTGGGTTGCATGGTATCGAATTCATCACATATAGCTCCTGGTCGTTACAAATGTATAAATAGTATGATTAACACCTCCTTAAGCCACCAAACTCTGAGGAGCTGTATCTTTCAAATGAAATAACGAAAAATAAAAATATTAATGCCCATATTCATAAATAAAATGACCTTTATGACCTTTTTAGCATATGTTCCCATTTGAAAATCAAAATTCGATAGTTGTTTTAACAACACAAATAAGGGTGAACAATTTTCTAATATTATACAGTTTTAGCATAAATCTAAAAGTTCAAAAAAAAAAATTCAAAAAAAGTTAATACTTTTTGAGTTAATTAGTGAACCCCCTTAAATGGATCACCCTGTATACTTCTTTATAATTTTTATATGGGGTTGAATGATGGACAACCACTAAAAAGTTAATGAATTAATAGCAGGCTAATGTGGTTCCTTAAACATGATTTAGTGGCCATTGATACCATTTTTCAATCAAATGATATACCATCTCACAGAATAAGCTATTTGAAACAACAGTCTAAAATATACAGGGTGTTTCTGAAGTGTGTGAGGTAATTAGTATACGCATACTCACTGTGATGCCACAATGAAGATTTTTTTGGAATTTTTTTTCTAACTTCAAAATCTGGGTTTTTTAAATTTATTTTGAGAATATTATCTTGAATGTAAAAATAAACACTCTAGTCGTATTTTTTGCAAAATTCTCATACGAATCGAGATATCACATCATTTTTGCGCTTGTCGCGCGTTTTTCGCGCTCGAATCGCCAACTAAAAAAAAAGTTGTGCGACACATCGATTTGTATGAGAATACTGCAAGATAATCAGTGGTGATAATTATTTGTTGTCATTGATAATACACGATTAATTAACACATTGTTTTACATTGTCGACTAATAAAAAATATGAAATAATAACAAAATTAGGGATAACAGAGTTTTAAACGATCAAATTTTACTAGCATACATTTGTGTCATACCTTTATTAAATAACTTTTAACTTTATAAAGTTATAATAGTTAGAGATAAAAAAACTACCTATTTGTGTGTTTATACTGAAATTCCAGTTTTTGGATATCATAGTACCTAACATAATTACTTTGACTTAAATCCCATATGAACTGTTTATATACTATTGCACTGTATGGTTGAAGTTATACAATTTTGTGACTTAGTGATAACTTTGGTTACACCGTGTATTTTATTTTTAAAAAATATCTAGGACACTAAATAGATTTCAGGATTTTTGTTGATTGTATTTTCTGTTGTAAAATGTTCAATATTTACTAATTAATAATACTTAAAACATTTTGGTTCATATTTCAATTTTTTTATTCATAAATTATAATTAATTTTTGTATCTTGTTAAAAGATTTAATAAAGGTAGGTAGACTATTTAGTAATTCCCCTTTAAAAATTTACTAAATCTGGAATACAACATGACCCCTGTCACATAAAATACAAAGGAATCTTACTACATTATCAAAATATACAATAAATCGGTGTTGAAAGATTGACTTATACATTTTACCAGAAATTAGTTTAATGCCTTAAATATAAAAAGCTCAGCTGCTGACTAATTACCGCGATTCAAAGTGTTTGTGATAGAAATTTAAAAGCGGCAGTTCATTAAAAAAATCAAACGTATTAATCAATCATTAATTTATTGGACCTAAAATGTATTGGATTTGAATAGAAAATATCTATTACCTTCTATGACTTGTTTTGAAAAACGAAACCAGTAAAAAGACACAAAATCAAAATAATTGGAACAATCTTAACAACTCCTTGCAAGTTGTTTTGGTTGTGCCAAACAATTTTTTTATATGATGTGCAATTTCCATGTATTAAAATTTAAAATTAAACCCATGCAATTCTATATAATTACTATTATTTTATTACTTACCTACTGATTATATTTTGATAAGAACAAAAATTGTTAGGTTTATATTTTCGTCTCCATTTTAGTAATGGTTATGATCATAATAATTTATAGCTCTAAATGTGAAAATATAATAGTTTTCCTACATATTTTATTTGAAATTCGACTATCGAACCTTGGTAGGTATCACAATTCACAATATCCAATATGTACTGATTAATAGTAAAACGATGTGTCCGAAACTTATTGTCTAAAAATAATTATTTTATTGGTTATAATTTCTTATGTTATTTGTATTAAATAGTTATTATTACGATTTATACATGGGTGGTACAGTTATGACCGAAAATTAGGATTTTAAATCATTAATGATCGAGGGTATGACTAGACAGACCCCAGATTGACTGCTTAAACTCTCTACTCTAGAATGGTAGCTACTATAATATATTCAATGTTCAATTATATTATTGTTATATAAGACATAATAAGTACTACATAGTACATACCTATAGAATAATTAATAACACGTGATGTAAGCGAAATAGGACGACACATCGGGCGTATACCAATTCCGCTGATTTTGTAACACCGGTTAGACTTTTCGTAATATTTACCTATCAATCCCATCAGTTACTCTTCATAATATCTATTAATTGACTTCTCCGGTTCCGCCTAGCATCACATTTACAAACTATACAAATGTTGGTACCTGATTCGTTGTGTAACGTACCAATCTTGAGTCTATAAATCGTGCAAATCATTATTCTGAACTATAGGTATGTATATATATTTTATTTGAATAAATTATATATTACATATTTTACATTATAATTATTATATACTGATAAATCTAAAATTATGTCTTGTGTTAAATTTATTCAGTGAAGTTTAAATTAAGTCTAAAATGTATGGCTGATTTCTATAGTTTGTATACGTTTAAGACTCGCTGGAAACGATAAATCTCCATTTTATCGCAAGACCAATATTTACGCAGAATGTAAATAAACTAAGACAAGGTTGGCTGGTGAGTGTTATTGCTATTATTGTATAGTACCTACCATGGTAATTGGTAGTTTGATAATGGGCTAAATATCTTGTGTGCTGTATACTAAATTACCTATGTTGTATAATGTGTTGCACAAACGACTAACCTAACCAGTAATCATGATGATACTCGAGGGTTTATAGGTGGATAAATTCGGTTTAACCGTCGTCAGTGACAAATCTTAATAGCATATTATTTTACCCAATAATGAATGCCATTATTATTATTATACCAAACATAAGTAATATATTTATATTATAAATGTAATTAAGTTTTCTCTGCTAAAAATTAAAGAAATAAAATACATTGTTATAGATCATACATATTGTAAGTCATTATTATACAAGTTGCTAGTAACAAAGTTGATGTATTATAAATTTATAAATTCTTTGTATTATTAATGTATTAATGTATACGTGCAGGTATATACATAATACTTGGTGATTCTAAAAACTCTAAAGGGTAAATAATCTCGAAAATGATAAACGTTTTTTTATATTAGTCATACAAATATACAATATTATGCTTATCTAATACATATTAAACAATGGGCTACTCTTTTGAAATTCCATTTTTATGTATTGAAATTATCAAAAAAAAAAAAAAAATGTTTATCCATGGAATAAGAAATTAAAAATGTATTCTATCTTTTCAAAACAGTAAGAAATGTAAAATAATTATAATAATATGAAAAAGTAAAAATTTATAATTTTAAAATTTATAATTTATAATTTATATTTTGTAATGATTTCTGCTTCAACCAAAATCGTTAATTGTGTCCGAGATAATAATTACTATTATATATTATATTAAAATATTATAATCATATAATATATCTATAGAAATAAACTGGATATATAAATTACTGGATCCTATGGATAATATTTCAGGAAAGATAAGTTGATTAAGATAAAAAATGGAAATCTTCGTTTTCGATGGGTCATTAACTTTAATGTCGAGGGTCCCTTGATCATAGAGCACGGACGAATTATGAATGTACGAGTATGTATACTAAATTAATGAATATTTTACTGTTATTTTAAGAACTTATGGTTAAAAAAAAAATGTAATATTATACTGCTTGAAAAGTATCACTCTGTATTATATGGTGGTGGGTTAATCAAATTCATATTTTAAGTATTTTTTACCGATTAGACACACACATAATTTTGAAAAATAAAGTAGGTAAGTAGATCACATAAAAGTATGATTAAAATAAAATAATACTGAAAACGGTTTACAATTAAAAGTATCATCACGTTTATTTAAACATTGTTTTGTAAAATTACAAAATAAGCTTATAACATAACAACAATTTATTTTGCACAAAGTATAATAGTAATTATAAGATACCGTTCTAAAATTGTTAAGTATCAGGTAGCATGGACACCCATTAAACGACGTTTAGGTCCTGTATTTAGTTTACAATTAAAACCCACTATCAAACTACATAATTATTCGTTAACTTTAATACACATTACGTGCATGATGTAATTAATAATCATCAATCTAAATAATATGATATTTAAATAACGATAATTTTAAATTGTACTATTTAACCTATAACTTGTGTTATAAAAAAAATAAAGTGGTAGTTTAAATTGCACCTTGGTACATGTTAGATTTTCCAAAAAAGAAAAATAATAATAATAACCCAACGATAACAGAATACAATGTGCGTAACAATATATTTTTCATGAAAGTTATGCAATACAAAATATTTTAATAAAATACAACTTTGACTTTGACAATAAAAATACATAATCTATGGGTACGACATTCCGTATCTGCACTTTGAAACGAAGTGTACTGTGTACGATATTTGAAAAGATTGTAAACGGTTGCGTGGAAGGTGCATATATTTAAAATTTGTTGTAGATGAACCAAATTTATTATATGTAATACTGTAATAGAACTTAGAAGTCAATAATATGGATAATAATTTTTAATTATTACTTTAATATAGTATTATTATGACCAGTGAAACCGATAACCATAATACCCTTAATAAATACGAAAAACCAGCCATTTGTCTATTTTATGATAGGCAACAAATTAATTACAACTTATTTAATAGCTTTTACAGATTTTACAGCAATTTTAATAATGTATAAAGAGTTTTCCTGTAAATAACATTTGCGACAAATCAAATTAAATGTTTTGTTAATAAAATCGATAGTATACTATAACTGAAAAAAAATTAATCTAATTGAAAAAGTTAAGTTGTTGCCGACGAATTAAAAAAAAAAATGTTTAATAAATACATTGTCTGCAAATAGATTCAAATCATTAAAGACATTGAAAGAATACAACTTTTAGATTTAAATCGGTTAGTTTTAATTGAAATCTTAATGAGATCAAACATTAATTGTTATTTAATTCATGCAAAAAAGAAATAATGTAATAAAGTTAACCTGATATAATTCACCAGTTTTATTTACTCCTTTTACTATAGCTGAATTCGAAGGTCTATTTATTGGTAAGCTCGTTCAGGGGAAACACATCTTTATACCAACAAAGCTGTTGTGGCTAAAAATTGGTTTAGTGGTTTTTGTTTAAACACAATTTGTTTATCCACGTCAAGACGAATAAATAAACGATTTATTTAGGAGATAACTCTACCCGAGCTGCACAAACAGATAAAATATGTACAAAACTAACTTGATTTAATGGTTGATTTAAGGGTAAATCAACTTACACTTTATACTTGCAGTGTATTATAGCTATGTTATCTGCGGAGATTTTTTCGATGTACCTATATTATATATTTTTTTATGTTTGATTAATATTATATTCACCAGATATAGCTACTACTCTTAATAATTACGTTCACAAGAATACGATTTAATATTGTATATATTTTAACGTGCAGACAATTGACAATTGAAAAAACGACATGGTGTGTTCAAACTTTGGTGGCAGAGGGGGTACAACAAATTTTTAAATTGTGAGACCTATTTTTTTTTTTTAGACATGAAAAAACATTCATTTTTTATGTCACAAAATTCACAATGGTGAAAAATATCTAAACACATTTTTGAAATGATAATTAGTAATTGGATATTTTCAGCTGATAAAACCATATTATCGCAGGTTAGGTAATATTTTATTTAATGTGTGATATCATAGCTCAAGACCTGGTAAATGGGCACAATAGTACCATGTTAAGTGGTTATAAAGAATTGATGAACATAATATCATAATATGATAATATTATCACTAATTAATAAATGCTTAACTAAAAAAATTACAATTAATCAAAATCTATAGGTACTGCAGAGTGCAGGGTACACACCACACGAATTTTTTTTTATCCTGGCGTGATTTTGTTGGAGGCACAGTCTGCCGGGGGGCCAGTGTCCATCCGGGCCCTCCCGTAAACACTCCTATGCTAAACGATGATATTTTTTTATTGTTATTTACATTGTGCAATACACTGATGGTCCTGAGTGGAGTTTAAATATAGATTGTATAGTATTAAACTAATTGGAAATTAGATACTTGCTTAATACGCCATTTAGTTCTGTTTCTATATGTATACTCGGTATAGGTATTAAGTACAACTTCACTTATGATTCATAAATCGTAACACATAGCAGGTAATTATTCTAATGGATCAAATGCACTACCTAAGATAAGTCCTCGGTGGCCTCGTCATTACAGAACGATGTGTTTAGCTGTTGTTTTCTAACGCCACTCACAGCTCAACTAAAATTAATGAGACGTGTCTACTAGAGACAGCAGCAAAAGTAATTTTCTAGGTTTGAAGACGGCTGGTTACAGCTACGAAACAGATTAATGCAAGTAATATTCATATTACATATTTATAATAATTAAGAAGAATAATTTATGCCTTGACGTAAATAGTACTAAAAAGTAAAAAGTATAGTATAGTTTAGTATTATACCTAATTAGTACCTAAAATGATATTTATATTGTATCAAATGTTATTTGTTAATTTGTTCAGGCATACAGTAAACAGAGAAAAAATTAATAGGAAAATAAGACATTTATAACAATACAAAAAGGGTGGACAAGTGGGTGCCGCTCTGCTGTACGCCTGAGTACAGTTGTAGTTGTTGAGGATGTTATTGTAATGGATGTGTTATGTTACTTATGTTTGAATTCAATATATAATTCAATAAATCATTACATACTAAAAACGTTTCTGAGCGGAGTTTTTATGTAATCTTAGTAAACTTGTATAAATGATCAAATTAAATAATTTAAAAAAAAAACTTAATAAAAATCGAAAACATCTCATGGCTTCCTAAACTCAAGCAAATGACGGAAAAACATTGATATATGTTGTTTAAGTAAGCAATTGGAAATAAAATATATAATCAAAATATCGAAAAAAAAATGCCAATGGCACGTAGTGTTCCCAAGCGGTCACCCATCCAAGTACTAACTAGGCCCGACGTTGCTTAACTTCAGTGATCGGACGAGAACTGGTGTATTCAACGTGGTATGGTCGTTGGCAAAGAATTTGGTGAATATGAAAATATTAAAACTGATTTAAATAGAATGTCATTCTTGTTATGTAGGTATCTATAACACTATCAGTCCTAACTACTATGTTAGTTATCTGCATTTTGATCTGCATATCAATTAATATAGGGTAGTCGCTATTTTTGTCATTAGGTAAGCAAAATATTTCATTCATTATACAAAATGTATTAGACATTTTTAAAGGTTAATTAAAATAATTAATGTGAAATGATTTATGTAAAATAAATATATTTTGTCTTTAAAACAACAGGCTTAGAAATAATAAAATACAACATACTAATTAATACTTACCATATAAAATACCATAATGTCCATAATGTAATGCCAACCGACCACCAGATTTCAATTCATAGCAAGAGTTCGCTATCTCGTACTTTATGCCATCTAGTACTACCACAGACTATATAACGCACATATTGTGTAGTGTGGTGAAAACCTGTTTTAGTGTGGTGAACAATACCTCGTATCTATTATAGATATAATATCTAAGTAATATTTATTTTATGTGATCTACTCATTTTGTTAATTTTAAGTCTATCATATTTAAATACAAAGGTTGTTCGACAGCAAAAAAAAAAAAATTAGGATTTTTAAAGTTATTGATATTTAATTTTAGCATTTGGCAAAGTAAAATAGTATTATTCGTGCAATTCATTTGGCAAACTTAGATTTTTGCCTAATAATATGCCTTTAATTTGTGGATAAATGTTGATGATTTATATAATTATATCTTTTGTAGGCAATTATATAGTGTCATCTGCAAAACATATGACATCAAAATCAGTTTTTAAACTCAGCTAGCCATTAATGAATTTTTATGGGGAAAAAATAGGGCAGAGTACTGTCCTTCGTAAACTGTAGTGAGTGACAGTATTTTGCTGACTAAAACAATTATTATAGTTTTAACTACAGATCACGTTTAATTTCATTTGTTTAGAAATTAGGGTAGATAAGCCGATCTAGTTTAATTTTTTAGCAAGTTATGTGTGCACGATATAGCATACATTAAAAATGCTCATTATTCACTTAAAAAATCGAGTGTTGTAGAGACCAAACACAAGAACACAGATAATTTTCTAACTATCAAGTTTCATAATAGGTTTATTCGCTCTAATTTTTATGCTAACGGAATTAAACGTGATCTGCTGAGCGTAAATTTGATATGCTACGCTTTATTGTGATACGGTTACAACACATGCGGGTGTGGGTGTGTGGCGTCCTCTTAAATAAGAATTTGTTAAATCATTTTCTGCACCTCTAATTCCAGCATTATGTATTTTTAAGCAACATGATATGGCTTATAGAATCATTACATTTTCATGAATTAGTTTGTTGAGTTAGTTCACTAAAAATTATATAGACATTATGTTGTGACACGTGGTTTTCGAGTTGACAAAACTTAATATTACAGGATTGCATTCGAAATAAGAGTACTTACACAGAATAAATAAATTGCTATAATCATTTTAAAATTCATATTTTATATAATTGAATTCTATTCCATTGATTTTATCTTAAAAAAATAATTTATACAGGCATTTGCATATTTATACTCCAGTAAATATGTTGGAGTATTTTTGGAATAATTTATTTTTACAGTAAATTTAAAATATGATTTATTTAGGTGACCTTGATGTATTATCGAAAAAGTACTTAAAATACCTTTATAATTCTTGTACCTATACAAAATAATTAATAACTAAGCACTTAACGTCAGAAATTTGTGTTTTAATTTAATTTGAACCCATATAATAAGTGGATAAAATAAATGTGAGTTGATTACATTTTATGTTTAAAAAATATGAATGACATGAATGATAAATAAAATCCACTAAATACGGTTTCACTTAATTTAAAAAAAATAGTATTCTTACAGTGAGTTTTTGGATCACATTTACAGGAATTGTATAATGTTTGAGATTCATTTAGTTAAGTTTCTATTAGAAAACAAACAATATGTAAAATTTAAAAAAACATAATATGTATATTGTATACAGTTATAACATTAAGTGATACCATAATAAATTATTTTAAAATTTTGAGTGAAACTAGGATCGTATTGTGGTTTTATGACAATAAGATAGCATTTACACATAATTGGTAATAATTTTTCTAGATAGGTAATATGGTATACTATAAAAACTACATGAAACACAGTTATACTTTACAGACATGGTACAATTTAGAGATAAAATAAAAAAAAATGTTGGTTGCATTAATTGTTACTTTATTTGTAATTATTTTTATCATGTTGAAGTTGTGTTTACACTCTAAAATATCTAAAATAATTTGTTTTTCAGATATTATACCAAATTATTAAATTAGATTGAAATTTTGTAGGATATACAAAATGTAGAATACATCTAACCTCTATTGTGTGAAGTTGATGCAAGGTGTTTTTGAAAAAAAACTTTTTACAGTTAAAACGACATAGTTTTTTTTCTAAAAAACAAATAAGGTAAATAAACTTTAAATTCTAGTAGGAAATACTAGGATTAGTGAATGACAGAGGATCAAATGAAAATGTCTAATATACCACACTAAAAAAAGTTTTATCTTGTTTCAGATCATGAACTTAAAAATAAATGTTACCTACCTTTTAAAAATCAAAAGTGCGTAGTAGTTTTACAACGGAAATAATATGGGTGAATACAATATAGGTACAGTATAAAATGTTAGAATACATAAGCGTGTACGTATTCCAAACCGATTATTTTGAAATAATTATCACTACTAAACGAAAAACCTGGACACTAAGATATTAGTATTAGAAATTATACTTAACTTTAATTTTACCAATTTTGGGCTCAAGATACTAGATGATCAAAATTACTTGGAAAAAATGGCTAATCCAAAAATGATATACAAAATAGGGGATGCCATTTAAAAATAATAAAGTTGTGTTGAGCATGTTCAAAATAGACGAATTAAAAAAATCTTAGAAATGTATGATCCATTAGTCTAGTTGAATGTCACGCAAATAGAATTGAAAATTATGTATTGGGTAATGAGTGATAAAGTGTACCTTATTTCTATGGACACACGGTATAATTCTCGTAAACCTGTTAAAAAATAATTTATTATGATGATAACTCAATATTTGTTTTTAAAATTGGAACCAATATTCAAAAAAAATAAATATAGGTATATGTTTAATATTATAAAAATATTAAACGTGATCAAATGTTTGCTGAGAATATTTAAGTTGATATATTGTTACGGTCTAAAATGAGTGTTTGTGTATTGTGTGTTACGCAGAACGAAAACTGAAATCCCTCGTCAAACGCATTAGTATCTATATACGTTTCTTTTTAATCGAAATTGTTTAGCGTACACGCGAAATGTTTGCTCTAAATTCCTCATTAATCCGCGATTAATTAAATAAAACAGTCTCGAGAGTCGAGACATGGCCGCTGGAACGCTTTATTACCGGACTGAGGGTTTTTTCATTTAGCGCGTGCCATGAATGACGCTACATAGTTTAATAATTTTCCAAATTAGAACTTTGCCGAATTGTGGTGTGGTTGAGGGGGCTGGATTGCAGGAAACTGTAGCTTTTAATGGACACGGACATTTTAGACCAATGGAGTATTGTACCTACATTTAAATGGAAATAAGTTTAAATATTTATTAAGAAAACAGATAGATATTTCATATTTTATGGGATTCATACAATTATGTGTTCCTAATTCATATTTGTTTATAGTAGTAATATGATTGAATACAATTATTTGTGGATTTTGGGAGAGGGACCTCCCAGTATTTATGATAGCCATCTTCCTTATATTATGTATGTATAAATACATCTTTAATGTTACTCTTTTTGTATCATGATGTATAATATTTTTTACTCATATTTTTTAGATACTTATTTGTTCAGTTCACTGTAAATCATTGGCCCTGAAACATGGTGTGTCGTTAAAATAATTTTGCTTTTATCAAGTATTATATTATAAGTTCTACCTCGTTTTTGATATTTTAAAAACATACCTCAGCCAATAACTAGTACATTTACTACAGTACAATCCACGATTTTTGTGATCTCTGTCCTCCCCATCCCGAACTATATTTGCACCACTGATCGTATACTCATATCAGTGTCTTATATTATGTAGAACTGAATATGTTTTATTCGGTTTTATTAGAAAATCACTATTCAACAAATATTATTTTCGAATTGTGTATACAATTACATACTCACGGCTGGTCCGTGTTTGGTAACCTATGCAACTGTTAATATAAGCTTATCACATATATTACACATTAAAGCAACACATACATATTTATATAATATACATGGTAAATTTATTACTGTTAATATTTTCTGCGTGACTCAGTATAATGTTTTGATAAGATTATTATTATTCCATTTGAGTGACTCTGGTCCATCACACGGTAAACTATTCCAACTATCCTGAATCGTGTATACTGCATATGAATCATATATATTAATATGTAAAAGGGATGTGAACGGCGAAGAATACGACAAAACGGCGATGCTCTGAGGATCAGCTCACTGCAACTGTTGTAATCGGAATCGTGTTGTTCAACGTCACCGAAATCCTATTTGCCGAAGCCCAACTCTCTGACTTCGCTGCAGTTCGTCGACTACTGAGTTTCCGGCTGGCAACAATACTCATTCACATATTCCCAATTTTCCAACTCCAGATCTGCTGTCCAATAGAGAATTATCGACCATAATAAGACAGTTATAAATATTATTATAAAATATATACATTAGTACATAACATTATTCACGAAATTCGTCAACATTAATAAAAATTTAGTGGATCGTATTTTAGTATACGTATCTATTATATCAATGACATTTCTGCGGATTTTAATCCAAGTGTAAAAAATTAATTATTTTAAAATATTTTCAAATATTATACATATGTCATATTATACAAAAGCATAAGAAAATATTAGTATATTATTATGTATACAAGAAATTATAATAATAAAGAATATATTAAACGGGTTAGATGTGAGGTAGAGAAAAAAATCAACCATGAACGAATTTGTACCCACCATTAACTACACTTATAAGCTGTTATTAAAAACTAAAAGTCATGATTTAATATAAAGTAACTCTCTAATCTTTATCCGATCATCATCGAACAGTCTCAAATGTTTTTATATACAATTTGTCTTAAAACTTTAACAAATTTATAAATCATTTATTTTTTTAACGAAAAATACAGGATTTAAGTCATTCCTTGCGTGGTAAGTTTGTCAACTTCAAGACGATTTAAAAGATTTTAGATACTCAATAGAGCGATGAGTGTATTGATTTTACAATTTCATGTTTTTTAGTTTATTTTGTTGTGTCTGTTATTAGTTTATTACCATTTAGGACAGTAAAAATTCTTCACCTTTCTACTTCAGCATCTTTTCCGGCCGAAAAGTCAATATATTTGGTTTTTTGGAGAAAGGAGAAACATTTTACAGAAAAACCAAAAAAAAAAATTAAGGAAAACCCGAGATTTTTGTGGAAAACTAGTTTATGGCTAAATTAATTTTATTTTTTGCTTAACTCTAAAAAAAAAATAATGATCGACACATGACATTTTTACCGAATGTTTATATTAGCATTTTCTATACACCACACAATTTAAAAAATATTTTGACTAATTTTGAGCTATTTATTTAACTTTAAAATTTAATACAAGATTCCTTACAAGTTGTTGTTAGTAGAAATTAAATTTGCAAATAATTTTGAATTAGAAATTTACAAAAAATGTTCAATTTATGTCCAAAATTTGTAAATTTAATTTAAGATTTCTCTTTAGTTTTTTTACCTTAAACAAACGAAATGTTAACCGGAAAATCAAATTAATTTTGATGTGCGTTTGAACTGTTTGAAGTTTTTTTTTCATTAATTATTCATTTGTAAATTAACAAATTCTCGTCAAACGATTATCTTATTTTATTGCAATTCAAAAACAAATAACAGTAGATAAGTGAAATATTCATTGAATGTTTTGATTAGTATTTTCGGTATATACGGTATAATTTAAAAAATATTTTGAACTATTTGTAGAATTTTTTAGCTATTTATAGACATATTTTATTACAATTTTTTAGTTTTTTATTATAAATACGGAGTTTTTGTTTTGTCAAAAATCATGAAAATGTAATATATTAATTAAGGTTCTTTATAAGTAGTTATAATAGCAGCTCAAAAACATTAAAGATATCTTGTAATCACGACTTTTTTTTTATAACCATTTAAAGTTCAAATTTTGACAAAATTCGCGAAAATCACGGACATTTTTAAATTATTTTGTAATTAAAAATTTATAAAATGTCTTAAGTCTTATAATTATAATGATTGTAAATTCAAAGCAAAGTTTCTCAGAAGTATTTTGCTATTTTATAACAAAACAAACTATACATAAACATAACATAAATATTTTTTAATATATTTTTAAAGTTCAAATTTGGAGAAAGTTATTGAAACACTGATATAATAACAATTTCAGCTATTTTTTTGTAATTTAAAATCAATTCTATAATATAGGCTGATAGATCGTCTTTGCTCAAAATAGTTTTTCGTATACACCGTTTTTTATCATTTAAAACAAATTTAGCACATCCATTACAGTGACTTTCCTAAACATCTACTGTATAGCAGAGCGGTATATTAATGGCTAGCTTAATTTAAAGCAATTGATACTGATACTATTACCAACGAAGGATATAATTATCAAAATGTATAAGCAACTTAATGGAGACACGTTTTTAGGCAATAATAATTTAAGGCAAATATTATACAAATTAACATTCTATCAGAGTTATGTTAGACCTAATCAACTTTTTAAAACTAAATTTAGTCAAAAATCAAAATTAAATGTATGTTATTTAATATCCAAGAAAATATTTTGATATTCTTTTAATATGGCCATACTAAATTAAATGTCAGATCTAATAACTTTAATTGTGTTATCGTTGAAATAATAAGTACGAACAGATAAAAACTTTGGTTTGAATATTGATTACCTATTCTAATTAAAACGGAATTACCATAATGATCATGTTGTAACCATTAAGAACATTTAAAAAAATATATTTTTAGGGATCATATTTAAATGTTAGTGTTCAAATGTTTGGATATCTTTGATGTTTTTTAGTCTGATGCCCTGTATAATAAAATATGATATTAACTTTATATGTATAGAAATTAAAATATATTATTGAAAATAATATAAACAAGAATGAAATTCCATATTTCATTAATTAGTCTTAATACTTTCATATTCCACGGTTTCATCGCCAACGACCATACCACGTTGAATACACCAGTTCTCGTCCGATCACTGAAGTTAAGCAACGTCGGGCGTAGTTAGTACTTGGATGGGTGACCGCTTGGGAACACTACGTGCCGTTGGCATTTTTTTGTTGACATTTTTGTATTATACTTATTTCCAATTGATTACTTAAACAATATATTTAAATCAATTCTTTCTCCCAACTATTCAAGTTCAATTACTTGTCTTTCTAGTGTTGTTGTTAACCCTTGAAAATGTTAAATATTTTTTTTATTTCATAAACATTTTTTTTCATAGCTTATGTTAGAAATCCTAATAGAAGATTCCCAACATATCTACCTTTATCAAAAAAAAAGTTCAACGGAAAGTCACGCTATTTAAGCTATAAGGTATATTCAATTTTTATTCATTTTTTTTTTTGATTATTTATTCAAGTTTATTAAGATCACATAACATCTCCCCTCAGAACCATTTGTCTTAAGTAATAATCTATCATTGAATTCAAATACATATAACATATCCATTACAGTAACCCCTCTAAACATCTACTGCGTATACCAGAGTGGTACCCACTTTGCCCACCTTTTTGTAGTAATTTAACTTTTTCACAATTATTTTACGTTTGGACTGCTTTAAAGTTGAATTGTTTCGGACCAGTGGAATGTGATTTCTATTTTTGATGCTTGTTAAATATTATTTCTCGTTGCCCCGTAAATCGTATTCCAATTTTTACCGAGTCTATTTCTACACTCTGTACAGCGATGATAAATGAATAATATTTCGACACTCATATAAACCCTAGGTACTATTGTAATTTCCAACTATAGATCATTCGTGATCATACTTGTTTTTACTTTGCGAATTGCTCAACTATGGCATTCCAGTGTTTGTTACCTAGATACGTCAGTAAATAGATGGTCAGTAAAACCACTGGTTCACTTGTGAAACTTTTTTTCTCAGTTTTTTCCAATGTTCTTACTTTGACGCAATACAGTGACACTTTACTTTAAAAAAAAAACAAATGTTATTACATTATGTTACTTCTCCTCCTCACAAACTGCACGCCATAAACTACAAAAGTAAGGAAAAAGGAGACACGTTTTAATATAGTAATAATATGTACAATATACTACAGATAACGGTAACTTTTAAACTTAATCTTAGTTTACATTAGTTTGGTTGACATTTAAATTTCATAAAATGAATATGAATGAGTCTTAACACTTGACTTGACGAATAGAAAATGCCTCCATGTATCGACTCCACCGGCTAGTTGTAAGATATATTACTATAGTTTATACGGTTTTTATTCTTGGAAATAGCATTTTGTCAGCTGTCTAAATGTAATGTGAAATAATTGTAAACTTTTAGTAAGCTTTTTGCTGTACGGTGAAAAATTGACCTCCAGGGATAACGGTAGAAACATTCAATTACTTTTTTCAAGGGATGATTAATGATTCGGCTAGTTTTCTTTGACGGTTCATATTGCTATTGTGTCATAGCAATGGCGAGAACGCTTATCTGTTAACAGAATTAATAAAAAAACAAGTAAATTATCCCGATTTTTCTGAACAATGAATTAGATATAGTTACTGAAATAATTTTTTTTATTTTCAGTTGGTAAATATTTAATAATAAAACTACCATAGATTCTAAATAGAGATAACTAAAACTTAAGTTATTGTGAAAATTAATCTATTTATAAATGTTTATGTGCAACTGTATAGCATAATAATTAATCAAAATCAATTATTATTAAATATAACTAAACATATTATTTTGTTTTTAATGATTATGTTTTGTAAAATTAAAAATAAATCATACTGATTAAAAAAATTACCAATTTAGGCCGTCTGAATCGTAAATAGTACATAACTATGTACTAGGTTTATGCCTAATAAAATAATATAGAGTCAAATTTTATCTACACTTCATTATTGATTAACAGATTTCCTCTAACATCTTTGACCATACTATTATAAAATCAATTTTCTATGATCATCGATTACCATTATAATTTAGTTCACTGTTTATATCTACTGTTTATAGTTTACCTTCGATGCATCATACATATGATTATATAAATATATAATACACATTTAAAGTGTATTCAATAGGCCTTTAATTACTACTACATCAAAATATTCTTTATCATAATATGAATTCATAAGTTATAAAAAAAACAAAATAGGCATGGCATATTAATATATTATTAATTAAATATTTTGTTTGACTCTGTTTATTATTATCAAAATTGCTGTGGAAATAATGTTCGCTTTATCAAATTGTTTAAATAAAAGAAACAAAACCGACACAAAAATATATTATAAATTAGTAGCTTTAGTAATTTGGTGTGGGGGGAGGGAAATCTTTTGCTTTAATTGCTCAAAAATAGTTTCTTAAAAGTTATAAATAACAGTATTCAAAAATTGATTTTTAACTGAGCTTGTTGAAGTTTCTTCCAAAGGTTTTGATGATTTTTTCTTTTACCAACGAGTGAAATTCCTGGAAAATTTGAAAATTATCATTTCAAAGATGTGTATACAAACATTAACCAGATTAAAATAATTAATTATTGATTACGTTTCAAGGAATACCTTAAATTTTCAAAACGTTCTTTGATATTATTTTAGTAAATTAAGTATGTTTTTTAAGAATACATTTTAAATATGTTGATTTATCATTGCTTATTTATTTGGAATTTTAATAACTATAACACATTATTACCCTGCTCTTGTAAGATGAGTGATACGAGTGCCAACTATAGTGCCAAATTATGTAATTTTTAAATAATGGCTGGATTTTTCAATTATTGTCTTTTAATATTTATAACCGTGTAGTAGGTGACAAACTTTTTATTCTACTTAATGTATGTCGATTTAAATGGAGAGTAGTTACCGTTACCAATCGATTTTAATGATTAGCTGTAATCTACTGCAGCTATGTCATCGGATATTTATATGAAAGTTGCATGTGCACCAGCGGCCACTTGTTGAGTGCTTAATAGAAATGTTACAGCGGAAATCTATAATACTAGGCCTCGAGAGGGGTTTTGAATTTTCAATCTTTATGTACCTTTCTCTATGCATTTGAATAAACTCGATTAATTATAACTCATTTTGTTTTAATCCTGAGTTGACCTTTTATACTATGGTGAAAAATTGTGAATTTGAATCCTATTTCACACGGAGTTATTATTCCTATTGTGCATGCATCCACTATATGCGTATCTGATAAGAATAATCATTTTCAGTTAACGATTGAAGGTGATGAGTTGAATGAGAGAGGTATTTTAAAATCCACAAAAGTTAAAATACAATTTTGTCTTATATTCAATAATAAGCTGAATGAAAATCGGTTATTGGTATATATTTTTGGATTATATCGTGGTTCATAGTATGTTAATTTTAGTTTGTAACCATACAAATAATGCAAAGGAATGTAGGACATAAAACAAAAGTAAACATAATACGTGTTTAATTAAGTAAAATTATAACGATGTTATTTTAATCGTATATCTACAGTAGAGAAGAGTTTAAAAAGCTTAAAGCATGATATGCAATTACAAGGTTTATTAAATATATACTATGGATATATTGGGTACATAATATATATATATAAGTATAGGACCATACAATAGTATGTTTCATTGTTAACATAAATAATACATATTATGTAATATATGTATACAACTGACACGATTCACCAACGAAAAAAAAGTGCGTCGTCAATACTATTTATTAATCCAAATATCATAAGTATTATTACTATTGCCGCTGTTTATAACATTTTGTTTTTGTGCTTAACATCGAGGTGTGATTTCAGATGATTTTTTCTCTCAATTCTATGAGTTAAACCAACGAGTTTTCTAACGTAGCTTAGTAAATTAACTACACCACAGCGAGCGGTTATCGATGCTCACCATTAGAGGTCGATTACATATTAATATATTATCATAATATCTGCACGTTATCTACATTCTACATTTGTGTTGAACGTGTTCAGTAGACTGTACTTTAGTGTAGACATAGAGTGCCCCTAATCCCCGTTCCCCACCCACATTCGATTGATACGGTTTTGACATTTTGACAAACAAACTACAGTCAAATCATCTGCACTTGACTGTATACCTAATGCGTGTGCATAATCCGTATACGATAACAACAGAATTTCTAATTGGCGGCTAAAATACGCGTTGGTGGTTTTCTATTTAGCCTATTGTATACTGTTGTAGATTATGTAGTTGTCACTATTGCTTTTTGTATTCATTACCATTATTGTTCTGAAAACTGGGGCATCACGAAGTTAAATCGTACAGCTTATGGACTATGGTTGAATTCACGACCACGACTTAGACTATTGTGAGCAGTTATTGTACGATAGTAATGAAACTAACGGAAGACAAAAAAAATGTTAGTTTTGTGTTAATAATCTCGATTACTATTATTTTTTTATAATTTATTCAGTCTGTTGATGCGTGAACATATAAAAAAACATTTTAGTTGCCTCGATTATCCGGTATATTATTAACTAAACGAGTCTGCTTTCATCGAAGTTTGACAAGTCTATTATTGAATAATACTATAATGTGTGAGAAACAGATTTTGAAACATTATTCTTGAAAATTAATAGTATATTTCTACACTTAAAATTCAATTTTTTAGAAATTAGGACTATTTCACCAATCTGTAGGATACATTTTTTTCAACATGAGTTACTCTAATACGCGTAGAAGTAAATCATATTATGTAACTTTTACCTACGGCGTTGTAAAAAAATTTAAATTTAATGTAACAATAACGCAATACAGTTACAATATGGTATACAAACATAGTTTTACAACTAACTTACAAAAAACTACCTAAAATTTATTTTAAAACATTTATACAATCAAAGAATTACTTATTTTTGAAATTTGTGTACCTTTTTTTACATAGGTGCCTAAATAGAATGTTGTGAGATGTTGCCAAGCAGTTCATTATTATAAGAATAAATAAGAATATTTGATTTCATTATGTTCAAAACATTTTTATAAATATTTTATTACGAAATTTTAATAGTAAGCAGACTGTAGAAAACAATTAGTTATCTATTTCATGTGTTTTTGAAATAATGAAGTGTAAGTATGACGTAAGTAATTAATACCTATAATATGATAATTATTTAATTACGTTCACACGGCGTTATGGATAGTCATTTTAGGTACACCACCGTAATGTGGTCTATTTTCTGAGTATTTTAATATATTATACACCTAAGTGTGATATTAATATTATTACAAGCGCGCAAGACTTACACGTTATAATTAATATGAATTAGAATTCATCGTACACAGCTATAATTGGATTTATATTTATATTACTTGTTTGTAGACTATTGAGGACGAGAAAATCATCAATGGTTTTATACTTTTATATAAATATATTTAATGAAAGTAATGTGTTTAAAATCATACAGTTTGTGATCATGAAATATTGTTTTTTGGTCATTAAGACTTTGTTTAGTTTATTATAAGTGAATATAATAAAAAATAACTTTAACATTAAATATTATGCTATATTTTCAGCATACATAATTCTTGTGATGTGTTTGTATTTATTTCAACAAATTAATTTAATTTTTGATTTAAAAAATTTTGTGTTCACCATAAATTATATAATAATATTTTAGTACAACGATAATCCGGAATTTCAAAATCCATAACACTAAATAATACATTAATATTTAATACCTATATTCGAAACCACTTTCAATAAATGATACCTAATCGACAGTTTATAAAAAAAAAAACAGAAAACAAAAAATAGAATTGTCCTTCAAAGACTTTTTCTCTGTCAATATTTTAATACTCTAAAACTTTACTCAAATATACTAAGGCATAATAGTAAGTAGTACCTATATTTATTGATGTTAATCATACTATATTGTTAATTATAATAATATATTAATTAATATTTTTAATTTTATATTATACTTGGGTTGTAGCTTCAAATAATTGCAAGCTAACGATTTTAATACATCTTTCGGTAGAAATTAGAAACATTTCGTATAGGTGTATAAATAAAACTCCAAAATTCTATACATAAATCATATTATAATACACATTAACTTCTACCTATACGTTGTTACTTATAACGTTCTTTTGATATGTAATAATAATTGTTAATATTTACTAAGATAAAATTATTATTGTAGTATTAATTTAATACTTCTAGTAGTTTTTATTTTATAATAAACCAAACGAGAACACATATTTGTTTTATTTTTCTCTAAAAACTTGAAATACCAAAAGATCAGAGTTGTGAAACACTTCGTAAGATTTATGTATTTAAGCTGTAAGTCTGTTTGTGTATTTCCGATTGAAAGCGGCGTCCGCATATTGCAACACATGGCGTGTACTACGACGGTTGACGAGAATACATTATACAGATGGAATTTAAAATACAAGGAAAATTCTTTGTTTTTCTAAACGTGACAAAAGTCAAAATATATTAAATGAACCTATTCGACTAACAGACAACCGTTTTTGAATGGGACAATTTAATAGCTTAAGCTTAAAATTGTTCGCACCAAAGTGCCTTTAACGGAAGGCATCTTAACTCACACACCATCAGCCCAATACACAATGCTTGTACTTATCGTAAAATAATTGATTTATAGATTGTGAAATAGAAAAATGAATGATGAAAAAAATCTGAATACTCAAGTTTATCAAATCACCAACACTGATGTTACATATTGTGCATGATGGTTATATATACATAATATATTTTTTTTAAATAGTTCCAATTCTGATCGGAGTGATAAATATATTGATTTTACAATGATGTAAAGACGTGATAAAGTACTTAGATTCTCATATTTGAAGTTGGCTTCTGGTGGCAAATTATTGGATTTAGTTGGTACTTTGGTGGATCAAAAGTAAAATAATCGGAAAAAAAATGAAAGAAACAGGACATTATTACGCGAAACCATTTTTTGACAAAATCGATTTAATTTTTTTGTTGGTTAACTCAAATCAAATAACCAAAGACACCTATTTAAATTGTTCACAAAATGTTTGTTTTAGTATTATCTATTAAATATATGATAGAATTTCAGTTGCAGACTCTTTTAACGCTACATAATATCATTGAGTATATTATAATATTTATATGTATATTATTTCACATCCGATTTTTTAGTTATTTCATTGTTAATGTCGAAAACCGTGAAAATGCAATGCAATCAATGCATAGGTAGTACTTTGACAAAGTCGTTAACACCCATTAGCCGTTGTACAGCAGAACGATTATTTACTTACCCCATTTTTTTTTCAGTTAGAAGGTATGTTGTTGACTAACTATGGACGAATTCACCCGACCTCAAAAGTGAAATGTGTGGGTGTACATGTATTGTAATATATTTTGTTATTACCGGTCTTCTGAATACGAGATCTGCTGGAAAAGCGTGTGTGATATAGGCATTATTCATTAAAAAAAACTGTTAAATAAACATTCACTTGTATACTAAAAGTGGTCAAAAAATGCTCTACAAATATTCCCATAACACTCAATACATAATAAAATACTGAATAAAGAATAAAGAATAAAATTAAGTAAAATTAATATTTTTAAATAGAATCTAAATATATAATTTAATACAAAAAAAGTACTTAAAATAAACCTTGATTGTTTAAAAATACAACTTGTGCAAGTGAGTAAATATAATTTTTGTCAGTCTCTCTGGCATACGCCATTATAAAATATGAAATATTTGATTAAACCAAATTGTGCAAAGAAAATGTGTAGGTAGTTAAATATGGAAAAATATGCGAAACAGAATTAAATTTAGAACTTTAGAAGTAAAACCAAACAGATTTTTATCGAATTTTATTCTTTGCAAAATGTGACAAATTCTCACAGTATTGTAAGCAATCACGGCCATTATGACAATAATATTATTATCATTGCTGCGTCGTATAATATCACGTCACGTGTCACACGCAATCGAAATTGAATAAATTTGACACCTAAAGGGGCCGGTTGTCTCGTTGCATGTTTGGCTCAGGACCTACGAAAATTAACAATACGATATCAATTGAGAAGAATATTACAATATTATTATGTACATTATATTTAATACCACATGTGCGTGAATTATGTTGACAATTTTATAAGTTTACATAGCAGAGATACTTACAGCACAAGCTGTATACTACGTAATAATATACTCCGTTCATCCAGAGTATTCATTCTTTGTTTACCCACTGTCGACGCGTGTTGCCGAACCGGTTAAATCTTAAATATGTTTTAGTTTCGCACGAATTGACTGACGACCTCATACGATTTAATAAATTTAATACTGAATATATCAGTGTTTGATTCTCTGGTATTATTTGTACAGAGGTACATATTATATGCAATGGACTTACTACTTAGAAATTAAGTACTTACCAATTAGTCGTATTAAATTAAAACCATTGTACGAGTATACTATATATACGAGTAAGTGTGTATTATTTTTTTATTACATATTATGTACCTATATTGTACATGTTGGTAAGTATTTATAAGTTGCAATGGTTTCGCGTGATCTACTTGGGTACCATCATATATACGACTATAATATAATAGTTGTTCCCGTACACTTCGTCGAGCGTAAATTTTAAATGAAAAACAATTCTAATTTCTGACGTTTGTTTTTGTGTGTTTTATGTTTAGCTTTAGCGGTAGAAACTCGCACAAAAAAAAACAAAAAACGTTAAACATACCAGTAAGTATAAATGAGTAAAGTTATTTTTATCGGTAAAATGTTCAACAATATTTATTAAAACTTATTTACATAAACGTTTCTTTATACGGATGCACTATAAAGCAAACAAAAATTAAATTGTAGGATACGTATCAACGTTTAATGTTGTATTATCTAACACACAGTTCGAATTACGAGTAAACGTAAGGCAATACTATGGCCGTTAGACATTTATTTTATTGCTATTCGTGTGTATAATGTAAACATGTAATAAGTAGCCAATTTTTTTTTTCAAAAAATTTGACGAATGCTTAAATAATTAAGTGGAAAGGAGTACGAGATAAGAGTTGGAGGTTATGCATTTTCTAGGGGGATTAAGGTTGCAAAATCAGGAGTTTCCAGGACCACTATGTAGTTCTTACATTTTTTTTTGTAACTCAAAAATATATGCACAAAACTTTATTTTTTAAAATCTTTTTATCGATTTTATCTATCTATCTTATTTTGAAAATATACCCAATGTTTCTTATTTTATCAATTGAAAAAAAAAGTTTGTACTGTAATATTTATGATTGTACCTTTCAAGTTTCAGTTTTAAAACATTTATACAACAACTCTTTTATTTGTTTTTTTTTTTTGCTTGTTTTGATTCACCCATATTGCAGACCGGGCAGGCTCACTCTTGCTCGATATATGGTCACGAGGCAAATTTAAATTTAAAAATAATATATTAAACATAGGTGTATTTATATGTATATATATAACTAGAACCGCGAAAAAACTAAAACCTACGGCATACAATGAAAAACATCATTCGTTTGTCAATTTATAAACTATTATTTTGTGAACTTACGTCTTAATTGAACAAAAAAAGTTAATCTGTTTCAACCAAATGTTTTTCACTCAGATAGTATAAGTACCTACGACCTACATGATATCACAATATGTCACACGTCTTGCACCCAGGTGTAAGTACGAATGCATGCTCGTTGATTATGAAGCATTACAGGCTGTTGAGCACTCAGCGTAGTGAAGAAGGCGTGTTTTTCACAATGATGATAAATCAATTCCATTTTGATTCAACTTTTGTCCTTGAGATGTATTTATACTGTTGTTGAAGAACACAATCTAAAGAGAAGTTACTGTGAACGTTAAAATTGAAATGAATAGTCTGTTGAAGTATACTCGTAGGTGGTGTGTATATGAGTGTGAGACAATTAATATCACTTCACTTGTTCCACAATTCACAACCCGAAATTATTTTTCTTTCAATTTCGTATTAGTGCGATGTTGTTATAACACTTATTGCAGTGTATCTTATACGTATTTATGAGTATGTTTAAATTAAGTCAACTGAACAGATTTTATGAATGCTAAATCAATTTGTCAACAATTGATCTATGCAGGTACCCATAGAACATTTCGATGAGCGGTGTGTATACAATAATAGAATAATATAACCATAATGAATAACTCATTATCGATTGTTAGCTGTTTATATTTTATATCGTTATATGTTGGTTATAAATATTATGATACAATGAATGTTGGAGTTTCTATGAAATTATTACTTTTTCGAGAAAATAACTTTATTTATTAAATGTTTACATAAATCTATATTCTATATAACAAAAACTGCTTGCAGCTATGTGGGTTTGTTGTAATATATTTAACAGTATTTTGTTTTAAAAGTTAAAAAAAAATACTTCGTACTTGTATTTTGTTATAACTTATAAAGTAGGTAATAAATAATCACTATGCTGTGCATTAAGAGTCTAGTGTACCCCATCACTTGAGGGCTTGAGGCACAGCAAATAGCAATGGATGTATTATATTTTAATTCAATGATAAATCATTGTATACCATGAAAAAAATGGTTCCGAGAAAAAAAAGGTCTATCTTTTTTGTAACCAACGTTACCAAACAATTATTTTAACGATGGTATTAAAATTGTAACGAATTTTTGTATTTTTTCCCGATTTATTTAAAAAAATGCTGACCTCCCAAAAGTACTTGCTACTAATTAGATCCAATTTTTCACGTGAAACCTCTATCAAAGTTGATGATCAAAGCATATTTTTATACTGGGAAAAGTGTCTTCACTCAACAGACACACACAAATTGTAAAATCAATACATTCTTCGCTGAAATCTAAATCTAAAAGAAAAAACAACAAATGACTTAGCCGATCACTACTTTTCAAAAAAATAATTTTATTACCTACGTGATGTTATCAAATTCTCTTTTCCTAGAGATTTGTTATCTCTGAAGTCTCCTGTAAGTATTTTGTTTGTTATGGAAGTAGATATCATTAGTCGATTTATTTTTCAATTGATGTTATTAGATATTTTTGAATAAAACTGTTCCGTATCATTTCCAAAATGTGAATTTGATATACATGATCATTTTATGCTACCAATTTCAAATATTGTAATTATACTTATTTTATAAAAAAAGATAATGTTGTTTTATTGATTTGATTATTTCTCTACAATATGTGGTCCCCCTTGTTTTTTTTGTTAGAACCACCTGTATAAATGTTTGACAAGTAGTTATCTAGTTCAAGAAGATTTAATTTAAGTCCTTAAAACTTCTTTAAGTTTGTACAAGTATAATATCATAATATATGGTTTCGAACTTTTAACGTGCTACAATATGTACGTATGATTACATTTTTACTTCGGACCATATTATATAACCAATAGACAATAAAATAACCAAATATACCTACACATTTTACCCACATGTGGTATAATAAAACATATTTTCAGATCGATCCGATTAGGTATGAATAATTCGAGTATCCGGTTGACGCATTTAGCAATGGAGTGGAATTTGTTTTGCGAACATTTAATTTAGTACCTACCTAGATAATGCTAATAATTTATTACTATTTATCAAATGAAATGAAATGGCAATAACGAACATTAAATATTAAATAACATTGTTATAATCCTAATGGAAACCGTCCAAAATGTCTACATGATAAAATTACTGGAGTTTTAGTATGTACCATGGTATATTATTGATAATAATAACCCTGAAATAGATATGGATTGAAATAAATGTCATATACTTTTATATTTTATACATCCAACGTTGGATACATTTACTAATGTGACAGTACGTTATAATTAATTTATAATACTAAGCACAGTATGTTTTTGTCGGAAAATGGTTTTTACCTGATTATTAAAAACTAGAATGATGTGCTATTTTAAAACCTACTATTATTATTATTGTTTCCATTCAAATTAACTGTAGAAATATTTGTTACTCTGAAAAAACTTGACAGGGTGACAATATTATTGGGTACATTTTTCAGACGAATAACTTTTTGACGGTGTTGTATTGTAATAGTAAAATATCATTATGTTTTTGGATTATCAACCCCTGTAGCTTAGAAAGGTTACATTTGTCAATGGTATTTATAAATTATAATTACCTACCTTATTATTAGTGCCGTAGACGTCTATTATTAGGATAAAATAAGTAAGTATCTGATGTAATTATTATGTAACAATTATTTTATATTTGATTTTAAATGTAAACCGTGCACTATTTTAGTAATAACACACACAGATAATTTACACTTATACTATAATTTCCAAAATGCTAAAAAATAGAAATAAATTGTACTTATATAAGGTAAACACCATGTTGTATCGGAAATGCATACAATTATTACTGAAGTAATTAATATGCTATGCAATTTTTTTAGTTTGTTTTAATTTTAATATTTAAATGAGTAGATTGATGTATGCAGTGGACCTAGTTAAAGTACGTTTTATTTCAAACAATATTATATCATTTTTTGCGTGTTCTTAACAATTGGAACAATAAATCATACTGTTCACACCTTTTTACCTGTTGACAGTCAATGTCACCAACAGTATTATTATAAATTGTAGTCCTGAGGACGAAGGTCCGTGTTTGATGTTAATGTGTACATAAATTATTTTCAGATATTGAAGTGGATCGGGTATTCGCGTTCAATGGTGAGCCCACTGGCTCAACATGTAGGTATTTTTTTCGAAAACAATTATTCTCACCATTATATTATATAATACATGCACGGCAAAAATTGGCTTACAGTGTTGCGTGCTTAATTTGTGAAAGTGAAGTATGTGTACGAAGTTGGTGTATGTAGTTATGTATGAAAGCTCGTGTAGTTGAAATTAATTACAAAAATAGGATAATATAGTATCATGATTTATTTTGAATAACACATAATCACGATAACTTTCTATGAAACATTACCCAAAAGTCGGTCAAATCATTAATTCCTGATCTATTCACTTTTCATATAGTGCAGCGTCCATAGACGATGAGATGTACCTACACATTTATGGTTATAACTTATAACTTATAAAGCAAACCCATTTCTTTAATTTTAAGAGAAACGTTTCTCCGGAAAATTGAATTTTCTGGGTAAAGCTTTGCAGTACAAATTTCAGTAAGATTTTACAATCCACGCAAATCACGTGCCAAATATTATTGTCGTGGAAAAATTTGGAAAGTTTGAAATGGGTTTGAAACTGGGTAAATATACGTAAAATATTTCATTGTTTAAGCACTTTTCATAATTTTGTATTCACATATTATTTTTTTGAACTTTTTTTATAACTTTGGTTTGATTCAAATATACAAATTTAATATTTTGGATCAGTTTGGGTTGTATAACATTTGTTTATGTTTGGTTCAGTTCGAGCTCCCCAAAAGTTTGATTTGTCCAAAATAAATCAGGGTTCGTAGGTTCGTTACATAAACATCATACTTAATGTACGCAGTATGAGCGAAGTTAATGGTCATATTTAATATTGTTAAGTTAGTACTATATGATAATGATTCCCATCGTCACAGATTTACAGTATTAAACAAAGACATATTAAGATTATACGTTCAAATCTGCAAGTTATTAATAAGTATTTACGCTTGCGCCACGTCCATCATACAAATTATGTTGAAAATAATAGTGATATGTTCAAATGCTTAAAATTATACCGGAAGTAATTATTTACAATAACCTGTCTAGTGATGAATGATTATTTGTTTATACCTATATACAATATAATGCATTCAATGATTTCCCATGACTATCTCTTCCGTTGATAGGATACCTTATAGATGTAGGTAAACGATAAATTAAATTGTATACCAAAATGTATATCTAGAGTCCTATACTTGCAAAAGTCATAAAGCTAATATATTATAATAATGTACTGGTGTATTCACCAAGCTTGATCAACTCAATTTTTTTTTTAATAATGAATTAATTCAAACGCCGATTTTTGGAATTTTCAAAATATATACTCAAAGACCATAATATGTACAATTAAAAACTTAATAGGAGTGTACTCAGATGAATCAAACTTACACTTAGTATTTCTCTCTTATTGCAATATTTATACTAAGTATAATTGCCCTGAAAATAGTTTAAAAAAAATATAAAATACATGTAATATTGGATCTAGTATTTAGTATACTTGGACCATTTAAACAAATTATAAATATAAATGTAGATAAATATCAATTAATAAAATGTTCAAAGCACGTTAACCCAAATATCTTTCAAACCCATTGTCATGGAACTACAACTCTGATAACACAAAGTTAAAAAACTTAAGACTACGTAAACATTCCAGAAAAAATATCTACTAAATAATTTACAGTAAAAAGTGAGGTTCTGATTTGAAAAACAAAAGTTAAAAAAAACATCTGTACTTCTTTGTATTACGTTTATGTTACGTAGTTAAAAAAATTTCAAGAATTTGAAGATATGGTGTTGAAGTACATACAAATTATTTAAAAATTCCAAACATCAGATTTTGAACAACTGCTTTATTGAAAACAAATGAGGGGGGAGAATGTTTGATGAATCACGATGTATAATTAATAAAAAATGTTAAATAAGTTTAATTTTTTTTTCATCGAAATACCTTTATATATTTTTTTGTTATAAATGTTATAATAAAATGATAAGTAAAATTATGTTAAAGTAACTGATGTACAGAAAAAATGCGAAAGAAAATAAAGAAGGATAACATTTTTAAAATTATTTTTACATAATACTTCAGTTATAATAGTTGGCCTTGGAATACTTAATAATAATCCTTAGAAAAAATTATACGGAAGCCAAAAATACATAAATGCATAAAAATAGGATTGTTATTAGGTACTTAGGTGTAAACGTCTACCCATATGGTAATATATGAAGATATAGAAGATACGTGTACGAGTTATGTATATTATGTTTAATATGCATGATGTGTAAAAATTACATCATAAAAATAATATTATATATTTTTATCTAAGCACGTGTAACCAATAAACATTTTTAAAGGTCAACTAATATCAGAGTGATATCGATTTCCCTCATTATAAAAACACAACCTATGAAAATTATCACTGAATCTTTTGTTTAAAGTATATTTTATTTTTAGAGATTTTAAAATTGTTTAAATATATTTTAAAGAGCATTTTCTTAATTTCTTAAAGCCCAAATTTCTATATTGATTTAGTAGTATTTAATTGAGTATGTCAATATTATGTTTTTGTACAACATTGTTACTTATAAAATAATTCTGACACTATTAAGATTCTTGTTCACTTCTATTAAAATATGAAAGATTTTAGAAAACATTTTAATCAAAATAGCTACCTACTTTGAAGTTTCGAAAATGGGAGCTTAAGTTGAAATATTATGTCAATTTTTGCTTATGAAGGGCGTAATCAACAGGTGATATTCGGCAATTTAATCTTTCACATCATTATTAATTGTTAGAATGTCGAAGATATTTGAGATGCAATAAATTATTTAAGTTACTTATTGTAAAGCGTTTATTTCGTCTGAATATTTTCTGAAATGGGCATTTTTACATATTGATGATATTTAGGTTTGTAGAAAAAAAATAAACAAATAAAAGTATCATTTTAATATATTATTATTATTATATAATATAATGTATGTGTATATACATATAAAACAATTATATTTATGTCATCCAATAATAATTACTAACTACTATGATCATTAACAAGCTTATAATAATTATTCTAAAATATTAATAGGACTTTTAACTTTAATTTATTAATATAATTACATATTTCACAATAAATTTAATTAAATAATCTTAACTACTTACATAGTATTTTATAAAAAAAGACTAAATTTTAAATTGTAAGAAATCATACATGACCAAACTGTCCAAATTAAAATACAATTACTGATATGATGCTCGCAATAAATAATATGAAAACACGTATAACTTAGAATTAGATTTTTACCTTTAAGGTCGACGATACAAAATAATATAATAAATAGAGCAAGGACTTTCGATCATTGGTAAATTTTTTCTGGTTTTTTTTATTGAATTTTATCATCAATTCATAAGTGTATTATCAAAGTAGATAATACATCAAACACTCGAATAACGAAGTTAATAAATAGGTATTCAACTATTTTTATTGTATATTTTTTAATATTTCACACATTTAGAGGATATCCATATCATTATGACTTAGAAGTTATAATTTAATTTAAGGATGTTTTTTGAAATTAATATTTTTAAATTGTGTACCTACTTAGATGAAAGTTTTGCGAAAGCAGAAAACAATAAAGAACTAATAATTAATAATTAACTAAAAATTTACAGAAGTTAATAAAAATCTTAACTACCTACCTGGACTATATCATGGAAGTTTTCGCAATTAATATAAATTATAATTTACGGAACATGAAAAATATGGTCCAGATCATACAATCATTTTCTATTCTTAAAAACTCAATTGTATATGTATTGCAAAAAAATATTTTTCATATAGTTTTATTTAAAAATAAATATTGTGGTTTAAAAAGTAAATTTAAAATATTTGAATGATATCGTACGACCATATGATAAACTATGAATCTTAAAAAATGCCAAGAAATTTAGTTTAGTTAAAACGTTTTATGTCGTACCTAACTTAATTATATATATCATCAAAAGTGAGATTATAAATTATAAAATACATGGTTTTAAAAATATGCTTTAATTTTGTGAATTCTAAAACGTATACCTTTAGGAATTTCACAGGTATTTTTTTTTTGTATTTTTGTTTTTATACTTAATTTCATTGTTTTTAATATCATATTTGTGTAAACATTTAGGTATGTGACCCTTTGCATAATAAATTAGAATACCCGAATCCATAACTCACGATGATTATAATCAATAATTCTATACACGTATTGTAGGTTTAGTAATAAATGAGATTTGTTTTGAAATCGGTGGGAGTGTAATTTTAGTTCACTTCTATTAAGCTTAGTCTCACGTAGATTATGCATAACATTGCACAAATTATACGGTGCCGCTGAATATTGAATGACAAAATATATTAAATGCATAGGTACGAGTGTTTATAGACAAAATTAATAATATTTATATTCGTTTAACAAGGAAATGAACACCTATGGGATATGGTAAACGTGGTAACCTTGGTCCACGGTTGAACGTCGTATATTATGTTCTGAAATAATGTTCTTGTCTGTGACCGAAAAAAAAATGGAATAAAAATGAAACACGCTCGTCAATATCAAGTGATAGAAGTATTAAAATCTTTTCGTCTTGAAATGTGTAAAATGTCTCCATACATGTCTTATTATAATATTATATATATAATATATATAAAGAATATATTATAAGACCCATCGGGAAATTTGGGATACAATGAGTGTCACTTAAAGGGGTTCGCCTAGAAATGATTTGTCAACACATGCTTGAAAATCATTCAGGATGCTCGTTTCCATTATTATTTCTTTCGTGAAAAAGCAAACGTCAGATTTTACATTTTGTTTGTCACCATTAAAATGTTTCAATATAGGAATAATAGCAAAATAGTTTGCTTAGGATAAGAGTATGCGGGCTATATAGCAGTTAAACGGCGGGAAAAACTAGGTTAAATTTCAAACCGTGTACATTCTAAAATTTGAGTACCAAACACTACAATACTATGACTGTATTTTTAATTTTGATTTTAAGTATTGAATTGGATAAGGAATACTTTTTTTGTGCAAATATGAAATCAAGTTGCAGCAGTAGGGAATTACCACACTCGAGTTTAAAATAGTGTAATTTTTTTTTGTAAGCTAGGGTGAATGGGAATATTAAGATATTTTGCCACAGGCGTCATATTATGTATTCATCGTCTGACCAACGAGTTAAAAATAATTGTTGGTAACCATAGTAAAGAAAAAAAAAGTACAAACTTAATTGAGCACATACGTAACACTATCGTAGGTAGTAAAGTAATAACTATTCTTAACAGAGAGTTATATAAAGCAATATTTGTACATAATTACATTTATTTATTATACTTCAATAAGCGTACAGTATACATCATGCATTTGAATTTTTAGGCGTCGGGGGGTTGCAAGCCATAATTATTTGGTATAAAAACAAAGTCATTTTTTGACAATCATACTGATTATCCAACTAATTAAATGATAACAATTCTGAAATCATATTAATCCCTCATAAAAATTACATGAGATAGAATTCCCCACTGTATGATATCTACATTTTTAATCTATCCTAAATTAGGTTATAAAATCATACAATTTCAGAAATTAAAACTTTTATTAAATTATGACATTAAAATCGTGATGACCCATTTTAAACTAACATTTAAAACAAATTAAAATCTATTTTCTCTATTTGCTGCTCAACAGAACGATGATTTATAAAAATTACAAAAGTAGTAGTGTCAGTGAAAAAAAAACAGTGTTACTCGACAAGTGTCGCATTCACCATTATTATCATTAACGTGTTCCTTTGAAAAATCGATCGTTCGCAACCCCCAAATATTTAATATTATATTATTACATAAAGGTCAACATATTCCAAGATAAAATTATATTTATGGCCTACCTACATATCAATAACAGTAAAATATACAATATTGGAGCAATATAAATGTTCAACCATTAAATATAGGTACATACCGCATAATCATAAAACACATGCAGCTGTATAACCTTGGTGTACCTAAATTAATATACAGGGTGTTTCACGAAGCATGGTCATACTCATTTTACATTATTTATCACAATGCGTTTATTCAAGTATTGATTTTCAGAATTTTTAAGTTTATCGAGAACTATACTGTGAAACATTGGAGTTTTGTATTGGCACTATATTTTAATTTTTAGTATTTCGCGTGGGTTCAGAGTACCTACTCCATCACGCAGGTTAACATTTTCCTTGGTTTAACATTATAATATTTTTTTTTTTTAAGTTTATTCATTTTAAATTAAAAATTTATATTTTAAATAAATATAAATAAGTAAATAAAAATACGTTTACATTTTTTTTTCAAATTTAATAAAATGACACATGAATAGAAATTAGTAAAAATCTCATCATTTTTACATCACCCAAAAATATATTAAAACATGATTCAAAATTAGTGCTGTAATAATTTACCCAAGTGACCTTCTGAAGATTAAGAGTGTCCTAAGTTCCAAACTTTTTTTATTCATTCGAGGACTTTTTTACTGTAAATTATTATGCAGATGGTTTTTTGGAAAATGTTTGAGTATTTAAATCAAAATTCAAATGAGTAGTTTGTGTTAAATTCATTATAAAGGAAAAAACAGGATGATCATGCTTGGTAATTCTCACTGTATATTTCATACATATTTGTATCAGCATTTTCGGAATTGAAATGTTGTAATATGCCAACAATAATGACGTCGTTTCGTCGTTAAATGATCGTCATGACATTTTCTATTTGTAAAAACATAAAATCGTAAAAAATAATTATTTATTATTGAAATGTGCATATTAAGATATAACAGTAGAGATTATGGCCAAAATCTAATGATAATGATACAATTATACGAGTAAATAGATTACAAGTCTACAAGACATATTAGAAATATAAGTAATGCGATAGATATTAATTAATAACGCTGATATAATTTTGATTTAAGTCCATTTGTATTTTAAGACAGTAAACGTATACGTTATGTATTACTGATTATGTACAAGGTATTCTGGCTCGTTAAAGTATAATATTGTTAATATTACGCCTATCATATTTATTTTATCTCGTGACTTTTAGGCAATATTTCAAAATTATACAGTTCCCCGATTATAACTCGCGAAAAAAACTCAAAATGATCATCGAAAATGAACGTTTGTAGAATATATAGGTATCTACCTACTCAGAAAAATAATTTGTAATTTAAATGGTAACGAGAAAATAAAATGAATTAAACAATTTTCACAAAAGTCGTAACCCCTAAATTATGTAAATTTAAATGTTACACAAAATACACGCAGTGCTAGCTATATTTCTTGGCGCAATTATTTATTTATATGTAAATGTTAATCACTGATACAGTTAGCCGGCTGAAAGGCTGAAATGTTCTGCGAAAGAATATGCACATTATAATAATACGGATCTGTAGAAATGGACAGAAAGGTAGTAAATTGAAAAAAAAGCCCATTATAAAATAAATTCGTAAAATACATTGGCTATCAGAATGAAAACGAATTTGCAGAGTAAGCTGTGAGCACTGTTTCTGTTTTTTGAACGAGACACGAATATTATTTTCCGCGTCGTTAACTTTTACTGCAGTCGAATTCAGATATTTTACACTTTTATCAATACCATCATTCCGGTTTTTGACAGAATTTCGATCACTATTAGATTATTATCATTACGGATGTATTTTTTTTTGTTTAGAGGTGCCCGAACTCACAGCAAAATGACACGAAAAGGTGAGAGTACACATATATTATTGTGTGTCAAAAACGTGTTATTATTTTTGACAGAAAAATTGTATCGTTTAATCCAAATTTATAGATTGGTTATATTATACACTGCAATAGGTTGGTACATTATTTTACCCTAAGGTTAGTTCACTTATTAAATTTGTTAATGTTTGCGTTGCAATTAATTATAAAATTAAATACCTAATTTTGGTAGATAAAACATCAACATAAACACCAACAAAATAACTCAGGAGAAGGACAAAAAAAGTTATTTTTGTATACACTGGTGTTGTAACCACATTTGGTATTAAATTATTTTAAAAGTTTATCAATTATTAATATTATTTGTTATTTATTTATTTTATATTAAAATTATTAGTTTATTATTATTAATCTCTTAAATAAATAAACAAAAACACTCGAAAAAGTAATCTTATGATATTTATGTATTATGAATGAGTACAAAGTAATGAAAAGGTTGAATAATCTCACGGATGGTTTGAACTTATAAAATTCAAAATTAATAGGTACACACGTTTGAATCTGATTTCGCTAAAGCTAACATGACCCGCATTTAAACATTCAAACCAGGGCTTGCATTAAAAAAAAAAAAATGTTATAAATGTTAAAATCATTTAGTAAGTTTTACAATATTGTGGGTGAGAATATCGTTTAAGCAGGAATTTATAAATATTAAATATAATAATATAAATATAAATATTCAACATTTGACAACAATTAGACAAACACTGACGAGTGACGACTGAACAAATCTGAACAAACTGAACACTGAACACAATAGTTGAATAACTTGAATGGTATAAATTTCGACCATATGAGTACAGATAGTACAGTACAATATTATTAGAGTATCACTATTATTAGCTATTGGTGATTAAATTATTCTATTAATACCTTCTTATTAAGTTATAAAATAATATCTAAAACGGGATCTCCCGGATAGGCCGGATAAGGAATAAAATTAATTCTAGGACTGAATAAATAATTGAATACTACTAAGTATTATTAAATAATTGGAAATTAATTATTTCGTTTAATGGAACACGATATATACCGTTTTGCGTTATGTTTTGTTTAATGATATATCATATATTTTGTTAAACATTACGTTTTGTTTTGTGTTATTTATTTATTTATGTTTATCGTTTTTCGTTATAATTACGTTTACAAATTTCAATCGTTTTTTATCAAATATAACGTGTGCAAGCCCTGATTCCAAACGCAATATTAATATTATTATTGTATTATCACGAATCGCGTGTATTTCGTTTATTCTAAACATGACGTAATAGTGAGTTATAAACTGTTTAATAGGACAACCGAAGTAAAATTGCAAGTATCAAAGGCTCTCTGGTAAAAGTATTACCTATAATGTAGTCAATATAAACATAATAATATACATATTGCGTGTATTAAAAATACACACAAATAATCACTATTAGACACAAGAAATTAAGTATTTACAACACTTTTATGAGAACAAATATCCCATGTGCAACAGAGATGTTTGGAGGCCAGATGAAAAAACTATGAAACGAGTTACGGAAGGGATAACTGTGAGGAAAAGACTCAGGAAAACCCTGAACCAAATGGAAGGACGAGGTAAGAAAAGATTTAAGAATAATTCATGAAAATATGCAAATAGAGGATGCGAATGGTAGGGATGGATGGAATGGAATAGTGGTTGCAGCGATGGATTTACATGGTCCGCTAAGCTGTTAAGAAGAAGAAGAAGAGTAAGTTATTAAAAAAACAATCTTAAAAGTTATAAGACTTGTCCCAATTATATTTTTGTTGTAAATAATATACAACTAATCGAAAATCCATGGTAGGATTTAGCCTTATGTCTACTGGTATTTTAAAACAATATTTCAATTATTTTGATGCGATCGTCCGTGGCACAACTTATCACGATGATGACACAGATGTTTATATTTATATATATAAATGTGAAATTATTGTTTTACTAACGGCTAAATACTGAAACTACTGGACCGATTTCAATAAAAGTTGTATCAATAAATTCCTGGAGACTATGTGGATATTTTAAGCTTCTTTTTTCATCCCTAAAGGTTACTATAGGGTGGCTAACACATACATTTTTTTTTGGCTTAAATAAAATGTTTTGTTTGTAGGATATGAGTTGAGTTCAACTGTATTCAAACACTGTAGTATTTAAAATTACTGACTTATTAGACTATTTTTGTTATTGTCATCTATTCTTCAAATGTACAAATATGTTATTTCCATTAGCAATAAGTTAAGATGACTTAATGTCAGGAAAATTAAAATAAAGAATAATAAAAAAAAGTTTGTAGTATATTAGGTCGCCATTGATTATAGAAATATAAGATTATATTATATACAAATTAATACACCTATGTTTCTAGATTGTACCGGGTGATTCATTTAAAGCAAGACACTCATAATTTAAATAACTATCAACGTTTTTTAAGTACGAATAATTTTTTCACATAATGAAGTCGTCAGAAACAACATTTTTCTGAAAAAATCTATTTATTATTATTCTTAAAAATGTTTTAATGACAACACGAATTTTTAATTCCTTATTTCACAGAAGAATACAATTTGGAGTACTTTGATTCATAAAAACCGAATTTTGAACTAGTAGTTTTTATGAATTATAAGTAAAGTAATTAGAAGCTAAAGTTTAGATGAGTGGAGTGGAATGGTAGAGGGGTAAACCACAAAATGTTTGTCCATTACTCCTTTCGTCTTAACTTTAAGTAGGTACTTATAACAATAATCTTGCTTTATCTAAATTTAATTTTTATTGAAATACACTGAATAATATCCAGCTTCGGAATATTAAATTAATAATATATGTTGTCATTCGAAAGAGTTATAAAACTTTAGTTGTTTTCTGAAATAAAACTGCCCTGCGTTAAATGGATCACCCTGTAAAATCAAAATTTATTTGACTGACTTTGATACGAACATAAAATGTTCATAGAGATCCCAAATAACTTTAGAGAATTGTAGATTGAATCATGTTCAAAAATATACTAAGAACTATTTCACCTATATTAAATCCTCCACAGACAGATCTGCCCATTTCGGTTGAATTAGTTTACTAAGTGAGATACACCGATGCCGTTTTTACAGTGAACTGAGGATGAACATTAAAACCGAGATTCACGTTATAACTTCAAACTTTATGTTTGTTCATTTTTTTTCCAGTGCGAAGGTGGGTAGGGGGTATACAACTAATATTATTATATACGTACCTACCTAATATATAAATAGATATCCAAACGGTGATAAAGTAGCTACTTCTAAATATAATTAATTAAACCATTCGAATCTATCTGTATCACTTTTGAGTCTTGATTTATCAGGATTTATATAGATAGTAAAAATTATTGTTGTTTATTAGAAACATCGAAAATCAATTTGAAAAGTTATAAAAAAAATTATTTGGATATTACATTTATAATTTATAAGTCTAAATGGAACAGTATGGCGTGATTGCCTTAATGCAAACGACTATATAATTATGATCTTATTCGAGCTTATCGATATGAATGTATTATCAACATGTATGTTTAAGGGTGATATAGGATATTATTATTTTAACAAAGTCAGGCACCTCGTTGTTGCAAGATTGTTTTCAGTTACAGAATTGTTAAAAGTCGGAGAGGGTGGTTTTGAATTGAACATCATAAATCACTGGACAGTGCACACAAATTGTAAGTAAGACACGCGGTCATACCTATCGTTTTTAATGTCTTTGCAATAAGGTCTACCTATAATACAAAACTCTACAGCCTATCAACATCATACCTATATGATGGTGTTGGCGTCGTTGAGCCCGGCACAGATGAGCACCGTCGTGGTGGCTGTGGTGGTGGTGATGTTTGTGTCCCCGGCCCGTTTGGTGAAAGTGCTCATCTGCACGTTGGCTATGGTGGTCGAATCGTTGATGGTGATCCTGTCCTTCTCCCGGGTGCCGTTTTTCCGGCGCATGTAGCCATTCTTGGATTCAGTGACCGTACCTCCTTGGGGCTTGACGATCCACCAGAACAGCTGCCTGTCGAAGTGCTTGCGAAAAGTGCCACTGACCAGGTAGAGCGCGATGGGATTGATGCACGAGTTGCTGTAGCACAGGCAGAAGCCGGCGATGCGCAACACGTGCCAGAATAAGTTGTAATCGTCCTCGGACTTGGGGTTCAGGTAGAACCACAACATGAACACGTGATAGGGCAGGAAGCACACAGCGAACACCAGCACGAACGCTAGCACGGTCTTGGCCACTTTCTTCCGGGCCCGGACTTGACGCATCTGTCCCTGAAAAGCGAGCGAATCGAAACAAACGATATAGTGTGTATAGTAAAAAATATAGTCAATTATTCACTATTTTTTTTAAAATGAAAACAGAAAACCGATTAGGTTGAAAGTTTTTCAACATGTTTACAGACGAAAACTTTAATATTTTGTGTTATATTTTTTTTTAGGTTTATTTGTATCGAGTGCAATATTACACCACTAATTTGATTCGCGTAGACATCATATAAGATTTGTGTAATTCATTCTTATACATTATTCTAAAAAATAATACTATACAGCAGTAAACCACAACCATATATGAAATGTATAGTTCAAACTTCAAATTGTTTTTACAAGTCTCATAATAATATTATGTTATCACCATTTAATTTACGAAATCAACAATAGAAAGTATTTTTTTTATTTGCCCATAAAGTTGAAAGAAAACAAATCGACTATGTTAGAGAATAAAATAATGTAATAAATTATGTTATCTAATAGAAAACATTCATGAAGCAGGAAAAAGGTATCATACTAACAATCTTTGTATTCATATTATTTTACATTATTACCACATTATATTTTTTGCACGTACCATTATATAATAATCAATTTATAAAATTAATATAAAGATATCAATCAACTTTTGAAACTTATTGTATATGTACATACATTTTTTTATTTGTTTAGAGTAAATAAAATATACGTGTAAGGTTCAGAACCTATCGGAAACATCGGGTAGATTCGACAGAAAAATATTGAATTCAGTTAGTACAGTTTAAGATCATTTTAAGTACTATTTTATATTCTATCAAATTAACATTAACATTGAGTAATGAAATAGCGTACATTACATTAGTTTTGTGTGAATTCGAAGTACTATATAACTATATCTACTATTATCTTCTAGAATAATTAATGTATCATTTATTCATTTGTGAATGGTAGGTTTTATTAGTTATGTTTATTTTCATTTCATATTTTATTCATTTATTGTTCATAGCGTATGTCAAGAACAATCGAACAATTGCAAACGAACGTCAACACTTTGGCATAATAATTTTGCGGAATCAATAAAGTTGTTCTATTAAGTTGTGATTGTCAAAAAATGTTTAAAACAATAATCCTTTGGCTTACGATTTTCGTTAGTTATTTATTTAAAAAATCTCAACAATCACTATAAGTTATACGGTGGTTTGTTTTAAACGCATTAAATGTAATTCACAAAATAACGATTTTTGTTCTGAATGCAAATAAATAACAACGGGACCGGTAGTATATATTATATATCTACCTACTTACAGCATCCATTACGTGATTGTGTATACTGTTTGAATTTAGATAGGAAAAAAATGTGTTCTCTTTACCGAAGAATTTTGATGTAAGAAAAACATGTTGTGCAAATGCGATTTATTGTATACAAGAATAATATTTGATCTGTAATATGCTAAAAGATGGCAACTATAGCTTGAAATATATAGCTATATGTTTATACCTATGTTGATGAGATTTGTAAATAAATTTAACATTGTAGTTTCACAACAAATGATTGTATCGTTATATTTTCCTAGAAAAATATTTATGGCTAATTCGTTGGGAACTAATATGTTCGTGTTTTCGTATTTTTCGTATTGTATATCGGGGAGCTTTACTCACGACAAATACGTATTAAGAGACAATCACCAATCCCAGGAAAGATTAGACCATTTTTTTCAATTGTTGATTGTTATCCAGGATAATTGAATTGTTACGAGATGTGAAATAAATACCTATAGGATTTACTGAGATTGAGAAACGATGAAAAATTTATCAGGGAAATCCGAAAATTCCGATAAAATAATAAACGCAGATTTATTCACACACACACACACACACACACACGCACACACACACATTGTTTAATAATATATTATTTTTTATAGCATCGACAATAAATACTATTTTACGGGTCCCGAAATCCCAGGTCCAAATACGTATAGATAAATAAACATTTCTTGGAATAACGAATGCTGGTATTTGTTTTGTTATAATTGTATATAGATACCTGGCATACTGGAATTCACATTTTTTTTTCGGAACAATAACATTGTTTGTATAATGTGAAATACAAAAATACATGTTAACTGACAACAATATGGTTTGGTGATTTTCTATTGCATGTATACAGCCAGGGTCGGTTCACTTGGCATGCTCTTCTACTCGTTTGTTTGCTCCATGCTGTACACATTGACCCTTAATCCGGCTATGCACACTGTATTACGGTTCAACTACAGCAGTATAATATTTAGTGCAATATGCCGAAGACACCACCCGACACACACACGGCGTGTCTCATAATAATATAAGTCGCACAATTGTCTCGGGATCGCATGCACACGTGCTAACCGTTTACCAATTTCGAGTAATGTGTACGGTCAACAGTATAATATAGGTACCCCCCAAAGGGCAATCGATTACAAATGGACCCCGTAGCGTCTATTGTTCTAATATTTGATCGAGATAATACGTCCTTTATTGCTTGCGTCGCGTCGTTGCCCGTGAATGTTCCTCAGCGGGACGTTATACTGCATGTTATTGGGATTCGACGTTTGAAATGCGTGAAATATGTAATAAAATCGTATACACTATAGCACTCGCGTGTATCGACTTCTGCATTTTATGGCGTAATATTATACGGTAAACTCAATATAATATATATTTGGACGAATCCAGTCATCCCGACCATTGTGTGACACATAATCAATTGGCCGAAAAAAAAAAACTCAAAACACAATACATATTATTACTGTTATAGCTGCTAACATGAAAGTATAATATTATTTTGTTCTCTGGTCAGATCGAATAAAACATAACTGTTCATTTTTTTTATTTGTTAATAAGTGGATTTTTTTTCCGTGTAGGATTAGTGTCAACCGCGTATAACTCTTCGACGTTTACAACTGGTGATTAAAATCGACCTGATAAAAATAGGTACTTTGGTACTTCAAAAAGGAATTTCCGAACATACTCGACTTGAGGTATCGGTGGTATTCACGTACCATAGACTGTTAACTACCGGCAGATAAAAAACAAAATCGTAAAATAAATGTTTACCGAAAATATACGCAGAAGCATGTGCAGTGATGTTGTTTTAAACTTTAACCAAGTACCTACCCAATTAAAATGGTTTTGGAAATCATCAGTTTACACCAAGGAGCAAACATATCACAATGTTTTCACTATTACAAAAACTATCAAATCAGCACAAACTTTGTAATTCAATTCAAATACCATAAACGCAATATTTTTCGTTCATAACGCAAGTGTGTAGCTCATGATTGTGCGAGTGTGTTACACACTTTTAAGATATATAAACCGTACACGATTGACGAGATTGAATTACGGGATGTAGCTACTCGTACCTATAGTCGTATACCTACTAAATGATGTATTTTTCGGCTTAATGTGCTTATAACTTATAGCATTTTGTTGGACAAGCATCTTGAAATTTGTTTTATAGATTAAGTATGTGTCTTCGAGATAGGTAGCGAAATTTAGGTCAAAATTTCGTATTGTATTTATCATTCTATTGATCCGTTTGTTTACCAACAACTTCATAATTTCTCCTTTGAAAATTGGATTAATATTTGAAATTGTATGATTAATGTGAATAGAAAAATAATTGATAATCATAAATAACTTACATAGAATTAATAGAAGATTTTGAAAACTTTAAAAGTTTTCTTCAACTGGGATTTGTGGTCAAACAGAAACCATAACAGGTATACATATATTTGTATTCATCTGATAGTGTATAAATACTCAACGTACGTAATGATATATATATATATACAGTGAAACCTCTCTTAACGGACACCTCTAATTAGCGGACACCTCTCAATAACGGACAAAATTTCCGGTCCCGGCATAGTCCCGTTGAAAATAATAGATAATGCTCCTCTAAATAGCGGACACCTCTGAATAACGGACGCGGACAGATTAGGTAGTCCGAAGTGTTTAAATATATCTAAATAACGGACAGCTGTCCAAGAAATACAAACTTATTGTGTAGGTATAGGTACAATACAATATGTAATATACAATATATTTTACCGATAAAGACATTTCAGTCTAATTTTGAGGCAATTGCAATACAAGAAAAAAAACAAACTAAAATTTCAGATTTTTTTTTTCAATAAGTAATTTTGTATAACATATTTTATTACGTCTAATTATAATAAATTATGTAATGATAAATAAATGTTTAAAAAGTCAATAAAATTTAAATTTTCAGACATAAATACATACATATTATTTTATCAATTTTTCCCAATAGCGGACACCTCTCAATAGCGGACAATTTGGTCGGTCCCGTGAGTGTCTGCTATTCAGAGGTTTTACTGTATTATATTCATTATGATATTTGAATCTCTTTTAATAACTTAAATTGCATGCTACGTTGATATGATAGTCTGGTATAATGTCTGATTCATGGAGACATAAAACAAAATTAAGCTAAATGTTAAATTATAAGTTATGCTTTGGTAAAAATATTTTTTCTACTCTTTTCGTGTTTTAAAAGGATTTGTCCGATTGTATACTATGCAATTATATATCTATATATTTCCATACTTAAATTTAAAATGTTGTTTCTATCATCAGTCCTAACTCCAAAGTTTGCGAATGTGATATTAGATAATATATTTGTGTATTACTTTAGTTGTATTCTTATGTATTGTTATTTATTTCAAAATGTACCTATATATAATACAAATTTTTTTTGGGCTTATTTACACAAAACAAATTAAACAGTGGCAAAGAAAAATGTAAAGCGTTCCTACATTCTATACATCGGATGCAACCATATCAAGCAGTAGAGTTCTTAGCAGTCGTATCACTTGTACAGAAACTTCATATTAATATGATAGTTATACCTAAGTGTTTAAGCTATTTCAGGATTAAATGTTTCGTGGAAGCGCTAATAAAACAGTGGTTTTGGAAAAATTTATAAAATACATATAATTTAATGACTCTTGACCGACGGTTAGGAGATCTAAACTAGGTAAAATTATAATTAATCTGAAATAAAGCTGAGCGGTCGTCGGAGTATATACAATATACATACACAAGTGCGCAAGGACGGATTTTTGAATTTATGTGCAGTCGGCAGCAGCTGGTTTAATCTGTGCTATTAAAGTTTATAGACTACGAGGATACCAAATTCTGGACCGGGTCGGACCAAAAACAATTATCGTTATCTAGTAATATTCAACCACGCATGTTTCAGACAGTAGTATAAAAAATACTAGCCATTCGAGGTAGTTATTCAATTGCATTATTATTGGGTGATACGTATGAAGACCCTATCATAATGCGTAAATAGTGCCTACGGTAATATTTAATCAATTGAATGACCGTCGAAGAAGTTGACGGCAATTCAGAATCGCAACATAAAAATATAATATATCATCGGTAACACAAAAAAAAACCACAGCAAAATATCTGGGAAAAAATAATAACTATAAAATCACTTTTACGCTTCAATTGCACCTCGTAAAATGTTTGACGGATGCAATAATCGCATGTCATAAGAAAATAAATTCCACTATCATAAACCACGTTCCTATTTATTTTTATTTCCCTGTCACTAGTGAGTAGTAAAAGTTATTGGAATTTCGAGTTTCTGCTAACCAGCTTATCGCGGGACTGTGTACTGTCGAGTATACAGCCATTAGTGCATCAGGTGATTATCATAAAATCGACGACGTCAGATCTGTACGTCAGTGGATTTGTACAGCCCTTATCGATAGTCGTTTCTGAGGAATTTTAGAATCCAAATCTATGGCAAAAGTAGAACGGGTGCGAGGCAAATAAATGCAACACTCGTAAGTCTCAACAAATGATTTTGTCACCATTCGTCGGACGAATACTATGTTTGATGTAAATGATGTAATCATTCAAATATCGTGTTGATGCTCAGATAATGTTGATAATATTGGTGGTTTTTTCGCTTAAACTTTAAATTACGTTATTGACTTATTTTATTATCAGCGAATTCCTGGTGACCGGTATTAAAAATATTAAGGTGTGAGAAAAATCCGATCAAATAATTAACCACAAAAAAAGATCTTATAAGATCTGTGTATATATACACAATATTTTTAATAAGCCGTATACGTTTTATGCGCAGTTTTTATATTGTATCTTTAATATAGAATGGTTCGTTTAAAAACTTTTCCAGTCATGAAAATCTGTAGACAATATTATAAGTTTTTTATATCATTAAAAATTGAATGAAATAATAGTATATTATAAGGCTGACTTTCATCTGTCCACTCTTCACCTTGTCCGTGGAATTTCAGCTCGTTTTCCTAATCTTAATCTTCTGAAATTTCATCAGGTGAACTTTTTGCTCAAAATTTGAAACTACACAATTCATAATGCTATGATAATGTTATTATATTATTTTACAGTTCATATGATATAATTATCAAATTATTATTAGAATCAGTTTCTTGATTCTGATTAAAAATTATTAGAATAAGTAAATTTTTTATAGTTATACATTTATGGTTACTTACTTAAATCTAATTTAATTTCTGAATAAACGATAAATTAACCAAACATTTTTTTAGAATTATTGTATTTTTTGATTTTACCATTAATTTGTTTGATACTTAATTATTGATCTAAATGTATAAAAATTATAAATTGATTTCAAATCAAATCCAAAACTGATTCTAAATAATTAGTTGACAGTATTATAAATATTATAATATAAAACAAAAATTAAAAAACTTGAGGACTAAATCACTATTGAATTTGAGTAGGTTAATATGATAAGAACATGTGTTCTATTATTCTTACAGTATTGCTGATATAAAATACCTAATTGGTAAAAATATTAAGAAATAATTGTCCTAGAAAAATTGTTAAATTATGTGTTTCAGATTTTCACAATTCTGAATTCACGCTGTAAAAAATGTACAATATTACATTTTACAAAAATGTTTGTACAATATTGATTCAATATCGGCAACATATTTAATATTTATCTTAGTTTATAATTATTATTATTAATAATAAGTCTTCAGATTCTTTACTATATCATTACATTACTATAACTATTATTATTTGACTGAATCTATCAAAAACCATTAAGTTACGCCATCTTAAAATAATACACAACATCAATATAAATTGCCAACTAAGTTTAAAAAAAGCCTCTGTTACTGATAAATCTATTACGGTGCGGGCTGTTGTTATTCAAATATTTATGGGTCGTCGTAAAATAAAATCACGTTTTATGGTATTAAATGTTTTATTTTGCATATTTTTACATATTTTTAAGAGTTTTGAGCATATTTTTAAAATTATAGTTGTTTATGCCGGAAAAATGGGAAAAATTTGATAAAATAGTAATTAATAAAATACACGGTAGGAAGCTACAAGCGCTTCAAGATGACAATTCAATTTGAAAAAATAGAGGTTATTTCCATAGGTGCTGTAGTATTTATAATAACAATAGCATCGATCCTCATTACCACTCACCCATCCAACAACCCAAAAAAAATCTATCAAAACGGCCTTTGACTTCTGTAATTATAATAGCCATCTGACATTTAAGATAAGTTTTAGACATTTCGCAGTCGGGAAAAAATATTGATAAAAATAAAAATGGCATGCGAAAGGAATGCTATACACAACTGAACGAAACGGGTTAGCTCATTAATACACCGGTGGTACTTCTATTCAAGTCCTTTGGAATTGTCTCAACAATTCCTGTCTCTCACTGATATCCAATTTTAGAGTAGTAAAATAATTAAAAATTTGTGCGATGCGAGGAATTAACTGAGAATTCTCGGATTTGTTTTCCGGCGAGTTTTTGTGTAGGTCCAAACTATGGTTGTGTTCCATTTCAAATCATTCTGGATGATTTTGCTTTATTTTGGCTTCCATGCTATGATATTTGTTTATATTATTTTTATTTTTATTATTATTTATGAATTAAGTTCTATACAAAAAATGTGTATTAACGTTAACTACCGTTAAAAACCACTATCTAACCATTACATAATATTATATTACAATTGAAATTACATTTTTATCTCAATATTAATAGCATTCTTGTAATGCATAACGTTGAAACGTCAAAAAGTGGCTAATCTAAACTTGTAGGTAGACAACCATGTCATAGACTATAATTTCATTTAAATTTCATTCGGCAGTTGTATATTTTTTTTAGGATCGTTCCTTAGTTCATGAATAAAATCAAAAATAATTATATTTTGGTTTATTGGATGAACTCAAAATCTATTTTGTCTTTCATTTTCTATATCCAAAAGCTCCGAAAATTGTCACAACAAAATATACATTTCAACTGGTTTATCCATATTTAGAATTGGGAGAAAACTGAACAAAAACACTTGTCATTACAACTGATGATAATCATGTACTGTGGCTTGACGTGGTGCGTTGGCTGCTACCAGTCGCGGAATGGGACTGGGAGTAAGTAACGACCACAACTACTAGCTCCCAGATGGGTGACCGACCACCCGGGTTCGTAGTTGTTAAAAACCTTGCACACACATACACGTGTTTGCTACCTACCGTAACAACCCTAACAATCATAAAAACAACCTTCCGTACCAACCTTACCCCTACTATAGTTCATAACCCCTAGAACAGCTAATGGCCGTAGTTGCCGGGCTTAAGTTCAATGAAAAAAAAATAAAAAATCATGTACTGAAAAAATTTCAGAGATTTCAAAATGATTCAATGCGTTTATATCTGATATCTTTTGATGCGCATTAAAATGTTTCATTACATAATGTTTCAAAACAACATTTTGCAGCCGGTGCATTTCCAGCCTAATTCTTCTATTATCTAATATGCATAAATTATAAATACATAATATACAGATACCCTATAATTGCTGACATGTTAGTATACTAGTCACGAATCATCTTTACATTTTATTTAACAATAACGTGAATCATGTTTGTGAGCTTGCGGCCCACAACTAGTCAGATAGCTAATAACTTTGGAACTTGTACCTTGTAAGGATGTATTTTTATAGGTACCAGTGCTTTTTTAAAATATTTTATATATTTGTTTATCGCACGGTGTTAGCCGTCATTTAGGTATAGGTCTAAATGTTGCCAATCCAAACAGGATAAATGTTTTACGATATACTAATATCATATTGAAAGAATCCGTGGCTATCGGTCAGAAGTGATGGGAGACTTTACATATTTTTGGAATTTCTATATCCTACCCATCGGCGCTCACCTGGACTTCGCCTGGCATGTTCCTGGTGCTGTTGATGAGGTGCCGCGCCATCATGGCGTAGAAGCACGCGATGGCGGACAGCGGAACCACGTAGTAGACCAGGAACCGGACGACAACGACGAATCTCGGATAGGTAGGTCCCAGTTCATCGGGGTACGGATAGCACGCCTCGAACAGCGTCACGTTGTTCACCCGGAACTGCCGGACGTACGAGTTGGTGGCCGCGGGCACGGCGCACGCCACTGCCAGGCACCATATGGTCACTGCCACTGTGACGGTGAACTTGGTGGCCCGGCGGCCGCCCACGGAAGCGTGCAGCTTGCGCATCGGGTCCACGATGGCGAAGAACCGGTCGGCGCTCAGGGCGGTCAATGTGAACACTGTCACGCCGATCGATATGTCCTTGGTTGTCTCGGACACCTTGCAGATGGTCAACCCGAACGGCCACGACGGCACCTGCAGGACATGCAACGGTACACTAATATTATTATCGTCGCATGATACAGTAGACACAGACTTGGTGTTTTAAAATGATAATATGATCACAGATTATTTAAAACCAGATTGTGCACTTGTGATTTACTGATAACTCGAACCTACCTCAATGCAGTAGGATCACACATGAGAAATTAATTATTGTACAACATGTTTACTATAATTATTGCTCTAAGTAGTATGATAATGGTAGGGAATTTGGGGCGAGTGATATATATGCATACACACATCCACAGTTATCAATTAATAATTTCTCATAATACCAGTTTTTCTCTATTAGTGGTGATACTGTTGGGGATTTTATTTATTAAGATTCGTCGATAAGATATAGACAATTCAAAAAATAAGGATTTTAGTATTTCATGTATGTAAGTAGGTTATAAATTTTTGTAAAAACTATAAATTTTCAAGGCCATACTTGAGTAGACTAGTTGAAGATTTTTAATTAGTTTTCAAAATTAAAATTGTTTAAACCTAAGTCCCACAGTTTTGTCAAGCTTTTATAGCTTGCTGTACGTGATTATTGTTTCTGCTCTATCCATAATTAGCAACATACATTCTCTGAGCATTTAAGGATCTGCAAAATATATTCCAGTACTTCAGCCTGGATTTTTTTTTGGAGACGTAGGCTCCAATACTTTTTTTGCTAGGACTAAGATACTAAAGGGTTTAGTAAGTTTGATATGTCAGGAGGGGGATTAATTCCTATAGCCCCCTTGGTTACGGCACTGTAGAATTTTAAATATATACTTAATAGTATCTACCTAATCATTAATAAGTCGATTTGAACGTGTAGTTGTAATTTATATGTCTGTTATAGTGATATTATATAGCAGGGGTCACCAACAAATTTATATGCCGGTCCTTTTTGAAACTTACCAATCTTTCCGCGGTCCCAAACAGTTTTAATGGCTATTACGCATATTAATAAATACATTTTTTTTAAATTTGTATTTGTATGAATTACTTAAAATTTTTTTTGACGTAATATTTTATATGACACACTACTAGTTTCTATATTTATATAATAACAATCTAAAAACTACTCAAGATAAGGGTCCGTAAAAATATGATCCGCAGTTGGCAGCTGGTGACCCCTGTTGTAGAGTTACAAAAAGATTCTTTGTCGTTTTGTACTAATAAACTTGATAGTTAATATTAATTAATATGACTATATCTGTTCACTAGTACATGAATTATAATTTTTTCTTTTTATTATTATTTTATTTAAATACATTAACATACTGTTTATTTGAAACGTTCACTTATACAACATAAAATAAAATAATATAGATACCGCCTTTAAGCACTATTAACATTTAATAATTAATATTTCATTACTATAAATTATATTTAGTAATATGATGAACCCTGATTTTTTTTTGTACAAGCCCAACTAGGATCAAACTTGTATTCAATATTTGTATAAATTATTTGTATATAATAACTATACTTCAAGCCCAACATTTTATGAGCACTTATTAAAACTCATAACTTCTAGAACATCATTTTTCAAATAATAAGTTTAGGTACAGGTAAGATATAATTTATACAGGTACTTAAAATACATTATAACATACAGTACCTATTGGTTTATTTTTATCGCATTGCTGGGTAGGTATCTGGAAAACGTTTCGTTTCGCCATCTGTTTATGACGAATTATTTACGAGTCGCAGCAACATACTATTTTTATTTATTCGTAAAAAACTTTTGAAAAAACAGTAAAAACAATATATTATCTTTTAAATATTACAAAAGAGAGAAAAAATGTAATACTATCTACTAATAGAGTATCTACTAAGCCTGTCAATCTTAAACTATCTATCATAGATTTATGTTATTTGATTTTTACCATCTCGTAAATTCCTTCTCATACAAATATAAAAAAAGTTTCTATATATACCTTGATCAACGGGTTTTGTTGCCCCATTTAACTACACCTTATTGCTTACCACACTCTGTGTCTGTGCTGGGACGAAGAAAATTGTATTAACTTTTCAACTTTCAAAAAACTATGAAACGTGGTTTAATATTATATTCGTTAATGATTGATACAATAGTGCGCGTTCTTCACAACGAAAAATTCTCCGGTCTACAATCATATACCACGTGGCATCTATTGTTGTGATTGAAGGACCAGTATTATTTGTCCAGCGTACAAAAAGACTTTCATATATTTCTACAATTAATTTTGAACCATCTACAATGGTTGTTATTGTTTTCCATTTGCCAAACGCACACAAGTAGTTTTTCCAATATCGACTACTGGGTTTTTCTTCCAATGCCTCATTCAAGAAACTTCACAGCCAACTCATGCGCAAAGAGTACATGAGTATAATATGAAACATATTGACAATATTGAACCTTAAACCAAATAGCACTTATCCTTTTTTTGAGACAATTACTCCTTTGAAAGCGGTACCTACCATGATCCTCTAAAAAACAATTAACAGTCACACTTGTGAAAATGATTTTAAAAAGAATCTTGATAACTATTGTTACTTAAGGTCTTTGAATTCAATATTTAGATTGGAATTTTGGGATTACTTGAGTAAATGCATATTTTAAATTTATAATAGACATTGGAAAACATAATATAAAATGTAGATAAATCTACAAACTACGAAGAATAGTGGACGGAAACATACTTAGACATCATATTGAATATTATCTGTTTAAAATCATATTTTTAAAAATTAACTTTTCATAATATTTATTATAATAAATTAATATATAATTGTATAATTGTAACATACATTTTCAGATGGATGTCGCATGTGAGTATAATAATATTATAGTACCATATTATACAGGTGGAAGGTAATAACAAACCTGTACGGCGATAAATTGTTCAGATACTTGGGCGAGGTAATAAGTAATAACAAACCAGTAGGTGACTATTATGCTGAATTAATGGAAATACGCATTTTGTTGTTTTTATAGTATTACAAAAGTTCTAATAGGTCAGTATTTTCGTTACATATAATGTTTATATTGACATAAACCCATTTTTTGTTTAATCTGTAAATCAATTTTACTCACACTCATATATAATTACATTTTAAATATGCATTATTTTAGTGTAATAAATTATGCGTAGTTATTATTTTACATATTACATATGTTACAAAATACAATTTATTTACTGTAGTATTTATTTATTTATTTATTTATTTATTTATTTATTTATTTATGTTATAGTATTTATATATTTATATTATATTTTATAAAAAGTATAATTTTATGTATCGTACATAAAAAGCATTGGTGATTATTCATTTATAGTTAGCATTTTAATATACATATTATGTATATCTTGTTTTATTTATTTTTAATGTATGCATTGCAGCAAATGAAATCAAAGCTTATTTTATTATTTTGTACTTCGAATATTTAATTTAAGTAATACATCAACAAAAGACAATCAGTGTAAATAATTGAATATTGTATAACTTAATGAACATAATTAACTTAAGGTTTAATAAAGTTGGGTTACATTGTTTTTCAATATGTTAGGTAATAATATATTATTATACTTGAAACTAAATTTATTAATTGGAATCTAAATTTAAATAATTTAACTATTGACTATTCGTCTGAATGTCCTAACGGCAGACCGCATTTTTATAAATATAAATACTTTTGAAATGAATCAATTAAAAATATTAATAGCTTTAAGGCTGTAAACTTTTATAATTTCTTGCAATTACATTTTCGCTGAAAGATATTATATTAAATATAAATGGGAATAAATTAAATAAGAAACTCTTGGCAATTTGTCAAGTAGATACGACTTCTTAAATTAATCGTTTAATTAATTATTCTAAGATAACTATATTATATTTGTACAACTATAATTAATTATCAATGTATGTATTTTTATATTTATTTTGTTTATTACATTGAATTAAACAGAATGTAATTGTAATCTATATTGGTTATTTACTTATACTTTTATATTAATAAATATTGTACCCAATGATACTTAAGAACTATCTAAAAATACATGTTTCATGGTATGAAGAATTCTCCCGTTGAGAAAACTTCAGCGGTTTAGTATGTTTTAATCAATTTTTGTACACACCTACTAGAGGATCTTACTTTTTCTCTGTATTGTCCTCCAATGTAAATACAAGAAAGGGGACAATGATTTTAATGTAATAGATGTGTACTTATAATTCAAAATTCTGATAAAAATATTATAATTAAAAATTGTTTATTTAATCAAGCATTCTGTTTTTAATAAATGGATATTTGAGGATAACATATATTGTTTTTTAGTCTTAAAATCGGTGAAAATAGTAATTTTGAATATAATTATTTATTTTAAAAGATGAAAATTACTTCATCCAAAATAAAACAATTAAAATGCAAATCGGCCATTAACTTATTTAGTTTTAAATTCGTATTGATATTATATCAAAAATGTGTTTTTTTTTCTATTTGAAGACTGGTATTAAAAAATTTCAGTCTATGATTATAATATCACCCTAAAAATATTATTTATAAGTACAAGGTAATGCTGTGGGTAAAAAGGGCATATTTTAGAGTCTGTACTAAACTCTTTAACAGTCAAAACGGTGTATTGCAATAAGCCGATCTCGGTTATAAAATATTATAATCAAACAAAAACAATATTTTATACTCCAGTACATTACACAACTCCCGTAAATCGATCATGAATTTCCGGAAAAATAAATTTGAATGGTCTTCTATGCCATTTGAAATCGTTCGAAATTGTCCTCACTCCAAATCATAAAGTATGGACGTACGTTTAAGTGGAAAAAAAAATACTTTTAGCATTATAATATGCAATTATTAAATAATATTTAAAACGTTTTTAAATTTTTCTAACATTCAGCGCACATGTGTACCTATATTGCCTATACATTGCGCCGTGTAATATATTAGTAAAAATAGCCCGAACAAAGTTGGATAGTAATAGCGGAAGTCTCGCTTTGATAATGAAGGCAAGTGACACATCATGAATGCATATTATTTGAAATTGATGATTCAACGTTTTTGCCATACTATTTATAAGAGAGTTTGAAAAGAATGTTGATTGTCATAAAAATGTAAGCAGTTTTGTGTTCGTATTTATATTTTTTTTTACTTGGTGATTAAGTTTTTCGGTGTTATGAATTCTAAATATTTTGGGTAAAATACATAAATAAAATCTCGGTTATTTTGCTAATATTCTTTTTACGTTTATAATGTAGAGCAATAAACCAAAATCTATGATTTTATGACTATTATTATTATTATGCAAACAAGATATTATACTTTCGAGACACGTGTCGATATGCTGCAGTTTATATTTAGTAATTCTTTACTTGTATGTTCTAAAAATTATAATTTATGTAAAAAAAATCTAGTTAGCTGCAACACTTTGGTCACAGTCTTGTTTGCTCCTTATGAGCGTAATAATATCCCATATAATTACTGTCGATCTATAGAAGAACAGCAACACTCCTATAACCGAACCAACTCTTGATTATTTTAAGCCACAGTCGCATAATCTATATCCTTTGTGTACACATAAGCGATATGTATATTATGTCATATAATATGACAGTTACTGCTATCGCGGCTCAAACACTCAAATATGTGTATTTAAGTACCTGTGCAATATTTTGTTCACAGTATAAAAAGTATACCTCGCGTACAATACACATTTATCAAATATATATACTGATAATCTACGCACATAGGTGATTTAACCACATAATCCGCATAGTGCATACTCTTTAATGATATTTAAAAAAAATGTAATCTTATCATTTTCATGTTTAAACGAAGGGATCAACACGTACCGTGTAGATGGTGGACGTGAACGGTATGCAGCTCAACAGGACCAGCAGATCGCCCAACGCCAGACTGAGTATGTATATGTTTGGCACGTTGATCATGTGCCTGTGCCGGATGAATATCAACACCAGAGACCCGTTTCCGACGGTCCCCACGAAAAATATGAACGCAAACAGCACCGGAACGATGTACGTTTCGGGTCGCTCCGAGTATTCATAGTCGTATTCGTCGACGGATAGAGTGCTGTTGGAAGTATCATTGACGACACCGCTGACGCCATCCATGATTATTCAAAAGCTGTCTGTCAACTGATAGACAACAATACGGTCATCATCTGAATCAAAAATAAAATTGTTCGCAATGCGTTTATAATTGGACTAATTAACTGATCAAAAGATACTGAACGGGCTTTGAATATTAGGTTTATTTGAAAATAATAATTATTGATAATAATGATAATTAATAACTGTTTAGTGTTTACAAAAATATAATATAATATACGATAATATCTTTTCTTCTAATATTGCACAGTGATTTTTGTTTCTAATATTTCTCTTAAAATTAAAAAAAAAATCAAATTATACAACTATTGTTACCAAATTGGAATACTATAAAGATACATTATTCTTCGAAAGACGTATCACGTACACATAATCTGTATAATATGTGCGATGTGCTCAGAGTTATTGTTCAAGCAACCGTGAAATTATGGGTTTAGTTTTCACGAAAAGTCTGTTTTTGTTTTTTTTTTGATTCAGTATCCTACAAAGTAAAGACCACATAAAAAAAAGTAAAGGTAGCACAAATACAATATTTTGTTTAAGATTCGTAAAGGCTTATTTCTTAAGTTTGAGAAAAAATGGTGGAGTAGCCATTGAGTTGGTAGGTAACATTTGATAGAAACACTGCGCCCTTTGACCAATATTTTCGATTCTATAACCTAAACCTATATAATATATTATAGTACATATTATATTACACATTATAATACCGTTATTATTACACATCTTATGTATCTAATAATAATAAACTGGATGATTCACCAGTATACTCAATACAAATATTTAACCTAATGATGAATTTATTCTAATTTCTTTTTTTCGGAATTCTTAAGTATATTTATACTTAAAAAAATAATTTCAACCGCTAAGATTTTTTATTGTAATCAAAGAGTGTCTTGTAGCGGTATCCACATCTTTTTTTTAAATAAAAAGTACCTTTTCCCCTTAAATATGACCTTTTCGAAAATGTTAATGTGTATAAAAATTGTCATAACCCCAGAAACATCAACATTTTTATAAAAATCACTTGATTAACAATTTACTTTAAAAAATGGTTGGTTCTCATTTGTAAAAAAGAAGTTGGTACCACCGCGGGTCATTTCTTAAATGGAATAGAAAATATAAATATTTGAAAATGTGTTCTGTACATAAATATGCTTAAAAATTCCATGAATGAATATTTGAATAAATGTATTATTTGAGGAAAAAATGGCGTGGACATGCTTGGTGAATCATCTTGTATAGCCACATGTGTCTTGAACGACATTTAGATTGTGCGTTCACCAAAGATTCAGTATAGAAAATATCATATAATTTTTTGGGTGAAAGTATGTTTTATGCTTATATTTATTGTTTTTACAATATTTTTATTCTCCGCTTGAATAGAAAAAAAACATTTCCACTCGATTCTTGTTCCTGCAGATTTATATTGACTTGTATTTAATTTAAAAGGACTAAAAGGAGGTAGTTAGTATGGTTTTAAATTTATATATACATATTATAGATAGGTTCTATTTATTTGACGAATGAGTAATGATTGTTAAAAAAACAAAGTTGAACAATTATATTTCTTTTGTTTATTTGTGAATACTTTAACGCTATGTTATTGGTGATCAAATTTTACACCATATAATCGTCTTTTTATTATTAAAATAAATCTTAATATTTTTATTTTTAATAGATTTGTACTTAATGTTTATTTTTTGGTTTTTTCAATTTGTTTTATAATATACCGTGTGATTAAACAATACAATAGCCGACATGTGCCTTGTATGGGTTAGGATTTTATAAGTCTATGAAACTATTAAAAAAGCACAACAAATAAATTTTAACACCCCATTCTATGCTATACTAATTTTGTTTTATTATTTGAATAAATTTAAAATTACGATCTAAGAAATACATTATTATTAAATTATTACTTACAAAATATGTCACTTCAATAAATATGTGGATTTAAAATTATACTATTTACATATAATTGGATTATTCTTTCGATTCATTAACTGTAGTTTCAAATTATGTTGATCTTTTGTGTTCTAATAATTCATAAATAACACATATATCAAACTCACACAATACTCAAGTATATTGCAGAAAGTTTTTTCAATTTATTTAAATTATATAAATATTGTTAAGGTTAAATATTTTAATTCCATATCGTTCATAGTTTTAAAAAATTCCATATTTTAAGATTAATTTACAAGTCGGATAGAAATTCCGTAACCTAACAATAGTTTTTCGATTACAATGAAACTTCCATATTTTAATGAAATATATTTAGGGACCAAAATCCAATTAGAACCAAAATAATGTTATTCTTTTTAACGGATTTATGTAAACTATAATAAATGTATTTGAATTTCAAAATAATATTTTTCATATGGTTATTGAGATAAATCATAAATACATATACACGTAAACGTGTGAGAATATGTCCAACAAAGTATTTGTTGTAAAATTTGAATTTAAAGAAACATAATAAAACTAAATAGTAGTATGCATTTGTATGTTCACAGTTCGTTTTTCCACGGTAATTTTTTTTGTGCAAGCGGGAATGTTCCACTCGGACGACTCAGAATTACCGTATCACACAATACGGTAATTTCACACTCAGTGTCCACCTATTTACCGCTCACATGAAAATATTTACCGTGTACACATTTTTTTTTCATGAAACCTTACTAAATTAATATTTCAAGTAAAAACACAAATTATTAAATAAATTTTTTTTATTGTTATAAATTAATATTATATTTACACACGTTTTCTTACTTCTCTAGTAAAAGGTACATATTCTACGATACGATCATGAATTAATAAACAATAAGCAGTTACACCTGTAAGGGATTCCGATGCCTCAATTTATAATTGAACATCTACTGCTGAGGCTGTAGCTGAATCATTCTGTTTTGAAGTATCGATAACCATAATCGGAGCGTTTGATAGAAAAATAAGAAAACTTGTGTAAATATAATATTAATTTATAACAATAAAAAGAATTTATTTAATAATTTGTGTTTTTACTTGAAATATTAATTTAGTAAGGTTTCATTAAAAAAAAATGTGTACACGGTAAATATTTTCATGTGAGTGGTAAATAGGTGGACACTGAGTGTGAAATTACCGTATTGTGTGATACGGTAATTCTGAGTCGTCCGAGGGGAACATTCCCGCTTGAACAAAAAAAAATTACCGTGGAAAAACGAACTGTGAACATACAAATACATACTACTCTAAATTATTAAAATAATGAATTTCATTTTCAAAGTAATAGATTATAAATGTCTACTATATTTAATTTTCTAACTAATAATAAATATGATACATGATCTTTAAAGTCAGAGAATAATATCATAAATATACACAATAGATTAATTCCGAATATATTTGAAAATCTACTTTATGGATTTAAAAATGTCTTAATATTCCTTTTATTACCTACAAGTAATTTATAAGATGATTAATGATTAAAGTATTAGTATTTTAAAGAATATGCCAAACATCGATTTTCCATGTCCAATATATTATATTTGTCACACGTGAACCATATCAAAATGGAATTTTGGCTAGCAACCAAAATATTATTTTGAATAGTTTATTATCTTTATGAAATTAATTGATTCAATGTTCTTGTGGTCAAAATATAACCGTTTGATAAAAAACAAGATTAATAAGGTTTAATAACAAAATATACTTATTTGATAATATATCAATGTCTGTATACTTTATCCATTCACTTTAACCATTCCGTTAAACTTGAAGTATAAAAGAAACGTATGAAATAAACAAAGGTACACATTGACAGGCACAAATTTCACATAATTATTTATTGAATATTTATTTCTAATTTCTTTAGGAGAAATGTGTAATCATTAGTTGAATATTTTTTATACAAGGCAACCCAAATGTTTAATGTTTTCAACGGTCAATGACTTCTAAGATTTATTACGTTACAGTATACACAGACACTATGTTACATTATGTTACCGTTTTTTATACATATACATTTGGTTGGCATTTCCCGCATTGAAAGTTGGAGTCACTTAGTTACGTTACACAGATACATTCAGTATAAGTTTTAATTAATTTAGAATAATTTAGAAGTTAAATCGAGAATTTTCCAATTTTTAATGTGAACGTAAAAATAGCATATAAGTTATGACAGATATGTGAATTTGCCTAAATTTATTACGTAAATATATATCATATCATAATATTATTAATAATTTATGATAGTAGCTAATTAGTAATTATTGATTTATTTAATTTGTGGATTGGTTAAGGATATGTGAGTAGAAACATAGAAATGCATGTTTTAAATTAAAAAACATCAATTAGGAATATGTTTTTGAAATTTAATTAATAATTGAACCACCTATTTGAGAAACGACTTAAGTCCGTAATAGGTAATTCTGAGAAAAGAAGAAAAACTGTTCTTACGTTACCAGTGATACGTGGTTATTTCTCTTTCATACTGATTATTTACAGTGGTAAAATTAAATATTATTTTTGCAAATGTTCACACATGATCCGTCTATCATTTGATAGCACATTCCATTCAATATCTCAATTTGTGATATTTTTTGACTTGCCTACCTCGTTTCTCAAATAGGTGGTTCAATCCTAAAGGTTTCATAAAAATAAAAAATGTTAACTGTAAATATTGATCGTGCCTTACTGTGACATAGTTGTGAAATAAAATTATTAGAAGACAGCATAATTTCGTTTTAATATTATACTCGGATTTTTTTCTACATAAAAATAATAAAGCGTGTTTTTGTGGTCAAGAATAATTCTACTTTTTTACCAATAGTCTGTCGATAACTTACTATTTAATATCAACAACATAATTATTCTAATGCATTTTGTATTATAATAAAATACATGACCGCTTCTTGTACGTACCTACTATGTCTAACCGAGTTGGTTACATATCATTATCTGAATCTGATCAAGGTTTATACGCCTATAAGTTACATACGATGGGATTTGCTTTATACATTTAATAAAAAAATATATATATTTTTAATTTCAATATTATATTTTATAATTTCTTTTCAATTTTAATGAAAACAGTGGATCCAAGTTATGCTATACAATTATGAATTTTATTTGTGTAGATAGATAATAAAATATAAGTACCTATTGGTAATATCTTATATAATACTACACTAAATGGTATACTATTATTAAACATGTAATGATGGCCATTCTTAACAAAGAATTTTTGGTTAACAAAAGTCCTATCACCCTTACTATAAAATGACATACCTATCATACTGTACATAGTGTCACATATATGTTTATACTAAATTGACATCTATATATTCATACTGCTATAATGTTATGTACATCTAAGCTTAACCGTTACCTAAGCGTAAACTGCACCCACAGACCTTCGCTCTAATCTGAACAGCGACACTCCCCCGGCGTATCCCCACGGATGTGGTCATATGTAATGGATTATGTAAAATATATCCAATATAATATTTTGTGTGAAATAATAAATGTATTTTCTAAAATATTTATAATACATTAATTTTGTTGATAGTTAATATCAAATTATAAGACATAACAAGATTGCAGCGAAATTGAGGTGAGTTTATTTGTTATATAATTAAATTTATATATAGGTATATATATATATAAGAAGGTAGTACGTCAGCGTGCGTATGTAATATATTTAAATAGTAAATCATATATGAATAAAAAGAGATTAATATACATTTACTTATTGAAGAACTAAAATAACCTATTAATATTGGCTTATGTGTTCAACTACCACCCACCCAAAAAATGTGTTGAATGCTTATCAATTTGAAATAGGATTTGGCGCCACAACTGTGTTAAAATAAATATTTATTGAATAAAGAAAAAACAATTCGGGAAATTGATTACACTTAAAACAATACTATACGCTAAAAAATTAATACATTTCAATTGATTTGTATTATAATTAAATTGAATTATTGTATGTACAAAATACATTTATAATACGAATATACTTTTTTCAATTCTTATTTGTACTCAAGTTTTTTTTTAATAATTAGAATTAAAGAGACTATAGGTGCACATTATTTTAATATCTTATAATTAAAATACTAATAATTAAGTTAAGTTTAATATAGGTTAATAGGATTTATACTGAATTTAAGGATTTGACGATATTATTGTTATTTTTTAGTTTCACAGATTGATGTAGTACACTGCATTCATTAATATCCATGGTAACTACAATCAATTCTAAATAACAATCGTAAAAGTGTCACAGTACTAAGAAGTGGGGAACATGTGAAAAATACATACTAAATACCTATACATAAGTGTCTGATGTACGTCTTACTTTGACGCGCGTCTGTCCTCTTCTAAATACCTAAAAATAGATTTGCACATTTATTTGAAATTCCAACGATTACTGTGGGGATAGACGAGTCAATTAACCCGTAGGTTAAAAATACCTATAGTCTTATAATTGAGTTAAAAATAAATTACAGAGTTAAAATAAATCAGAATAAAAATCCTTTAGTAAAGTTTTTCAATTTTATCAAACACAATCATCTTAAATTGTAATTCCCATTATCGATAATTCGTGCTGCAGAGGGTCATAAGACTCAACTTTAAACAGAACAATCAAATTCAATCAAATTTTGGAACACTTTTACATTTCTTTAAAAGTTCAAAAAGAAACACTTATTTATGTAGAATCACTATTGTTTTTCCCTTTGTTTGGAATTAAAACTCTGAAAAACAACTAAATGCGTTAAACAATAGTAAGATAAAAGGCAAAATAATGTTAAAATTAATGAAAATAGTTATTGGTGGACAGCAAAATTGGTGATTTGTTATTGAGTAGGATATACCCTCTCTCCAAGAGGGTACGGAGCCACGGAGGTTCTGCTATTTCAATATTATACACAGCTCAGTGCACTGAACGAGTCATTTTTTTTAAAAGTAAATTTTCAGCAAACATGGCATATTACCTAAGTGGTTCCTCTCATATGGAATAATAAAATCAGTACAGCTAAAAAATACCTTTGTTAAGGTATTGAAATAAAAATTCTTACATTTTTAGTTTCGAGATGTATACATTTGCTACGCAACAGTAAAAATGAATATTTTTAAATTCATTATTATTTTTTTTTTTTTTGTCACATACACACTAAAATAAAATTAACACACAATTGACAAAATAAATTTTGATTTTTGGTGTACCTCTAAAACAATTTACAGTAGATACATGAAACATTCACTGAATGGGGTAAACTAGCATGTTCTATAAAATATACAATTTTCAAAATATTTTGGCTCATATTGAGGACAGGTATTTATAGGCATATGAAGTATTTGATAATTATTATAGTATTTTTTAAATTGATATCTATAACAACATCACTTGAAAATGTAATACAAGGTTCCTCGTAAGTTTTTGTTAGTGGAAATTAAAAAAAAAGTTGAGTGTAAATCCACAATACATTTTTATGAGTCTGAATTTGAAATTTTGACAAAATACGTAAAAACCACAAAAATTTCCAAACTATTTTGAGTTAAAAATGCATACAAATTTTCTCTTTAAATCTAAGATTTAAAAATTTAATACAAAATATTTCATAAGTTTGTCTACCTTTGTCAAAAAAAAAAAAAAATGTCAACCGGAAAGTAAAATTCAATTTTAATGGCGTTTGAAGCTGAAATTTTTACAACATTGGATATTCACTCGATTTCTGTTGATATTTTTTTTTTTTATAAATGTTAATAAAATATTTGGTCAAAATGCTTGAAAATTAAATACAAAGCTCCTGATATATTGTTAAAATATCAGCTGACAAATATTAAAAATACATTGGCACAATTTTGTTTTATAAGCATTTAAAGTTCAAACTTTGATTTGAGTATTTTTTTGATAAATATTTATAAAATATTCAATATTTATAGCTTAGGATCAAATATTTAAAACAAAGTGTCACACAAGTAGTTAATTCTGTAACCGAAAAATCTAAAAAATAAATAAATACAGTTCTTTTTTATTGTTATTTTATGTTCAAATTTGGACGAAATTACACAATAAATAACCAAGAATAATGATTCAAGTTATTTTGTTGTAATTTAAAAATATTATTCGAGGGTACTTGAAACTTTTAGAGTACTTTATTATATTTTAACCTCACAATGACTTCTCAGATGTAATTTTTTTTGGCAAAAATTAATTTAACTTTTTGTTAGTACTAATGCTTAATAGTAAAATAAATTAATTTAATCACAATAACATCAATATTATAGTCTGACATACCGTCTTCGCTCAAAACAGTTTTTCACATACAATGATTTAACACCATCTATTGCCACGCTTTTTTTGAATTTGGATTTCAAAGAAAGGAACAAATTACATTATGTAATATTATAAAAAATAATGTGTTCAATTAAAACTACAAAATATAATTGTATAATATTATTATTTGTATAAATATTTTAAATTTGATTTTATACTAAACATTCCGAACAGTACTCACAGACACAATGATTTAAGTCTATATTGACTCATTTTAGTATAAGTTTATTACAGCCACAGTAATGTTGTGTTCTAATATTTAAATTAAAAACAATAAAAAAATTGTTTAAAAACAAACAATATTAATGGCTTTATTTTTCGAATGATCGAATTCTATGGGCTTAGTCATTTAACCATACCTACCCATATGGTTAAATAAATAATACTATTATTTTTAAAAATTATTTTGATGCATTTTTTTATAATTTTAAAAATGAGTGAAAAGTTCAAAAATATATTTTTCTTAAATAATATTGATTTGAAAAGATACATTATTAATTGACTGGTTTTCTGTTTTAATATTTGTCATTAAATTTGCTAAGATAAACTAAGATAACTAACTGGACAGTGTTCGTATTCAAACTTAGAATATCATTATATTAGTATATTACAATAATTTGTTTTGGATTAAAAAATATTTATTGTGTTTAGGGTGTAGGAGAGAATTTTAAAAAAATGCACTTTATCGATGGTCTATTACAAACCTTAATGTGATTATGCTTCCAATAATTCAATGTTTTCAGTTTAATTTATAAAACTCTTCATTCAAAACATAATTAAATTTAAAAGGGTTTATTATTATTTTTTAAGCAGATGCCAGAACCATTTAATAATTTATCTCATGATGTTACCTTACATTGAGTTACATCTCAATATTCTGTTATATGTACATCCTGCCATAACATGAAAATCAGCAATAATCGGTTAAGTGACCTGAAGCTTTTTTATTACATTCTGTGAACAAACGTATTGTTAATGAATCATTCCTATTTAGTATTTAAAGTTAAATCTTATCAATCGTAAATCGTAACTATCAATAACCATAATATTTTGATATTTATAACTAGAATACATTTTAAGATATAATTTAGTTGTTGAAATAGATAGATTAAATTATTATTATAACTTTTTAGGTTTCAATAACAAATCATAAGCCAACATCACTTATTTTAATAACTTTGTAGTGTTTACTGTTTAGTATATTGAAGTCATAATAGGTTTTCATACAATCATTGTAGACATAAATTATATGTATAATATTTTATCAAATACTATATTGATTGTTAACTTATTTACATAGGCATTTGGGGCCGGGTAAAACCTAAAAATTATAATCTAAATAAAATAAAACTAAATGCATTATATTTTGGATCCATTTTCCAAGGATATCCATGGTTCAACTTACTTAATTCAAATCTCAACTACGGTTATCTATGAGATAACTGTGGTCTCAACCCAGACGTCAGTGCACATTATATTGTAAATAAACGTGTATTTATATGTACATATAAATCTTGTAGGACTCCGTTTACGCGGAGTACGACGGAAGAATATAAATATACTACCAGCAGTATTTTAAACACATAACATGACTACGGAAAAATTCTCTCGTGGATCCTATTAACATTACGTATTTATTTTATATTTTAATATTTCTATAGTATACCCAGGTGTGGATACAAAGAGTAGGATATAGCGGCCTAAGTTCCCCCTAGATACTATTTTTAAAGATGTCATTTTCGTTTATTAGTTAAGTAATTTATACAAAAAAAAAGTTATAGGTAATATTGCAAAGATTTATAGTTCATCTTATTTGAATGCTACATTAGAGTATATAGTTTAAATTTAAATCACTTGCAGTTTTAATTTTTAGTATTGACCCCGTCTGTTTTTTTTTAATTCTAGATTTTCTGATTATTTCTATAATAATACATTTTGGTTTAATTTGAAATAATTTAAAAATAATTTTCTTATGTATATATATATCGCTCTTGAAACATTAAACGCAAATTACATATTACAACAAGTATAACATTTACTAGAAGAAAACATATATTCATTGATGGATATTGTAGATTTACAAAAATTAGGTACCCAACAGGGGTATTGTTTGGAATGTCTTAAAACAGCGTTTCCTCGATCTAAATTAATTTCAACGTGATAAATGATTTATAACATTTAGTTTTGGAAAATAAAATAATGAAATGGATATTATTATAGGAAACACGGCCAGAATTATTTTAAATTATTAAATTTTTTACCACATATCCGTCATTATGACATGCACGTCGGCGTCAATATAAACTATTTTAACGGGTTTAATTTTTGTTTTAGCTCTATTGTGCTAAAACATATACAAATTAAGCCATAAAATTATAATAGTTATCAGTTTCCTATATTATATTAATGACGAAGAACATTAAATATATGCATATTGTATTTATATATAATACTATACCATAGGTATACCTATGGCGTAATAACATAGTAGTGTATAGTAGGTATGTAGTTTAAGCGTTTGCGCAAAAAGTTACTCTTGGTGCAGTCAATGTTCTACATATCTTCACATCGTTAAAAAGCGGAGAACATTTAAAAAAACACGACGTTTTTATCTTCATTCACCTTGAGTTGGGTACATTTTTGTCAAAGTAGTCTGAAATAGTGGGATTTAAATGCTTGGAGAAAGTTGACATATAAATCCAACGAAAGAGTTGTGGGAATGCTGTAGATAATAAATATTTTATATTATATCTAATATAATATATGTTGTATGTATTATAAGTAGGGTTCATAAGTTATTAGAAATAAAATGACAAAATATGCAACAGAATTTTTGAAATTCCCCAAAAAAGTGTACGATCTTATTAATTAATATTATTTAACATTATTGTATTTTCGAGATACTAATTTACCTATTAAATATTAATTTCTTCAATAAATGATAAATTAAAAAGAAAGATGTGATGTACTGATGCTTGGAGAACTAGTTGCAAGTTGGCATTGTTCATCATTTGACTGAAATAATATTAAAAGTAACCTACAAATAGAATCTATTAGAACAAATATTTTTCCATGCCTATTACCTACTTGTGAAGTTGTATGCTCAAAATGCTAAGATAAGTAAAACGCAAATTAGAAATATTTTACAAAAAAATATTCAATTTTTTGTAATTGACAATGTGTGTATTTTTGATTTTTATTATTAAATAACTTGTCATTTTATAATACATTTCTAGTTTGGTAAACTAAAAATTAAAATATACAGAAAAATATGGTACTCCTACAACTTCCGAACCCTTATTATCAGTATATCCGATGTTATAAAGAATCTTTTGAAAATGTATTTTACTCTACTCAAATAATTTTTCTTTTAGTCTTTAAATTTAATCATCAAGTCACTTTTTGGCCAATGTATTTAAGTAATCCTCAAATACTTCTTCAGAGTACTTACTTTTTAAGTCATTGTTAGGTACACTTGGAATTGGGTAATATTATTTGTTTGTAATGTTCATGGACTCTGCTAGACATTAAATTTAAGGGGTGCAAAGATTATTCAAAGCTTATGAAACAAATAACTTGATCATTTGCTTTATTCTTTTAGCACAATATTTTGAAAATATATCAATTATATCTTCAGTTTTTAATTAATCTGTTTCAATTTTTAACTGTGATACCTATAGTACTTATGTTTGAAAATCATTCTTGTGCCATGCTAAAGTGTTATCTTAGCCATTTTTTTTTCGGTCACATTTAAACAAATTATCACTCTAGTTTAATACATAGTTAAGAAAGTTATTTATTGGAAGTGCTAACAAATCTCTAATACTAAGCATCCCCTATATAGGCTCAACGTATTTACCTTGGAAATGTTTATCCGTTTCCAGGATTCGAAACATAACTATTAATTCTATGGAATTTAATTTTGTTATATAATATTATGACATTAAACTTAAACACAATTAACAACATTATTAGGAAAAACCACATGAATATTTTATATTTTTAATATTATTTGAGCTTGATCAAAATTGCACTGTATAGGTATATCATATAATTCTTAAAACAAAGTAAATTTGTATTTTAATCTGTTTACTTGTACATCAGACTTCGACAGTGTAATTGAGCGGTCGGTAAGATGTGTTTGGATTCGTCTGCCTATAGATGAAAACCTTCTATATTACAGTATACGTGTTATTGAAACTTATTCTACATAGGTATAAAATATTTCTATATTTAATCATAACTTACAAGAAGGTTAAATAAGTTTTGGATAGTGAAAAGTTTATAGTCAGATTTTTAACACCCTTTACCTGTGGATAACTCAAGTCCTGCCTGTGATTTGGAACTATTTCTTTAAAAAAGGTATATGCTACCTACTGTATTTATGTTGTACGTATAATGTGTTTTAGAGACTACTTCAATTGTATTTTGCAGTCACAAAATAAACTCTGTAATTCGTTATTATTACCAAAGGTATACACCTACGATTTATTAGGTATCAAGATTGTACCAACCAAAACATAATGGACAATACTAGTCAAGCCACTTAATCTCCTATAGTCTATACATAACAAAATAACGCCAACAACATATTTTATTCACATCTCCAAAATGTTGAGCTGGTAAGTAGTATGATCAGTGTTCACTGAAACTCTAACCACCCTTAGCGGAACGTTAATCCAACACGTAGGTTGGTGCCCGCTGTGCTGGTGGCCAATTATTTGGCGAGTTAAGCGTCGGTCGTAAACCCCTGTGCCCACTCGAGCAGCTCACAGAGTTCATAGAAGTTTCGAAGATGTAGACGCCAGACTAAGAGAAGATATTCGTATTTATCCACACACATATATATCTACCAGATGGTTATTTTTACAGTAAGCACAAATTATATCAAAAAGTAGTAACATTTTTCAAGCTTATGAAAATATTTTTTTTTACATAATTTGAAAAAAAAAACAATCATTTTTAAGCTTTTGCCTTTTGGAACGAAAGCTTATTTTTAATTTCATATTCGTAGGCAGAATATATTTGAGATAATTTTGATTAAAATCGGATTTTGAACTAGTGGTTAATTATTTAAAAGTATTGTAAGTTTACATGGGGGGAATAAAAGGGTAGGTACCTCATACTAGAAAGGTTAGATTACTCTACTCCTCCGCTAATAAAAACTTTAAATACTTTAACTAATTGAAATATTTTCAAAAACGTTAATACATTTCGATATAATGAATGAGAGTTTGTTGTTAAAGTAATCAACTTGACGACTTTATATTACACTATTTATACTAATTATATGGTACTGAGAGTTCTCTCGAAAAAAATAAAATACGTTGCTTTGTGGATTTTATTTTGACTGTTTGAGTGTACCTACTTCAGATAACGTGCAATTCTATGTTTCTTGCTTATTTGTGGACAAATCCGACTTATGGGGAATCCTCCTACAAACGATTGGCGTATTTCGGTCTGAGTGTAATAACTTAAGGAGAAAAACGATTTAGGTTTATCTCCGCCTGGGAAAATCAATAATGAATGTATACGACACACATTACATGGTCAAGTAATATTGGTCAGAAGAACATTTTTTAAAAAATCGCTGTACAACGAGACAGATTTAAAATCTTTCTGTATAAAGTTTTGCTTAAAACCTACTCCATAGTATGCCCTAATATATATGGGAAGAGGGGAAATTCTCCATTCTTTGTCGATGTAGAGAAAATGCCATACAAAATTATACTGCAATAATTAGGTAAGTAATACATTATTTGTTTACATTATTATTATACTAAAAAATAAAAATAAACGTGGTACAAATACTATTTTTGACATCCCTTTCCTACTCAATCGTAAATGGAACCTCTACGCCAAAATTCAAGTTCCTAGGACCAGAGGTTTGAGAGATGCCTGTTTATGTCAGTCAGTTTCTTCTTTTGTATATATAAATCACAGACAAAGAAACGCTCACAATCGTCATTAATACCGATCTACTTCGAGTACCTACCAAAATAAGTATCAAAATAGTATAGTTGTACAACATCGGGGCTTCGGAATCGTCTATTGAATCAAGAGGACATGCTGGAAGAGCTTCGTCGTGATTTTGATCTCATTCTCTCAAGTCGTTTTTCTTTTATTGTCCCAGCATTTTGAAATATCTCAGGCTATTTTTTTCTCCCTTGCTGAACGTAAAAGTGTGAAATATTTGTTGTACATCATTAAATTTGTATGACTATTGTATGTATGTATGTATGTATGTATGTATGTATGTATGTATGTATGTATGTATGTATGTATGTATGTATGTATGTATGTATGTATGTATGTATGTATGTATGTATGTATGTATGTATGTATGTATGTATGTATGTATGTATGTATGTATGTATGTATATATGTATGTATGTATGAATGTACATATATATGTATGTATGTATGAATATACCTAACCAATAATTTCAGAACGACATTATTGAGGTCGTACTGGTGTTAAGTGTTAAATAGCTTACAACAATGATTAATTCTTTTCATTGAATTACATTATTCCGTCCATAAATTAAACATTAGAGGAATTTAATGTTTTATTTTTATATGAACTAAGACAACGATTAGAAGCTTAAAATATTTACAGCACTCAAAATTAAATACTTTTTTCTAGTATTTTTAGCACTCGTTTGTAGCTACAATATTGTAAATGTTCGTGCTTTGGTATAATAAGTTTTTGAATAATTTGTCATAAAGTTTATTGTTTACACTTAGTGTGTAAATATTTTCATTAGTTTAAAGACTACCTACTCACAGTCTACAATGGATATCGATTATTTAGGTTATTAAACCATAAGTACTGTAACAATCGTTTTAAAAGTACAATGATAATGTATCGATTTTACATCCTCAGAACTCGCCATAACAATTTATATTATCAGGTAAGTACATTTATGTTTTAAGAATCAATCAGTTATTGATTTAAACGACATTGTAATGTTACCGTGTTACTACTAATCATTAACCGGATGGCATTTGTTTATTTATTAAACGTTTGCAATACTAGAAAATATTGACTACCTATTTAGTAATTTTCGAGAAAAAATATATTTACATTGAAACGTTTAAGTTAGGAACAAATATTTTTATGATTGAGAACTTAATAGTTTGATACGTAGAACATCTTAAACGTCAATGTAAGATTGTACATCATTGTAGGAAATAGGAATGATGATATTTTATGTTTTAATATACTGTATAATTCCAGGACATCGTGTAGACCAGTTTTAAAATAAAAAGATATACTAGGTAAATCACTGTAAAACTTCATCCAATACTATAAATTTAAAGACGTTTGACATCTCGAGTATTTTATTAAATTTTTTCCATCTTACGCTGAAATATAAGATATTGGGTTTAATAGCTACATAGAAGTAAATATTTTTTAATGAAGAACATATATTTAAATATGAAAATCGTTTTTTTCTTGTAGGTACTTGCATGTAATCAGATACTGATTAAAGTGTTTTATAATACCTATCTACAATATAATATTATATATACTTAAAAAATCAAAAACTCATCAATCGTCATAATTCTTATGTTATTTTAAAATATGAAATTTTGATTAAAATTAAACAACTATTATAATTTTGGATATTATTTTATATAATAATGTATTAAAATATGTTTGAACAATTTAATTATTAAGTAAACAGTATATTAATACATATTAAGTATAACGAGTAATAAATGTATCTCCAGATAATCGAAAATATAAAAAATATAAGAATTACATTCGATATAATTTAAGTTAATTATTTAATGGTTCAATCCTTGATTGCTCGTTACAAGCAACTTTTTTTTAGCTTTAATATGCACTCAATTATTATCCCTACTACATTATAATCTTATTGTAATGTATGGAACTGTACAATTATAATAGCCGTAACTTAATAACACTTAGAAAGCATTAAACTATGGGCATATGGTTTGAGTTATCACTATTTTTATCTACTTAAATATATAGTTCATATGAATTCCTAGTTTTAGATATGCGAGTTATTGTATTTATTACATATCTAATCTCAAATAATGGAATCAACTAATAATAATTAGTAGTATATCAGTAGCCTATAAACTCCAGACAGCCTCTTTGAAGATCTAAGTCCAAAAGAAGATACCAGGAAAAAAAAAATTTTTTTAAGTATATTATTGATATGTAGGTATAAATGAATCTAGTAAAATCAACGTATATTAATATAATTGATAAACATGTATGTAACATACTATTAAATATTTTTGTAAGCTTACAATCTGAGTTTTCAAAACTGTATAGGTACCAAGAATTAAAAAAAAATATTTTTAAAAAATATATAGAAGTTAACTGTTCATTATGAATTATTAACATGGAAACTTACATAAATCAAATATAGGAGTTTACAAAACCGCAAGAAGTAAAAAAAATTGCTTCTGAATATTTGATTTACTACCGGAAACAGAATAATAATGAGAAGATCGAATAAAAAACAAAATTAATTAACAGACATAATAAAAATAAACATAGTAATATCATTGTTAAACAAATACATCCTTCGCGTAGCCCAGAATCTAAAACCATCCACATCTAACGCCGACCAATCAAATTTACTCAAATCAGTCAAATATTTCAAACAATATTATCGTTGAACAAAATCCGCAATATTTAAATGTCCGAGATAATAAGAATATAATTTATAAGACCCAATATCCTCGTGCAGCCTGCAGCCGGCAGGATTCAATCAAAACCCATTTACATTTCACAAGCTCGTGAAACTACCGCCGTCGTAATAATATATAGGTATTCGAAACCACTGCAGCCGGTATAATGTTATATGCCTGCGTGGAATATTTTTGGTTTTTCACAATTCCATTCTATTTTTTTTGAACTCGATGTGTTTTTTTATGCATTATTACTTTGAAACTAAAATGTTTTAATTTCAGATAAAATATTTCACTTCTTTCACCTTATTTCTCATATAAATAACAGTAGATACCTGTATGCGTTTGTGGTACGGCGTGTATATTAATGGTGTCTATTCTGAAACTTTTCGATGCTCGAATCATGATATCATCATGATATACCTACATACTTTTTGAACTATACAATTTACTTCTCTTCCTTTAATATAAATAACCAACGATAAATTAAATTTCATAGGTATTTTTAAAATAAGCTACTCCGCTATACGTAATATTTTAGAAAAAGCAAATGAAGAAAAATCAGTTAGTGCAAAGTTTGCTCGTTTAAAGTATGTTTTCGACTAACTATATGTCTATATAATTATTATATAATAGTATTAATAAATCTGAAATTATAACCCCTAGCGTCAATTCTAAAAAGATATATAAGATATTGTACATCAAGAAACACTTCTGCAAACTAAAATAAAACATTTAAACAATTATTTCAAAATGTTTCATCCTATACACAAAATTATGGATAGGCTATCTTTGCAGTTTTGGAAATCATCCAAAAACTTAATATAAATGTTTATTTAATCAAACTGAAAGCAATCTGTTATAGATTCTGAGAGGAGTTGGTATGTATTGGTTTTAGTTAACAATGAGGAGTGTCCTTTTGTGTACTTGCGTGTCTGATGTCATCTTTAATTAGGAGCAGTGAAAATGCGAATATTCGACTTTGAGGGAGAATTCTCGTCGCAAAAGGGATCTAGTTGGTACTGTACTTAGTTGGTCAAAAATGAAAGTGATTAAAGTGATTAAAGTGATCTAAGTGATTTCAAAAAACAAAAACATTATAGGTAAAAAGGAGGTTTTGACGCAAAATTGATGTGATATTTGGTTGTAATTAAAATACGAATAACTGTGAAAAAATGTATCACTAAATGTTTATCATCGATTTTTAAATATTATCTTGGCTCTTTATGTGCTGGTCTTAAACATTTAAAATGTTTGACATTTTTTAGTTTCTTTTAAATGTAGTGAGTAAAAAAATGTAACACAAGGTTTAACGTAACATGATCTTACAACGGTTAAAAATAATCAAATATAATCGAACACTCTAGGTATTTATTATAAAATAATAGGCGTTTAAAATTCGAATTTTTACAAAGTTCGTTTAAATTGTGAAAATATCTAAATTACAATACCATAATACAAGTTGTAAATGCTCAAAGTTAAGTACCAACAAAAGATCTAGATCGGAGAATCTACCTACTAGCATAGTGTGTATAACAACACTGCGAACACAATATATGGTTTTTATACTAATTGCATGTAAGTTACGAGAGAACTACGATACATAATATGTTATAAATTTTATATATAAATATAATATTATTATCATATGATTTTGTCAAATAAGTTATAATAGGGTTTAAGACGTTCAAGAGAGCAGGAAGTGAATGAAATTAAAATTTATCTCATATCATTTCAAATTCCCAGTAGTCTACAAAATCGGATTACCTACATACTAAAAAATAAGTTTTAAGATATATATCACTAAAAAATTACTGGAATTCGTGAAATATCAAGTATATTATTAATATTCGATAAGAATTCCTGCATTTTTCATTTGACATCCGCACGCAATAATTAAACGATAAGGCCATTCTCAGAACCATTATGCCAGAATTCTATATTATTTTAATTTTTTTTTTAATGAAGTCAAATGTTTTGTATTAGTTCTTTGTTATTTTATTATTTGTTTTTTATATTAGTTCATTTTTGCCTTATACATAAATTACGTTTAAGAGCAAATAAAAACATTTTTATTTTAATAATATGATTATAATAAATAGGTTATTTTTTTTTTTAATTTATAGAAAAGATGTGGATAAAAATGTTAGATGTGACTATAATACATTGTGAAATTAATATTTGATACCCCTAAATTATTTGTCTGTCAATTTATTATAAATCCTAATTGTCGTTAGGTCAATACTTAATATAAACACATGTGGCAAATCTGGCTGCATTAGAGTAAATTGTTAACATCTACAAATCTTCTTTCACGCGTCTTCTTCACTCGTATAATAATAATAACATTATGATTATCCATACTATTGCTGAAGGATGTATACGTAACACTAAAGCTGGTAAAAACAAAAATAAAACAATAGAGTATCGTGTGTACTATACTATCATATGGATCTTTTAAAAAACAATCAAAGTTCTGTTATTGATATCATTCGTGCAAAACGATCGTATTCCCTTATAAAAAATAAAAATATCTGTCTTTGTGAAATTGTTGGCGCGTTATAAACTTATAACCTTATACTTTACAGATTTAAAGATGATTTATGTACATACATATGCCGCACATTGCATATCACGTCGTATTTTTGTTCGGGAACTTCAATGACACTCACCGGGTTGTGCGATATCAACATTTAGTATACGCAGTTACCATATTTCTATTGAAAGTTCCATATAAGTATTTATTTATTCGGCTTGAGCATATAAGAAATGTAATATATCATTTGATTTATAAAAAAGCTACTAACACATAATAAGATTTAATTTCAACGCTTCTATTTTACATTTTTTAATAAGTCAATTAGTGAAAAACAGATAGGTGAGTGAGTAGTATCTTAAGTATAATATATATTTATGCATCGGTAGTTACTACGCAATAACGTTAACCTCTAACTTAAGAACACAAGATGCGTGATATTATAGAAATAATTTATTTCTACACAAGCTATAGTGTTATTTAATTAAATATAACGGAGCGACTACTTTTTTCGTTCAAACTTCCAAGCAATCAGGTAAGTTTTTATTTTAACCTAACAATTTTGTTTGTGCAATTGTTTCTTTAAACGTTTTTAAGTTACAAAAAGCATTGTTATTCTGATGTTTAGTAAAATTACAAAGAGAGAAGATTACCCCATTCAAAAATAATTGTTTTAATGAGATGAAGACTTAAAATGTTTAAAAGTAACCAAAACTTATTTAAGCAATATTCCGACTGCTTTCAAAATAATTTAAGACATTCGTTATGCTTTATAATACTATATGATTTTGAAAGTAAAGTAGTTGAGCGTTTAATTAAAATTGTTTTTCGTAAATGATTTACCATTTCTTATAGCAGTTTAGCTTTAAACAACAATTCTAAATTTTCTAACCAGTATAACGGCAGTACTTTTGCAGTATTTCTACGTCATAAATACCTAGTGTTTATTCAAATTAATTGAGGAACTGATAATTTGTAAATGTTATTGGTTTAAATCGGGCTTTCAAATGTTGTACAAACATATTGAAATATAAATGTTAAGATTACACTAGCCGTCAGACAAATAACGAATAAATAGGTGGAAATATATTACGTATTATAAAGTATTAACTATAGACACAATATAATATACTGTTTGTTTTAAATTTATTTAGACAATAAATTCGATTAATAAATCTACGAAAATGTTGTTTATTGATTCTACTGCACTTTTATATAAAATAATGAGGTAAAGTAAAAATAATTTTTTTTTTTATTTCATTTTTATAGATACCTATACCATTCCCTATTACTTATAAATTGTAATTTATTCTGTGAATAAACTAAATAAGATGCATAATGTTTATTTGTGAATTGACTAATTTAATTTAAAAACAATATAATAGCCATGTGCGGCCTGGTATGGCTCAGTCACTAACGTGTTCTGAGGTCAAGCATCGGCCTGCGCCGTTAGTTCCTGGGTAGAGTGAATCAACATGCATACTCACCCACTCCATTTTAAAATTCGAACTAGTAGTTTTCAGTTATTTATCTTTGACTACTGGGGATAATTGGTCCGTGATAATATTATTATGATATGATAGGTTTGGATGATATAGGTGCTATGTTGATAGAAAAATGTTCGTGATTAATATTAATCTATCAACATAAATAATTTGTAAAAATAGTCCAAGTACAATAAATACTACATCCAATATTAGGTACATCTGTATTATATTTTCATAAAACCACTATATAGTATATTATTCTTAGAATAAAATATATTTTAATAACTGAGAAACTACTAGCTCTAAAAATTTCCATTAAATAATGTACAGTCAAAAAGAGAGGGAGAGGAGGCCTTTGTCATTTGTAAAGCAGATGTTTGGATACTCCTTAAATAGAAGAAAACATTCAAGAATTTAGAAAAAAAGGTCTGTAAATATATTTAAATTTAAATAATTTAGTTATTAAAGAAAAAAATGGGAATGAGCATGCTTGATAAATCGCTCTGTATGTAAATATTCCTTCGCGGTTTGCTTTTATTTAAGTGATAAAAGCATATCATAATCGTCCAAATAATACCATAAAGAGTTATACGATTTTTATATTATATAATAAAATATTTATTTTTAAATTCTCGCCTAATAATATAAAATACTGTGAAATGTTGCAATTATTTAGAGTATTATTTACTTTTACTACTAACTCGTGAAATTTAATCTTACCTACATTATCTGTATATGATATACATTTATATTTACTATAGTAAAATTATGTACTATGTAGTATTTTCAATGAAAATTAGTTCACTGAACTTGAGAATAAATCAATAAAATGTACTAGGTATAAAATCTTCTAATTACTGATATTATTCAAATATAATATTACTACTTTACTAGTTCAGTAAAATTTGTAAGATCAAAGGACAAAGGTAAAACAAATTACGTCTTGTAATACATGGTTATGAAATAAAAAAAAAAAAACTATTTATAGATGCCTCTATAAGTACTGATTATTCTGAGTATATATCGTACGTAGAGGACGCTTGATTTAATGTCACGATTGAAATGCCAACTGACTTATTCTCAAAGAATCGCATGGATGAATAAATAAAATTGAAGTACTCTGATGATAGTAATTACTAATTTAATCAAATATAATGCATTATACGTTAAACTTGAATAGTTTTTTTTTATAATTGTTATAGTTAAAATTAATTGAAAGCCGTGTTCGCTTATAAGTTACCTCGAGTAATACAATAATTCTATTTTAAATTGAATGTTAATCACATTATAATTTATACGGATGATTGTAATAATTATTATTGTTAAAGTAAAAAACGATGCACTAAACAACTACGTTTAGTAAATATCTTTTTTAAGTTTAAGATCCTGTTAGAAACATTATGTAAGTAAAACTAGAGGGGTATAAAAGTTAAAGAAAAGCTTTTCAATTTTAATTGCCCAAAATCGAGATTCTATGGAATGTTTACACTTCCGTTTTTTTTTTTAAACACACTCTGTTATTATTATACATCCCACTATCCATACGCTCAAACAAAATAACAATAATACTAACAAATAATAAAATTATTTATTCTATGCCTTTAACCAGATTTATATAAATAGATCAATAACTTTAGCATTGTTCACAGATTTAAAGTATTTGTCATGAAAGATGAAAGTGATTGTAGAATAATTGGGTTCATAAAGTCACTCAAAATACAAACATTGTTCAAATTGTATTATTTAGTCTAAGAATGACATTAATTGATACAATTAACTGAACACCATAATATCAACGATAAGGGTTAGCCGCAACAATTCATTTATAATTATTACGTTTATATTAACAATTACAAAATAATTTTACGGAAGACGATATTACTACACTAGATTATTTACTTCTCGAAGATGTATTGAGACAAATATAAAAAAAATCCACTAGGGTTGCATAATTAAATAAAATTACAAATAACAATATTTAATCAATACAAATCAAAAAATATCAATAAATGTATGTATTATATTGTTACAATGACTGACAATTCGTATACTTAGGACAAAATAAGATGCCAACTCATAATCAGATTAAACATTTTTCAGAAGAATATATATTTTGGTAAGTCACTTCATATTAAAATATAGTAGCATTATTGTATCCAAAAATTAACAACATGTTTGCATACAGCACTTTATTATAATTTTATTATTCTCAACCATTATCATTCAATAATGCATTTATTGTTTAAAATTGTTAAGTATACTTAAGTTTTTAATACAATAGTTTTATCAGTTTTTTACATTTTATACAATTAATTAATTTTATTGTCCTGTGGTCTGCGATGATACAGATTGCAGAATTTGAATAAAATAGTTTCTAAGTTATTAAGCTTTATGTACTCATATTATAATATATAAAAAAGATATTAGATGCAATGTAATCTAGTAATTGTTGTAGTCAGCCGATTATCACATGGTGAAATGTTGATAGATTAATATAAATTAATGTAATCTTAAGATCATCATAGTCCCTCTGACCCCTCTTTTAAAAACTTTTATCGTGGACTATAATTATTATCTTTAGAACAAATCATTAAATAACTAATAACCACTAGTTCGAAAAATTTCGTTTTAGATGCCTCAACATTTCAATATTGACCAAAAAAAACATTGGTTTTTGGTTCTCATTTGTAAAATAAAAGATTATATTGTCATGGCAGGTCACTTAATTTATAGTATTTAATTAATCAATAAATAAAATATAATATTAAAATGAAATATTTAGTGATCATTTATTAAGATTTGAACGAAAATCTACCAAATATTACTAATTGTTGTTTGTAAGATTTGCCTGTAGTATAAATTCTTCTCGATAACTAATTAGAATCAGCCATGAAAATAGTATTAATACTGTAAAACAGAAATATATTATTTTTATTTTATAAATTTATGAATACGGCTTATGAAAATCTTTATACTTACTTAAATACAGTAATAATACTATTATTGACACGAGCATACTCCCTTGGTTATTTTGTGCTGTAGGTGTTTCTATACATTTTTTAAGCACTAATTTTATTTCATTGGTTTTGATTTCCGACCGATTTTCATAGTTATCAAACATCGCAAATGGTACTGTTACAGAATGTGAAATTCTAGTTGTAGTTACAAGTTGTTTTTTTTCTCTTTTCTTCTCAATTTTTATCCTATCGTCATACATTTGAGGTTTGTTATTTTTTTCATATAGGGATTTTGTATTATTTTTCGAAAAATGTTGAAAAACATTATTACATCTTCCCTGTTTTTCATGCCACGGGTTGCATAATAGCCACATCACATCTGGACATCTATTCTCAAGACATATAGCCCTATACAAATAAACTGTTTTTTTAGTATTATCCAAAATTCAATGAAAACTAAAGCCGTTTTACTTAACTGTGCATCTATAAATGAAAAGATAACCAATTTCAACCATATTATTATATAAATTGTCCACAAAATAGTTGCTACGGTAATTCCGCTTTGTGATTCCTATAGATTTCAGCACATATTATTACATTTCTATAAACAGTTGAAAAAATGTAAACATTTACTTTGTATGCACCATAAAAAGATATTAACCAAATCACGATCATATAACCAATAAACACGAACATCGCGATCCAGGCTACTATAAACAAATTGCAATGATAGAAATTACTATATTTAATTATATAATTACCGACTTATTATTTTTATTTATGTAGATGGATTAAACAAGTATACAAAAATACATTTTTTCATAACTCAAATAAAATAATAATAATAAAATTTCGTACGTGGCGCTTCTGTGTCGAGTGCCAATGAGTTGACTAATAAAACACATAAAGCCAGCGTCTGAAAACATTGAATTGAGTCATTATTAAAGTACGTAGTGATAATTTCTTGTTTCTCACGATAAATAGTGAACTCAATAAAATTGTGCCAGTTTGAAGTGTTAATATTCCGAATACGTGTTTCAGAAACACCATTTTTTTAAATTAATATTTGTCGAGTTTTGATTTGAATATGATCGACTAGAGCTGTTATTATATAATATGTAGTAATTGAATCATATTCAAAGTAGAATTTAATTAATATAATATAAACAAAATGAGCTTTACTTTTTTTTTAAATTAACTATCAAGTATAATATATAATTTAAATATATGTTACAGAATATTTTAAAATAAAATGAAAAGAGTAAATTCTATTGACAAATTAGTCAACGGTGGTTACCATTGAAACATGGTCGTTTTTGTTTAATTTTTCCTGACGGTGACATAGTATTACTTAACGGAATAAATTCAAAAAAAATGTCTTCAAAGCTACAAATCCTCTTTAAAATGACACATTGACATTCATATTTAACCATTATTAAGATTGGCCCCGTAGTATCGATCAGACAACTTTTAACTTGACATAATATTCATGCATAAATGCAAGTATTACAATAATAAATATTAAATATCATGTTTCGATATGAAAATCGAATATTATCACTAATTATGTCCTTATTATATTTATAAATGTACCTATACGTGCTTGAATACATTTGCTAAATAATTAGGTATACTTGAATACTGACTTGATTATAAAAATAAATGTTTAACTAAAATACGTTTTTCGTAAATATTCAATACAACAAGAACATACATGTAGGTATATATGCTTAACTTTATATAAGGGTTGTACAGTGTACACATATTATGTGTATAAGCGTATTAGTGTACTCTCTAAGTGCCCTTTAAAGACCTAAACAGACCACAGTCACATTTCAACGTTATTTCCTTTTATCGAATAACGACATTATATAGCATTAGCTGTAAGTTATTTTATGTAGTATTGTTCAAAGAACTTGATCGTTACCCGTTCGGTTTGCTATACAGTATAACTATCTATTTATTTATTTTTATCTATCTTCTGATATCTTCTTATTTCAAACATAGTTCTGAGCTGTGTACGGTATATTTAATTAATTTTGAAAATAATTTATTGTATGAAATAAGGTTAATAGGTATTTAATTTTCTCTGTTAGAATGAGGAGAATATAAAATGTCTATAAGTCGTAAATGAAAGATGTTGTACTGTAATTTTCAATGTTTTGTGACTATCACGTTATCGTGCATTGAATTACAAATTATGTTGTAGTACACATAATTTGTCCAACCGAGAAATAGTATCAGTCAGTTTAAAAAAAATATTTATTGGATTAGTTTTCTGTATTTGAAGTTTTTTAAAAACTATTGTTGTGTATTAACTGGTGGAGTTGTAAAAAAAAATGTGTTTTTAATCATTAAATTTTTTCGCTTTAAACATTGTGTGGTAAACTAAATGTAGGATTTATGAAATACTTAGGTGTACTCTATAGTTAGCCGAAAATCAGATTCTCTAAATTTTAAATGACAAAAGATTAAAAATAATTTAAGGGAAGATATTATAATGTATTTGAGGTTAGTTTAGATTATTCTTAGAACAGTTTTATTCTTTTTCTTTAATGCTTAGCATTTTCGTCTTAATACTGAAATATATATTTAAGGATAATCAAATATTACTATGATATGAAGTAGCAAACGAAGTTGTTTTAATAATAGTAAGGAACAGTTTTTCTTACCAGTTTAACATCATACATGATACTATAATACCTTATACAGCGATACCTGAACAATAACTAGAAAGGCAACCCTTAGTGACAAGGTTTGTGTATCTACAAACAATACAAGCTAAATTAAATTTTTTCGTAAAAGGGACGTCGTGTGTGTGTGTGTGTGTGTGTGTGTGTGTGTGTGTGTGTGTGTGTGTGTGTGAAATAAACTGATCAGTAAGCTAGATGAGACAAACGAAGTCTCTCTATTGAATGTTTAAGGCGCCACCGGTAAGTGCGTGTTTTCTTGTCAAATCTCCTTACAGTTTTATTTAGATATACATTTATTAACACCTATTATTATATTACATTTGTGTAAACCTATAGAGTTTAATTTTGATACTACTGCACAAAAGTCATTATATAAACTTCAACAATTCATCATTCTTTAAACACATTGGATATTTGAGTAAATATAATACTTAAAACGTATAACGACATAATGCATTACATTCATATTAGGTACATTAAATATCGTATGAACCGATTGCTCGAGACACCGTTAAAGGTTAAAACTCGATTTTCGTTTCAATAAAATTACATGTTTACGTGACAGTGTGAGTGTTTATGTACAGTTAGTTGTTTACTACTGTGTACTTTCGTACAACAGGTGCCTACTGTAAAGTGCCTCTCTGTAGGTACCATTTAGAGCGCCGTGCGTCCATGGTACGTTGTCGTCGACGTGCAGTGTAAATCCATATCAAGTTACGAGAAAATAAACTAAGGTTGTGTTACGGATGTTAGAAATCAGTTAAACGACTCAGAAATTGGAGATAAAATACGTATCCAGTGAACATGGCGTAAACTGTAGCTAAATAAAATAAATTGAGTAATCGCCAGACCGGCCGATTGACAGAAAGATAGAGAGCGAGAAAGAGAGAGAGAGAACGAGTTTCCGGTTCGATTGCCAACCCGGAGTGTTATTTTTATAAATCTTTTCCGAGTACGTATATGCATTATAGATAGTTACTGCAGAGTGCAGACTGCAGTAGGTTTCCTGCAGGATAACTCGATGATGAATATTTCGACAGGGAAACCCATCTGTCGGCGATATTAAACCAGGTACGTCATTGAATAACACATTATTATGGACTTGCCACGGCAATGGCATGTTACAATGTTTCGATACAATTTTCGAATATTATTATTCAGGTTGTAGGTTGGTGTTTGTGACGTTTGAGTACACGTGTACTACCTATATAGTAGTCTTATATATATTAATGCTATACCATCACAATATACATAATACAATGTAATATATCCACCCGTGCGTGTGTGGTTGAATGTGAGATGTCAATCAAACTACTACATTGCACCGATGTATAAAAATATATATTATTACATAACTAAACATATTTATTATTATATATGAGCGGGATACGTAGGTAAAATCCGTACGGAAGTAAATTTCAATAAAAATAGTAGACCCTTTTAACGAAAGGGAATCCTCCGCTACTGTGCTACCCGACGCATCCGAATACATATTATTTATACTATGTATATATAAATAGTCATACCTATCCAAAGGTACATAATATATACATAGATTTCATGTATTATAATATGTACTACCTATTTCAAAACTATTCTTTCGGTAACAAACTAACAACACAATATATCTTATACCCTGTGATTGAATTTTAAACTCGTAACCAAACTTTGCGTTCACACCATGTTCATTGTTGAGTTACGAGTTTACGTATATAATAATAATATTATATACAATCGTGAATCGAGTTTCTATTTATTACCGTGAGTTCCGCTCGCCAGACCATATTTCGCGTAAATTCGCACATTCAACTCGCTCTGTACCGCATTGTTACCACTTTACTAGTATATCCACCGATCACCATACCATTTCCCGTGTACGTCCACCGATGTACCCAAACGGTTATTATGCATTAGCATCATTCTTGTAGTATATTTTGTAATATTATGATAGCGTGGTGGTCCTGGGATACGGATGGGCAATTGGGGCAATGCCGCCTGCGTCTCGCCGTCATTTTTTTTCATTCAAGATATTTCACCACCTACTTATTTTGTTTTCAAACTCCACCCCTCGTCGGGTCTCATTCATCTCTTAATCGCCCTCAGATTTATATACACACTGCAGGCGGCTTATTCAAACGCAACATAATATTATATATCATGCCTATATGAGGTAATACACGTCTTATTTTCTCGTTCGATTTCATTTTTTTTTTTTTTTTTGAAGCGTATACCTAATGTTAATCTTTGCACGACAGTCGAGACTTTGAGCATAATAGTTTTTTTTTGTATGAATATTATACTTATCATAGGTTTTATTATATATTTATATATGTAAATCTTTTCACTTGTCCTGAGTCACGAGGACTGCGTTTTCTGATAACAATGATACATTTATATAATACTCGTATATTACGCGAGTAGCATCATATTATTTCCCGAGACTTGAGATCTGCATAAACTCTGTCTTTTGTTCCCAGTGTCTGATTAAGGTCAGATTATAAAATAAGGTGACAAAGTATACTTGGGCCCAAACCGGATGCGTCTCTTCCAACATGTGTGGTAATTGTTTTTTCAAAAACATTAACTCGAAACAACACGCGGGACCAGGGTTTGATTAAGGAGTTGGTCGCCAGTAGGCTAAGGTTGATTTTATATTTTTACGCCCCTACGAATAATCGGTGTAGGGGGGAGAGTATTTTGTGCCCCCCCTCAATTTAACATTGGCCGATTAGCGCCCTAGGCTGTAACCTACTCAGCCTATTGGTTAATCAAGCCCTGCGCAGGACGAACTCTCGGTGACACTCAGGCATATTTATGCATTATGCCAATCGCTCTCTTGGCAAGTTAGTCACACGGCGGTAGACTGTGAGGAAGCGATTCGAGTTTTTTATTTTGACTCACGTAATAATATAATCAATGATAACCAAACTGCATCGAATTATACACGGTGGATAGCATAATAATAGAGACAGCAATATTTATGTGCTAGAACTGGACGATATGATGATGACATAAACTCATAAATTTATAAACATAACAACTCGTTTCTCGTATGTTTTACACACACACTTTTGTGGGCGGACTGCAGAACCTTGCCCGCCAACCGAAATATTAATATTATTATTGTTATGTTTGCTCGCCGTTTCGCGTTAAATTTCGCATATTTCTACAATTTAGAGCACGTGTCATCAACACTAAAAATTAATTAACAATCGCATGTCCTCTATGCTACCGTGTTCGCACTCAGAAACGATCGGAAGTGTATACCTACGTGATATGATCGCACTAGCTACAACTGTAATATTATATATAGGTACAACAAGCCTAATATGCAAACAGAGTCAAACCATGAAGTTTGCAAAATTACACTTACACCTGCCTCGCACTGTTGAACTGGTAAACGGGCGCGACACTGTACATTTGTGACGTTTATATAGTTTAATTTATGTGCACTCTTGTAACACGATGTGGTTGTACATATTGCGCATAAAATATAAATCGGTCAGTCAACGAGTGTTTTTTTTTTCACAATAATTTATACATTATGTGTAATATAATATTTAATCATTGTTTTCAACTCGTTTTATACGATTACGTAGCATGCAATAAATTACCATGCGGTTAAAATATTGTTAACTAATATATATATATATAGGTCTACTGTATAGGTGCCTAAGCACCTACTTGTATGATTTTCACATTGTGTTGTTTCCATGAAATAAACAGCATACGAACTAGTCAAATGATATTATAGACATAACTACCTATGTAATTATAGTATACAAGTTTGAATTCAAATTATTAGTCATTTGCGTGTGTCTTCTACGATTCGCATTTTTTTGTAACCATACGTAATAAGTAGGCAGGTATCTCTTTACCACCAACCACCACTCTATGTTTTACTTTAAAACGTAATTGTTACCTATATCTAAATCTTTAAAATAATTTAATAACGTTGGATGTCGCATACTTTTATGTAAATTGTTAATTTAAAACTCAAAGCAAAAATAATTATTTGCTTAAGGATTTAATTAAAATTTAAAACTTCTAATTACTTACTTCATCCACCACTGGAGTTTATAATTGATTTATTATAATTGTTATTATTACTTGATTAAATCCGTACAGCTAATATATTTTACATTATATAAAATATTTTCCAGAAAACATTGCAGCAAGTATTTTACATTATGGTTAATATTATCCATTTATTATTATTTTTATTCCCTGTTATTATGAATTACATGATTTGTTTAGGGATAACAATAACACGCGAGTGTTGAGTTTAAAAAAGCCATTAACCACAGTTAATTTAATTTTAGGTATCAAGCGCAACAGCACATTTAGTATGCATTAAATATATACTATACAGGGTGATTTACTATGCCTATTGCACCATGATCTTTTCCATTTTAAATTTTGAACGGAGTGATAATGTACCTATAGTTTATTTTTGTGGCTGATGGTGCCTTTAGAACTAGTAAAAAGGTTCAAACTACGACTTCGAGAACGATTTCTAGTAGCGAATTGGATCTAGCTAGTTTTTAAGAGGGATCAAAAGTAAAAAATACACAGTAGCTTTCAGAAGGATGGAAAAATCTATTTAAAGACTTACAAAATTGACATCTTCGAATTTTGATATATATTTTTTCTAAAAATTATGATAAATATTTTTAAATTAAGTCAAAAAGCTTGGAAATGTAATAAGTACAATGATGAAGTAATTTTTCATTTTCCAGGGCATTGTTCATTAAATTTTACTTATACAAATTTAAGTGTTTGAAAATTTGTTTCTGTTATATACATAATAGTCCCACAATCAGAATTTAAAAAAATGCATTGTTACATTAAGAATGGAGGTGAATCACCTTGGGTACATGGTAAGCATATCATAACATAGCTATTGAATACAATAAAGTCATGTAATTCAATTAGAAATTATGATCACTTAATGGGAATACAGTGCAAAATATGATACATTTTGTAACGACTTATAAATATATTTTGTTTAGTAAAGACACTTTTTAAAAACATTATATAAATTCTTAATTCAAACATTAGTGAATGTGCTTTGGAAAAATATACTTTTTTATATGAATTTAAAATGTACCCATTTAGTATTTAGGACTTAACAATGTGTACAAGTACCTACATTCGTACAATACAAATTATGAAAATTAAAATGTCTATAAGCAATTTGACGCGCGTCTTGCCTAGACTATTAGGTACAAGGTACACAATTCCTCAGAAAGAAACAAAGCTCCGTAAATTATGATAATTAATTGATTATTTAAAGGAGAACACAGTTATAATATGGAATAAAACACCGCTACAAAACAGACATGATTGTTATTTGTTTTTCTATAGATTGAAAAATAACATAGTATTGTACTGGCTTATACAAGAAAAACGTCTTTACAACAAGAGCCAGCAACAATGGTGTACTGTGGTCGGGGTCGCAGTTTTTCAGATGACACAAATACGAAAAACAGACAGGCGGTTGTTTTGTCATATTATAAGAGTCGCTTTTCGGCTGCTTTCGGAATAACGTGGACTGGCGTGGACTGTATAGCAATAACTCTAATTACCTTACAAAAAATAATCTCATCCCGAGACGAATTCCTGGTAACCCAAAGCCACCTGGCTTAAAAAAACCCTGGTGACCCAAGAGGCAAGATGGCCCCTGCGAAGGAACTGTTGCACCTCGCTTCCTATAAAGTTCCGTCAGTTCGGGCCAACTCATCCTCTCTTTATCTTTAATAACAATTTTGCATTATATCACATTCTGTTCATTGTATATCTATATTATTATTATATTATTTTATACATTATAAAGTGCAATACAGTTCGTAAACGTGTTCTAAGTTTTTATTGATAATGAAAAAAACAAAAATAGTTTTTTGGTAGATCCGCACGGCGCACATGCAGCATGGGTTGGTTTTATTATTATTATTATTATTATTATTATTATTATTATTATTACTATGACTGTTCATTTCTGTTTACCTCTAATTGACATTTCTTGAACGTACTGTATTATTATTGTTTTATTCTCGTTTTCCTGTAAACACGTGAGCTGTCATCTGCATGACTGCCAAACTAATACCTATACATATTCAAATATTCTAATATGTATTTATAACCATTGGAAAATCGCTTCTGTGATACTATTCGAGTGACATGAATACATGATGTCAATGCGTAATCTGTTTTAGATCATTTGGTCTATGATTCTGTTTCAAAATACCTACCACATTATCCTATAGGTATTGTTGTCACCGCATAATACATTGTACATTTGTACTTAATCATATCGTATTATACCTACTTCCTCCATTCACGTTTTCACTGAAATAATTCTATCAAACAATTGGGATGCAAATCCATTCATTACCGGCAGCTGTTACCGAACTTCACGGCTCTATTAATAAACTTCGTAACTATGGCTGTTGTTAAAATATACATTTTTATATTTAAATGTTATTCTAAATTATATTACTTTAATAGTTTAATGCTTATTAAAATATGTAATTTTATTTCATAAAAAATGTATTTACACTATAAATTTATTAAAAAAGGTAGTATTATGTATTTTGTAAGGATTATGGTACGAATATACGATAGGACATAAGTAATAAATGACAATTTAAATGAATGAATAATAATAAGAGCTACGGTGTAAATAGATAGTATATAGAAATCCACCTGCGTTGTTTTAATAACATTATTGATTTTTGAGACAATTCTTTTTTCATCACATCATATAATAGTATTCTTGAGTGGAAAAACATACTAGATTTTTGGTGTCTTCTTCTAACATTCTTTAAGTTTATAATAAACAATAAAATAAAAATAGTGAAATATCTCATTTAAAATAATATAATTATATAAATCATCTTTCTGTATTAGGCCAATGAAACTAATAGAAGTGTACTCGAGTCTTAATTAATTAATAATTTTATACACGTATTACATTTACTATTAGGAAATAGTAAATATATGCATAAATCGTATATTTTTCTAAATACTAAGTATAAAGGAGTTTATGAAATAGATTACAGAATAAAATATTTGTGGACAAATCTGTAATTATACCTATTAAAGATTTGATTTCCATACTGATTTATTAAACTAATTATTTTTAACAATTAATGCATATTATTTTTAAGCTATATGATATTAAATTTAACACTAGTAAAAAAGAGAAAAAAAATTTTAATTTAACAAATTATAATTTAATTAGATTAAAATATTGAAAGAGGGGTCGGAGTTAGCATGGGACCACTGAAACTAAAGTTCATTCGTTGTGAATGGCGAAATAAATAAGGGGTAAGAATATTATGATTTAGAGGACTTTGAAAGATGTCGATGAAAGGAGGGTATAGGGAAATCAATATGACCTGTTATAAGCATTAATACAAAAATTAGATTGGCATCGTGCCTAATGTCAACTAACCAGTCAAAGTCGAGCCTTTTAGAAATGGGTGTGTTATCATGGAGTAGACAATCAATATGTAGGGAGTACCTGACTGGCGTAGGTTAAAAACGTCCACTGAACACGCTCAATTAAAAAATAGTGTGAATCCCAAGGACCCCAAATAACAGATTCTTATTTGAATGTTTGTCCGACAAAAGATAATAGTCCAAACTTGCCAGATTGGCAGATATACGTTTAATGAACCTGTGGCTCTTGAAGTCTTTGAATAAAATGCTATTGATGTGCCATATAAGATTCATAGTTGTACAAAACACGAAACCCAAAACACAGTTATCAGTCACAGATTTATCAAGGAAAGGCGTGGGTTTTCTATTAATATTATAATCACAGCAGTTAAGGACTGTGAGGGGTAAAAATCATGTAGAAATGTACAATGGTATTATTTAGAAATATCTATTAAAAGACATATACATATACGTATAGTTTGTTGGCCCATGACACAAGGCACTTTCAATAAATTTATAATTTATGAAAATCATTAATATTTGAATGTATTAACACCAGAAAATAAATTCATGTTGTCAGTGAAATCCAGAATTTAATTGCCAATTAGTTGCAATACACCATTAACACTTTTTAACAAAAATAGAGAACAGAAATGGACAATGGTTGAAAAACTTTGAGGAACACCGGATGTATATAGTATAGGTACATATTATATTTATTGTTTTTAAAATTATATGATTTACATTATAAACAAAATTGCTTATATTTTTTATGCACTAACAATAAATTAACATTTTTATATTATCATTGTGTAGTTTTCTAATTTTTCAACAGATGCGAGTATGAAGGCCAGGTAAAATAAACGCAAGGTGCCGGGCACATTGTGTGAAATACATATTTTTGAAACTAACTTAGTATAATTATTGTGCGGATTTTAAAATTGATTGTTGAAGTTGAAGTAATTTATAACAATAATTATATATTTACAAAAAACACTGAGATAATAATCTAAAATATTAGCTTACAATTCAATACTATGTTTTTATTTAGGAATTATCAACTAAAAAAATTATTTTATACATTACGTATATTTACATGGGTCGTGCGTATTGAAGTCTATTCACGTGCATACATTTTTATTAAAATATGAATATTAAATTTTTTTTTCGTTACATTCATAATACAATTATATTGATGTGGTTGTCTGGGCTATAAAAAAATTTTAAATAAAATGAATATTGATAAATCATAAAAACATTTGATATTTTATGTACAAACATGATTCTTTCTTTACTTATCTGCTATCGTTGTATACACATAACTACATAAAATATAAACTGGACGAACTCATATTATATTTACAAAGGGTTAAACATGAATTTTGAATACTGTTTTGTTTTGGTGAGGGGAAAATTATGTTTGGTGTCTTGTATCGTATTATTTTTGCCAATAATATATTGATGGAACAAAATACATTTTTGACTGCAAGTCTGGTGTTTGATTTTTAGTCTTTTATAATTTCTTTACTTTTTTTTTTAATATGATTTAATATCGAAACAGTAGAAACGAAAAATCTATTTACTCTCAACTCTGTATAATAAATTAGGTGTTAGTACAATATTTAAAACGAACAACTATTTATTTTGGTTGCCACAAACGACACAAATAAGTGAAATGCAAGACAAAACTGTAGAATTTGGGTTTGATGGGTTCAAAATGTGAAAACAAATTAAAAATCTTTAACATCTTTACAAAGCATAATAGGAGGCATTTTCAATGCTACAAAAGGACTTACTTAAATACATAAAATACCTACACAAATCACAAATAATTGCTGTCAATATTTTATTGAAGTATTCAAATAAAGTACCTACATTCTTTAGGTCATTACATTTAGATAACACGATGACTAATTTAAGTCCGTTTTAAAAATGTAAGTCCCAAATTTCGTCTAGATTTTTGCAGTTGGACTGACGGTTATATTATAGTCGATTATAACGTCGGTAAATAATCTGCACCAACTGATGACTACCGACATGTAATTATCGTCGTGTCTTACAAAAGAAATACAATTATTATGCCACCGCAAACGGTTACAATGTTGGGGCTCGAGTATAATAATAATAATATGACATCCGACCCAATATAGTATGATTCAACTCATTCTCGGCTGCAGGACGACTGATGCATGTTACAAAATTATCTTCCCTCGATATAATAAAATAGTTAGTATCATTGTATGAGATGGCGAACTCGAAGATGACAGCAGCCGTGGCCTATCAAAAAAACATATTATATAGATAGGTACCTACCTAATAACAACAAAATAAAATATAACATCAACCAGTTGGACGATTTCGTCAAACGACACGTGTAAAACTTTTATTGTCCTCATTAGATACTGAACACGTCCGAGGGATTTCTCACATCGTATTAATTGCATACATTTAACGACTGGGCGTCGTTGGTAATCGATGTAGGTACCGAACGAATTTCTAGATAATAATATTATGCAACGCGAGATTATCGCTCTGCATTTATGCATTTAATATTGTATATTGCATAATAATAATATATAATGGCACCAAAATGATAAAATAGTCAATAGATATTATAGCTATTATAGTGACGCTCCCTCGGGACGTGAAATATATTTATCATCGGGATGTATCTTTGGGTACCTATATAGTATACGCGTAGAAACCACCCGACGTTTTTTGTCGTATTATACTCGTATATAAATTAGGGATACAGGACTAATTGAATCTGCGGGACAAGAATAATTATCGAAAGTATAGCTAATGGAATTTCGGCATTCCCGTTTAATCATCAAAACGAACATTATTGTAGATATCAAAGGTATACTGTTAGGTTAAGTACAATTATACGCGAGTGTGTGCATTATGTGTACGCACCCGTCGTACCTACCTATATACATAATATAGGCACTTTTTTATTTCGAATATTCTACAACATTCTGTACTGCATGTGCGCCGTGTGGTACAAAATACAAAAATGCACAATAAGTTTAAGTGATTATATTTTATATTTATACATTTATTTTCTGATTAGCAATATGGCACCAGCGTGGTGAAGCTGTGAGACCAACGGGTATTCAATTAACCTACACAATGAATTTTACATTATTAATATCTTTAAAAAAACTGTTTATTTATATTATTTTAATTAACCACATTATAGTAAAAAACAGAATTTGAAACAATATACATTTTTTTTTTCTCAAATCGAATAAAAAAATATTGTATTCCATTTGATTTTGATTTTATTTAAATAAAATGTGAATAGTTATTTATTATTGTCATTATATCTCAATGATATAAGCTCTTAAATTTTAGTCAATTCTGAGGGATCATGTTATATACTTATAATATGTGAAGTCGGGTTAAGTTAATGAAGAGTGCTCAATATTATGAAATCCCTGAACTGTTTAGATTTTTTATAATCGATACGCCCATGGCCCATCCTTAATCTACGTACACGTAAATGTATTTACGCAATACATAAATCAGAAAAAAAATGCATATTTTAAATAATTTTTTCTGAATAGAAGTATAATTTATATATACCTAATTACTTATAATTATAATATAAAGATTTGATGGTTATTACTTCTATGGACTTGGGTCCCGCGTTAGACCTTGGTAGAGGTAATTACCTGTAGTCGTCAAACCACTACATTACTTATTACTTATTATTTCAAAAAAATCATGATCTTAAAAATAATGCAATGAAAAATAAATTAATGAATAATAGAATTATACTTGATTCACTTATTTCTAATGTCGTAGTCAACATGACTAATGGAAATACTTTTAATATAAAAAAGGTCTGTTGGTTATAAATGCGTCTAGTTACTATTATCGTTTATCATTTATTAAACTAATATCGTTCCAAGTAAGTTAAAGAGAAAAAATGTTGTACCAAGGGTGAATAAGAACAGTTGTGAGAAAAAAGTGAGTATTAAAATTTTACAGTCGACATAAATAATATTTAACCCATTATTGTATGCCATCAAGAAACACTCTAAAAAATCTTAAACAAGAGCAATTAACATTAAATTAGCACGATTTGATTACTTGGATGCTCTGCTGTCTTTAGTCTTCCATTTCGAGTAATAAGTATTGAACATAATTTTGATTTTTGGTTATAAGATTGTGAATCAGAATAATAATAAAATATTTGAATACAAAAATATGTGGAAATTATAATTTAATTGAAAAAAAAACAAATACCTAATCGATAACCTTGTTTTACGGTAATATAAAATTGCCATTATTATTCAATAAGTACAGCAATATGTTATATATTTATCAGAATTTATGATTCTACAACGACCAAGGAAAACTGTAATTTATAATATAAAATTACTTATATGGTGTCTGACAATAGGAAAAAAACAATGATATAAATTAAGTTTGATACATGAAAGTATATGCCTAGAAGACAATAAAATATGTATTAAGAATAAAGATATTATGACGTAATTTTACGAGTATTTTGATGTATTACATTTGGCAGACAATAAACAATGGTAACGATTAAAACAATGCCCTGAACAGTAATAGTAAAATAATTTACGAATAATTACGATCAAACGTTGTTTTTATTTTTTCCAATATTCATCAAAAAACGAATAAATATTATACTGTACATTCGCTAAATTCCTACTGGGACATTTAAAAGCCATCCATTTAAAATGCAATTAAATGTCCATACTTTATAATATAAAGTTATATAATTTATTAATAGGTACGAAATACGCACAGATAAATATTATCTTTGACTTAAAGCGTTGGGTTAGGCCACCGATAAATTAATTTATATACCTAACGATACGATGATACAAACATAATAGTAACGAGCCCCCACTTTTTAAGCTTCATTTTATTGGATGTATTGGTGACCTTCCGCACATATTTTTATATGTACCTACCCTGCTCCGCAGTCCAAACACCTAGTTCTTATCGATCCCCTTAGATCTCTCTCCCTCAATACTTTTTTTAATCTCCAATCCATTCTCCATACCAATTGCACACTATCCATTAATATTATCATTAATTTTATTTTGGATGCTGGCATTATTATTTAGTTTATATTTGTGTTTCAATTTAATTTATTCTTGTATCTGTAATTGTTGAGCTATATTAGTTGTTACTTAAAGCTATTAATAAAATAAAATTAAAACAATTTTAATAGTTTGCCCGTAATTTATTTTATGTGCATGTCCAAATAATTATCAGTTACCTCCCAGTTAAATTATTTCCATCAGATGTATGGAAGTGTCGTGTCAAAGCTAAACACGAAATATCTTATGAAATTAATTTCAGATAATACGAACACACGTTACTAGGCAAATAATATACGTCATATAACTAGGTATACATTTATGAGTATATCGGTTTGATATGCACAAATACTTAGTTTTGAAGTTATTTAATACATATAGGTAGTGGAGTTACTGACTGGCTTTTTCTCAAAATTGAGATGAAGGTTAAACGGCTAATGAAAAAATAGAAAGGTATTATAGAAGTACTTCTACAGACGTACAGAGAAGTCGTAATGGTGATATATTACTGCGAACGAAAGATTTTTCTCTTCTTCAAGAATAATACATTTTGTTTAGGTTCACCATAGGAGACGAAATATTAAGCGATCTTTTATTTCTAGACATCATTAAAAGTAATGAGAAAAGCCGAACATACATCGATAGGCAAATCTGCATAATTTATATTAAAAATTATCCTTATGCTCTAAATTTTAAAGCAATTATATTTGATTTGTGAAATTGAAATATGTCATAAAATGTACGCAATATTTATTTAATATTTAATATTCAATTAATATAAATTATTTTTATTAACTTCAATGTACCTATAGGCGATACCTTATACCAAGATCATATTTTATAGTGTACCTATCTATAATATTTGAAATTTAAATGCATTTCAACTCGACAATCATTGTATTTTTTTAAATGGTATAAATTGGTAAATGTTTGTCCTGAGTAAGTAGAAAATGAAATGATGCCTGCAATGGGTAGAACGGGTTCTGAGTAGACATAAAACGACTGATTGAACGAACGCATCAAATACCCGTTCTTAGCGGATGCGAATTAATATTACGTGGTGTATGAAGTTAGTAGCAACTTGGAAAGCAGTAAGTCCACACTAAACCACACACACACGCACAAGTCGTTTATTACACTATATAATATTTTATTGTGTCTGCGCTATAAAAATTGACCCTTTTAAATCATTTTACTCGTTTAGGCCTTATTACAGCACAATATTCGTTTTGATCGATCGACTTGAGTCCACTGTAAATCATTCGTCTGATATCATAATATACCTATAGTCTATACGTGTTTAGACCATATTTATTTTTAAAATTATCGAAACCAGCTACGCGTAATGTAGACTGGAATTATTTTAGAGCCTGGAATAAACCAATGTACATTACACATTTAGTTGTGATGAATAATATTGTAATATACCACGCATATCATTTACAACATTTTTAGCTATTTATTATTATTACGTACCTAATCATTGTTATCAAAAGTAAAATCGTTTTCTGTCGATATCAATAATTTAAATTGTTCCGATCATGTCTCATTTAAATAATACAATGATGCCGAGTTCATACACCCCGTGACGACGACGCTGCATGACTTGGAAATGCATTAATGATGAACCACCGGTTTATTGCATCATCTATAATGCTTTGTAATCCGTAGTATGTATATAATTATATAAATGTTTAAAATTCAAGATTTTTGATTAATCTTTTTTTCAGTCAATAAAACATATTTTACTTACCACCTATCCGTCTATATTGTGCATTTATATTTTATACAAAACATTTCTTGACGATTATTAAATTCTGAAATTTATTTCTTTTGGCTTACGCATGGAAATATTTTACCGTAAATCAATTTAAAACATTAATTACTTTGCCGGTAATTGAACAATCGTGTGTTTTACTTTTAAGTGCAATGTACTAAATATAAATAGGTAGGTAACAAAGATGAGGCGCATTTCATCTATTTAAAAGTCTTCCCTTAATGTCTCACATCTCGAAAAAAATAGTTGTTGTTAAAAAAACCATGGGTACTTTAATAGCACGCATTTATATTTTACACTACGAGAAATAAAATAAAAATACACGAAGGAGCGGAAATGAAACCATAACAAGCGCAACGTCATCATAAATATTATGAACATGGTAAAAATATATAAATAAAAGTACCGATGAAGTTATTGTAAAACACAAAGATATTCAATCCTTCTTTAACTTCTAGTGTTAGTTTAAGCTATTTATTTAGCAGTTTATTGATGTTAGAATTGTACATACTAAAAAAAAAAAAAAATGGGAATGTTGGCCGATTCCATATTAACATTTTTTTTTTTAGTACGCTTTGATAAATAATTTATTTGAGTAACATGCAATACAACTCAACGATGATCTACATGAAACCTCATAAAACAAATACATATTAAAAAATGTTTATATGTAGCTCACCGCAGATATATAGAGGTACATTTTATATGATTTCCCCGATATATTATGTATAATTTAATAAAATTGACCTAATGGGTTTTTCAAAAATGTCTCTCGGAGTACCTAGTATGTATAATATCAAGTTGAATTTTGTTTTATTTTAATAGACGTGGTGAATCACTTATGTATTTTTTATATTTCATGGTTATGAAAATAATGTATTTTATTACGGAACAATTGAAAGATATAATATAGTCGCAACTTTGCAACAAGTTTGAGCCCATTTCTATTGGTTTTAGACTTGATCGTCAGCAGAATATTTATTATCCACGATACTGACAACAACTTACGGACAAATCACAGAAGTCCCTAATATTTGTTCAAGAATATGGTTTTTGCGTTGTTTATTTTGATCTGCAAACGATAGCAACATGTTCGTATACATATATTGTATTATACCCTTATTTTTCTTGGGTTTGTGGTTTGCATATTCGTATCCGAATACACGTTTTGTTTTTTAATTAAATTCCTTGCTTTTCGCATGAAAGTGTTCTATTTGTTTTACACAGCATTCAGTGGAGAAGGGCTTGCGTCGTTTAATAACAAAAACAAAAACAAAAAGTTGGTCTTCGATGGTCGATATACATAATAACATACATAATACATATATATATCGATGAGGTATGAATTTTCGCCTTGAAAAATCGAACACATGTTAAGAGAGACGTGAAAACAATACGAAAGACAGTTTTGTGTACATAATATACACTTCCATAATAGTCTGTACGATGTAGTATGTAGGTAAATTGCTTTTTCTTTTTACGTAATCACATGCGTATGTTATAATATTGTACATATATGGAGGATTTTGAAAATGGTTGTTAAAAATGCAACATGATAATAATATTACTATAGAGACCACCGTTCATTTTTAAATTTATGTGTCCATATTATCAATAGCTTTCTTTCGTGTTATGGCCATATTAAATATTGTATCGCAGTGCACACTAATATTTTCATTTATCAAACAATAATATTGATACATATAAATATATTTATAAACATTTATTGAATAACTTTTAACTTAGTGGTACCTGAACCTCTGAGCATTTTTTATTAAGGCTTTGAGTCTCAGAGGTCATTAACCTGAAAGTTATTAGTTGGTTATTACTGTGAGGGAGGGTACAACTGGTTTGGATTACATGTGTGTGGGACAAGGATTTTTCACTAAAAACCCGGGTGGTCACCCATAAGGGAGTTTCAATTTTTCAAATCCATCAAATTTCTATATTATTATTTTATACTCTGAGCTAAGCATTCTCAATGTTTCACGTTCGTACTTACTTCAATAAATATCAAATATTTTTATTTTATAAATCATTATCTGGGAAGAGCTAAGCATTATTTACTTATACTTTGTCAAACTTAACAGGATCATATGATGCCTCAAAAGCGTCTCTGGCAAATTATGAAAAATACACCCTCATCAAAAATGTAAAATAAACTTAGTAAAATTTCATTTAAATAATCTTTATTTCTATTTTATTTTAGTAAGTTTAATATAGGAAACATTCATGAACTCAATCACACAAAATGTATTTTTAAGTTACGTTGAGCATAATTTATAAATGCCAACTTTTGAAATGAAATATTGTGCATCTACAGAATTTTTGCCACTAGTGTACCTTGGCCTTCCCTTCTCACGACATGCGTGAAGAGTAGCAGTTTTTATTACTTGAGTTGTGTCTAAAATTGTTTTCTAAAAAATGTTATTCAACTTTCCATTTGCAAAACTCTTACGAGCGGGAGAGAAGCCATTTCCGTGCTAAAATCATTAATATTGTAGTGTACTTGTGGTAACAATATACGTATATAACTAATATATATATAGTTAATATAACTATATACGCACACGTGTTTGTCTACTCGTCACCAGCGTGAGGTCTGCTCGTAGTTTTGACTATGTTAATGTTGCTTTTTTGTAGAGATTTTACATTTCATTTCAACAGCTAAATAAAAAAAAAATAAAACCACACCAGATCTAAAATTCAAACATCATACGTATAATAGTGTAATTTGTCATACTCAATTGATGTTAGTGAAAACCCTTTTTTGTTTGAGAGCAGTAATTTATTTCCAAAATATTTTTTTTTACATATCTTACATTATAAACGTGTGTTATATCTATGCTATATAATAATAATATAGCCTTTATATCTATTGATCTTGCAAACTTGAGTGTAAGATAATATTAATGCTAAGTATATAATGCGGAAAAGTAACGGTAATTTAACTGTATTTGTATATCAGAAGAAATAGTATTATTGCACAGTGTAGGTTGGTACACAATGTGTAAGCAATATTATATTTACCAACCGAAAACTACACAATTGTTGGAGAGTTTCACAATTTAAACAAATAAACAGTTTTAATATATAATACAAGATTATAGCAATACAATCATATTGTTTTTTTCTTTATATAATTAAAAATCGAAAAAATCTTTGTTCGGTCTATCTGGAGAATTATTTATTTCATAAAAGTACCATTTTTTTAGTTTGGATTCCGACCCAATATTTTATTGGAATAGGAAATGTTACGCATTTCTATTAAACTTTATAAAAACTGAGGACAAACTCAGTGAGCTTGAAAAATTACCTTACCTAACCAATGTATAAGAATGTCTTGCATTAAAAAAATACACTGACTGTTTATGATAGCTATCTTTTTTGTCAGAATCAAATACAGTACCTAATACAGTTCACACACAATTATTATGTATGTGTGCATACCTATTTGACAAGCGACCAATCTCCTTTACGTCTACGCCGATGCCAATGACAGTAGGTATTATATAATAGACATCTCTCGTACAGAATAATAGAACTAGTCTGGCTTAGGCCATCAACCATTTGAAGCCGTCAAACGATTCTGACGTCAGGACTCTCGAAAAACTAATAGGTAGAACTCCAAAATTACTACAGCGATCGTGTATTAATATTAATGCCCTTCGAGCATTGGAAAATTGTAGGGAAATTCTTCCTCCAGCGACTGGCTGATAGAATGTTCATGTTTTTTGTTTGTACCGTTGAACCTAAATAATGGTGCCGAACAAGTTATATACATTTACTAATAGACAATGGCGCTGAACACATCCACACATCCACACATCCGCACACACACACCACACACACACATCCTTCTATCGAAACTAGCAAATCCCATTTTGATGACTATTTTTAACAGCCTAGACACTATTTTATTTTATCAATTCTACAGTATAGCTACGTTAAGAAATTAGTAATCACTAATCATTAATAATAATACATTTTTGTGGTACATCAATATTGAGCTGAAACAGTGTATTATTTTTTACGTCTAAAATTAATCGATCTTGTGTTTTTTTATATTGGGCTTCCAGTACCATTTTGAAGCCAAACATTTCCTTTAACTCATTAATTAAATCCAATATTATTCATCTGAAATATTTAATTTCAGATAGCTGTAATTTTTCTCGAAAATGAATGTTTAAATTAAAGGCGTCAGTCCAATAACAAAGCAGCTCCATTTTTTTTCGAAAGTGATGTTTTTATATACTCCGATAAAGAAAAAATCAGCAGAAGTTTCTGTGTAATAATCTATTAGCTCCAAAAATAATTCCACCAAAATATAAAACCCATAAGGAGCTGTCTGTTAAATGTTATTATTCTTTAGCCATTTAATTCAAAAGTCAACAAAGTAAAACAGGACACATTCTTATGTGGTCTTATTTCTGTGAATCCAGTTATAAGACGTCACCCTAAGTCAGAAACATGTGAAGAAATTAGATCCTGGGCTCGCAAGTATAAGATGCGAAAAACAACTAAAGAAGTGATAGTCTATAAAAAAAAACCATTTTGTGAATTATTTTAAAATTGGAAGACTTGGGAGGCAAACATGAAAATCGTCTTGAAATGGTGCTCAATAGTATTACATTTAAAATTAAAGCAAACATTGAAAGTTTTCCTAAACAAGAGTAGCATTCTACTATTATAGTCGAAATGACAATAGGATGGTTAGGTATTTATTCCCTGATCTTAAAATTTCCAAAATGTACAATATGTATTTACAAAAGTTTGAACCAAATATTTTTGTTTGTATGCAAAACGATGACAACGCTTAACTTATGGTAAAATAAAAGTTTTTTCTCAAATATTTTAATCCTAATTTTAAGTTATCGTTTGGAAATCCGAGATAAGACACATGTCAAACATGCAATTTTCTTCAGAATATGATTAAATCTGATACTGACCCTGATGCAATGCGGCAGCTTATATTTAAAAAAAAGAAATACACTAAAGAAAAGCTCAAATATTTAACAATTACTTTAAAAAATATACTAAAGAAGCCAAACAAAACCAGGAACTTGTAGGTTTGGCTTTTGATATTCAGAAAATATGGCCCTCCCCGCATACCTTGTGATAATGTATATTGCTGGCAACAGCTTTGTTGTTACAACTTAAGCATTTATTCAGGCAAAACGAAAAAGATACACATATTACACCAAAAATAAATTTTGTTTAAACTTGTGGTCCGTAACTATGATTGAAATAAATTTGTTAGTAGGTACTAATTTATAAAAGCGTTCAGAAATATATTATATGATTTGAATGCGTGCGGTGCAATAGTGCACCGATGTTATACCTAACTTATAATCGAATATCAATTGTATTATCAATGTAAAATAGATAATAATTACTGATTAATGTTTATGATTTCTAAAGTTGTCTATGTTTCATAGTATTCACTTCAAAATAAATATTCTAAAAAGAAATTTGGCAATGGAATTACAGTGGATTGTTCGCAGTTATCCTTATACATTTGTTGTACATGCCGATTAGGTACATCCGACGTACAATAATAAAATAAAATGCATAATCCTACAACACTTTGTTGTCCGCTGTTGTCTCGTTTAAACTATAGCTTAACCTAATTTTCCATGTCACTACATTATTCTTTTTTTTCTACTAAAATGTATTGACTAGGTCTTAAATCATACATTTTGTTTTTAATTTATATTATTAAACAAATATTTCATTTATCTAGTGCAAGTCTAATAATGTACTAGGCAACATACCTTAAACTTAATATTATATACATGCACAATATTAGGGCATAAGTAATACAACAAGCGGTTTAGCTCTGTGACGGTGCTTATTGCTGCATTTAGGTACTGCGAAAACCCAAATCCAATATCCTACACCAGCAGTATTGAAACTGTGCTTCACGACTCCCATGTAGTTAGCGAAGTGAGCCACATCAAAGAATCAGAAACCAAATCCAATGTAATACATAAATATAAATATTATTAAATGAAAAATTTACATACACATAAACCATTGTTTTTTTTTTTGTCATTAATAATTTGGATCCTAAAAAAATATTGTAGAGACACAAAAAAACTGTGGGATGATAAAGTTTAAATACCTCTGAGAACTATGGTACACAATAAAACATACTGCACACAATATGGTCAATACTGAAAATTTATATCAAATCTTTCAACGGTTAAGTCACTTAACGACTTAACTTATATCCTTCATGAAAATGAACATAACTTGTAAATAAATAAAATATGAGTACCTACCTACACAATTTGTCATTAAATTTAAAATCGACTGCTATCCTGATTGTTTATTTACTAGGTACAAGGGATACAGATACATTACCATTTGTATCTTGTTATATCCTCTGTTATTGTGCTAAATAATTAAAACATTGGCTTCAGCATTAGATTTCGTTCGGGGCTGAGCATGAGGTTCTTGGTCCTTATTTGACAGACTAAAATGTTTAGTGATTATGGTTTCTGATGTCTTTCGCCAAATTCGATTGTATTTGTTTTCATTTACAATAATTGCTTTATCTATTTAAAATGTCAACACATTTTTATTCTAGTATCTGGTATATCTATAGTAGGTATTAAGCTATTATTTTTAAAATGTTATCCTATAACTATTATTTTACAATATGTCAATATGTGTCTTTTGAGAATGTTTGTATTTTAATGCTTTGTTGAGAGGATTCGAATAAAATTTAATTTCAAATCAATTATGATAAATCAGTATACAGACCCAATCACAGTATTTATTATTAGACTTCCGCTTTCTTCCCAGCGGAATTTCGTGTGAGCGGTAACGTCTTATTTAAAAAGAATTTAAAAAAAAAATCTAAACATAGTATGAGTGATTAACCATTTAGGGAAAGAGAGAAAGAGAGTGATAAAGATATAGAGAAGGAATTTTCAATTTTATTTTTGGTGGTTGTCTTAAGTTAAAATTTATGTTTTTCGTATTTTCGAAGTGAAATATAAAACCACTGTCGTAATAAGATAATAATTATCGTTAGCATTGCCTGCAAGCTGTACAGCCTTTGTTGGATTCGTTATTTTGTTGTTTGATTCGTTAGCACAATAACATTACTTTTGTCATCGTTAGTTAATTTCTGAGAGGTAGTAAAGAAGTTCATATATTGCTTGCAACGAGGCATAATATTATTATAATGTAATTATCGTAACGAACTACGTGGTGACCGTCAGCCAGCCAGACTACACAATATTATGGGTACTTACTGTCCCGCTTTCCCCCGTCATTGTAACATGTTTATTAACTATAACACTGCAGTGTAGTGTATATGTTGTTATATATATACATATAATAAACGGATTATAACTTGTAAGTTAACATAATATTATACCTACGGTGCATTTTATGATTAATTCCCGGAGGACAGTTCCTTGTTTTCCTTTCGTACCTATGTTTTTACTTGAAATATCACGACGCTAAGTTTTTACATAAGATGTTTTAATAAAACAATCGGCTAGGACGAAACCCCTATGGAAATTTTCATCCGGAAATCGTTAATGTAGTTATAAAATATTATACAGATTTTAAATTTAAAATATAAAAAGGCAACGAGACATAAACAAAGAACAACCTGCATCATTGTTATGAAAATGAGTATGTTATTTTAATTTTCTAGCCGAAAGTAATAGTATAATGCTAGAGTATTGTCTTAATAGAAAAATAACTTTCAAATTAAAATAATATGGATATTTTGTATCATGTACATAATATTTATTTATAGTCATATTATTTTATACATGTAAAAATTGTAGAAATAATGTTCGGCACTCTGTTAAAAAATATTAAGCATAGAAGATTATTTCCTTTGTCTAGATAATGACAAAACAGGCCAATTTATATGAAGTATATATACAAATACATATATATTATAATAATAATTACTCACGTGCCAGTGAGGATTAACATAGAGGCAAGTAGACCTATAATTGGGACTTACTATACTGTAATTCGGATGCCAATAAATTAATACGATCCTAATGATAAATACGATGTTTGTTTATCGAATGTGTTCGCCACTACTATTAATGCTTATAGTTGACTGATTGAAATTTGAATATAAAATAAACCTAATTTCTAAATAATAAACACTATGCCTAATTAAATGTATAATACCTATAATTTAAGTATTTTATTTAAGATGTCAATTTTTTCTAAATTTATACTAAACAAGAAACATAATATACCCATAAACTGATTGTTATCTTAACCATTAGGTTTCTTAAATATAAACTTTAGATAACTTCACATAGCCTTGAAAAAAGGTTTAATGGTATATTTCAAAATTGTATTCATACAATTTATATTCTTTACAATGTACTTTGTTTGTTATAGTAATAATGAATTATTCAGATAGAAAAATGTTGATAAAAATAAAAACAATGGTTTTCAACTCATTTTGGTATAAAATTTACATTGTATCAGTCTGTAGTCAGGCACAGTTATGTAATTTTTAACATGATATTTAATACCATATTATGTCTATATAAAATATAAATGATTTGAAAAAAACTTCTAGTTTTATAAATTAGACAATCATTATAATGTGAATAATGTTACAGCATTCGTAGAATTGATATACAAATGACTACAACTGTTGAATAAACACATAATACAACGACAGAGATGAATCGAGTGGATAATTTACTATAGTAAAAAGGACTAGTGAGCACATAGGCAATCAGAAAATATAATAGGTTAAAATATTTTCTTTTTAATCTTAAATTCCTTTTAAGTCACCTTGAATTGAATGTGACTAGCAGTAAAAGTTACAGTTAAGTTACTTCAATGTGTGCACTGTGCCATAGATCAATAAACACTATTGTTACAAATTTATTATAATAGGTTCATAAAAATAATTTAAGTGATACATATGAGATAAATTCATAACTGCACACTGTAAAGTAAAATAATGAAAAATATATAATATACCAATCATGTATTGCAGGTATATATTTATTTTTTCGCAATAATTCGAATCAAATTTTAAAATACACCATTAATCATTATTGTGTTCAAAAGAAAATTTGAATCCTCATGTTTTCAATAATTTATTTTTATAAATTAAAGTGTTTTGTTTCTTTTTGGTATCATTTTAATAAAAAAACACACACGGTTTTAGTAAAAATGATGCAATTAATCCTTAAAAAGACTAAAATAAAATTAACCTCACAAGATTTAATATGTTACTCAGTAACATTACCTAATGGCAGACAATAAAATAAATTTATATACACACCCGCATACTACATACAATACTGTAGTACTATTATACACACATTTTAGGTGGGTTTTAACCTTTCAACATAATAAATTTACTACCCACTAACCTAGTTAAAAGTGTGGTGATACTAATTTCCTATACATTTGAAAAATTATATTTTAGAGTGTGGTAGTGACAGGTCATTATAACTGGATTCTACAAAAACCTACCAAAGAATTTTAATTAAATTAAATTAAACGTAAACTATGTTATTCAAATAGGAAACGAAAAACACCATATGCATAGCGTACAATTTTTCAAACATTTTGTGCTAATCAAGCATTTTTTAAATGTTTTATGTAAGGAAATTAATATTTAAAGTCTCTATAAAATCAATGTAATATAATAGTGACATACATAGGTAGTTGTAGGTATCTATTAACAATGTAACAAATATGTAAGGACAGAACTTCTTGAATGAAATGGTTCATTTAACACAACTTCAGATGTCATTTTGTTTTTTATAATTTATTTGTTTGTCTAGACAGTCTATAGTGTCTACACAGTAATGTAAGAAGTTACCCACCCGACTACTAAGTATATAGACTATTTAACCATTGAAAAATTTGTACCTCGTTGGCCTACCCCGATTGAAAACATTTAAAATTTACAAAACCCTTAGGTTTAGGTTTACTAAAAAAAAAACAATAGAACTGAGGACAAATTTGCGTACAACGTTGCCGTGTCATTAAATTGGCTATTAAGCAATTAATTGCGTTGAATTCTTTTAAAAATTTTAACTGAAAATTTAAGTGAAACAAAAAATAGCAATACATTATATTGAATATAATAAATGAATATGAATAAAATGTGTGGTAAAAATGTTTAAAGTGACCATGACTTTACTAAACAGGCAATTTTAATTTGTATTTGGTTTTTTGCATTCTTTTTGTTGATTATTTTAACCCTAAATATTTTGTCCTTGGATATATAGACCTATATATTCTTTAAAAAATTATAACAGTGATGTGTAACACCATAAACATTATACAACAGTAATATATTATTATTATATTGTATACAGAGTATAAAATATCATTAAAATGTGGTTAGTCGCAAAAAAATTAAATAAACCCATTAACACCGATGAAGTCGATGTTTTTCGGTTTTGGCGAATATCAATTCTCTCGAATCGATCAATATAATTACAACCCAATTAATAACGACTTAATAATTTGTACCGAACTCAGGAACACGAGATTTTTGACACTTTCAATTGGTTAAGTAGCTTAACTTTCTTGCTCACGAATTACCTAAACATACTATTATTACGCCATATTTCCAAAATGACAAAATGTATTTATAATTAATGTTGCCTGTTCCGGATATCGATAAGTCTGGTTTAGCAGCAATCATTAATTCTAGATACATAATGACGTTGATTTATGCATAGTATGTATTTTACAACCAAACATTTTTTTTTGTACTGGGGTAGGTATTAATACATTGCATGTAGTCCGATGTAGTTGGATATGTTATTTCCACGTGAGTATATTTTTATTATTGTCTAAGTACTAACTACTAATTTTTTTTCTCGGAAAAGAGGGAATGGCATGACAACGATTAGATAATAAGCTGATACATTTTAAATATTTTTACATAAGAAAATTCGTGTAATATACGTCATATTATTTGTCAGGTATTTACTGTAATTTTTATATTTACCATAAGATGTATTATTCGAGTATTAATAAGTTCCTTTTTAATTTGTCATTTATTGTCAATTGTTTTATCTCAACAGCAGTTGTTTTAAATTTGAAACAAAATACTCTATAGTAACAAGTTAATATAACATAATAGTCGGCAGTAGGTAGGCTGAGAGCTATAGGAAAGAATATTACAGTTTACATTTTTATTCTGAGATGCCAATAAAAAGTATAAAATGAGCAATGAGTGAAAAATGGATGACAAATGCATGTTAGGTTGGTTTTCAAATCGGCAGATGTACAAAGAATGGTTGATAATAAAAATATGAATAGGGAGGAAAAAAAGGTTCAAAAACTGTGAATGTTAATATAGCATTATCGTCAAATAAGGAGTAGTATATAAAACTATTTTGAAGCACTAATAAAAAAGGAGACAATAAAAAATATTCTAAGAATGCTTATAACAATTTTTTTTTGTAATATAATACTGTAATAATATTATACCTGATCAAATGTTTGATAATATTCGTATTTCTTACAACAAGTTTTTACAGTTTAATACAAACCGAATTCACTAAATGTAGCGATGCTGTAGAAATATTTCTACACAGAAAAAAGGTGTTTATAATAATTTATTATGGCTCAAAAATTAAATTAATTAAATCGTTCATTTTGTGTGGTTTATCACGGTATAAAGAAATGTTTACGAATAATACAATCTCACAGTTAAAATGATACGTTTTTTAAATTAATTATATTCAGACTTTTATTAAAAGTATTCTTATTCAACTAAAACTTTTATTATCTAGAAATTAATTTCATAAACGATAATATTTACGTTTTAAAAGGTTGATATAAAATAATTTTGTATCGATTAATTATGCTTTTATGCAATGTAAGAGAGAACTGTGTTTCTTAAATTGACTTAAACATAAAACAAAACAGTATTGTACAATTAAAACTAGCAAACTTGTATTGATGATTGTAAATTTAGATTCATGAAATATAAATAACTACATATTCAATTATTGAGATCACGAGACTATTGTATTGGGTGATATAGATTTACCATATTATCTATAAGTAGTTTTCGTAAACATTGGCATTCGAGTTAATTTTTCGTTTATCAGTAAATAGTTATAATGTAATCATTTAAAAAGCATACAATGCAACGGTATTTTTTGGACTTACTCTTATAGGTATGTTTATTTTATTTTTCAATTTACTATAGATAATTTAATATAATAATTAATTATTCTATAATGCTTTGATACCTATATAATTTTAATACAGTCCAATGTAAAATATTTCGTATGATCTACAGAAAGCAGTGTTGATGGCATGTTGTTTAGATTCTAAACCTTAGAGTTTAGACATGATTTATTGTTTTAGTCGTATCAACTAAAGGCGTTGGTAGTTAAACTGAGTACGGAACTATCTTTATATTTTTAAATAACAGTAAATGGGTATTGGTTTCGGATAATAATTAATAACGACACAGTTGATGCTTTAAAAATAATAATAAAAATAGTTATATATAATTATATTAGTGTTGATAATAATCTTAAAAAACAATTTGTTGAACAGAAACAATGTTTATCGTGGTTTTATGTGTAAAAAAATTAAACACAACAAATTAACTACATTTTTGATATTAAAACTATAGATTGTATGTAATAAAAATTATAATTATTTTAATGAATTATTAAGCTTTTGACTAATTATGCGACTCTGACAGACATTAATAATATAATGGCCTGAAAAATTAAGTGTAGGTACCTATGTACATAGTATAAAGTTATGGTTATTTTAAAATGATATAGAAGTGTGTTGCTTGTTTCGAAGTTACATAAATAGTACCTATATACATTTTAGGAACTACCTATATTTATATATACATATATATGTATACAAGATCAACTCATTCATACGTTATACATATTACATAATAATGTTGGCATAATTCTGATGTTTGTACATTTAAAATGAAAAACGTCATCACAAACGAACAATAAGAAACAGATTTGAAAACAAATTTATCTTAAGATTAACAATTAATTTAAATCTTGACTTTATAAATTACATTTAAAAAATGACTGTGCTCTTTCAGTATGTGTAGTGTCTTCTAATAAGCAACGTTATGGAATGAAAATATTAAAGAATTTTAATAGTTACAAATTTTATTTACTCATACAAATGCAATGTCAGTGGTTATTAATTGATGATTTGAATTCCTAGTTTCTTATTTTTACTCTTAACAGTTTCAAACACGCAGCAAAGATATTAAATACAATCTTCCAAATCCTTATACAAATGTAATGTTATGATTTTTACTGAAATGTATACAATATAATTAGTGTATATGCAATGTACAATAAGTAAATAGTAATAGATGGTAGACAATAGGTAAATATGAGTATAAGGTGTCATATTATTATCTTTGTGATTTCACAACTCACACTTGAATCAGCAGTGTGATAATAACACAATAATATAAAATATATTTTTCGCTGTAAAACTTTCACTAAAATCCTACAAATCAAATAAATAAATAATAAACTGTAAGTTCTCCATTAGAAATTATTCTATTTTCTCAAAATATTAACGTGTCTCAGTCTTATCTTTTTTTTTAAAATAAGAAATATATTCATGCATACAGTAAAATTAAATTATTAGTTAGTGTATTTCGGTTAATTCGTGTACCTATACAACTAAATATACTAATTTTCAAGAAACGCAATTATTATTTCTTATACTGTATGCAATATTATAAACGATACATAATATTAAATTATGATGATTTTGTACCTTATTGTTATTTAGCAACTTATTAGTACCTACTTTTTTTTATTGTTTAATTTTCTCATCTCAACATTTTCCAATATTCGTGATATGTATTTTCTTATAATTTTAGTTTGTAATTAGTTTGTAAGTTAAAATATTGACTATAGTGGATATTCAAACATATATTAACGATTTATTCCCAGTCAATTTTTGTATTATGTTGTAGTTTAAATAATATTAAATATTAATCGCAGAAACTAAAAACTTTTCACCATCACATAATATTATTATTTAATATTAACGATTCAATTTTCAAAACATTTAGATTAGTCTTGAACTACAATAACACATTAAATAACACATTACTGTAACTTATTCACATCGTTTTACGATACCTTAGTATTGACTTATAAAACAATAATAATAAATCATATGATTACATTATAATAACATAATAATAATTTTTTTTTTATTCAACTTAAGCCCGGCTACTGAAGCCATTAGCTGTTGTAGGGGTTATGAACTGTGGTAGGGGTAAGGTTGTTTTTATGATTGTTACGGTTGTTACGGTAGGTAGCAAACACGTGTATGTGTGGCAAGGTTTTTAACTACTATGAACCCGAGTGGTCACCCATCCGAGAGCTAGTATAGCTGTGGCCATTACTTACTCCCAGCCGCATTCCGCGACTGGTAGCAGCCAACGCGCCCCGCCAAGCCACAATAATAATATTATACTTATATTAAATTCAATATTTTTTGGAAAAAATTAGTTAAACCTTAACGTATAATTATTTATAATTGCAGTATACCTATACATTATAATAATAAGTATATAATAAAATATATTCTTATAAATGAAGGCTCAGAACTATCTGATTTCATAACATCGTCTCAGATCAGAATCGTTTTGCGTGTGTAATGATTTATAACTTAATTCAAATTTAACACATCTATTAGTCACCTACTCAATGGTGAAGTACACTTGAAATCGGAACGAAACAGGGGAGAGAAATAGAGGATTTTAAATTTGTATGCACACTTTACTGAAGTAAAAAATATTATTAAGCTCAATCCAATAAGAACAATTATTAAGCATGCAATTATTTGCATATTATAGATTAATTCATTTTATATTCTTGTTTCTTATACATTATATTTTGGGAATCAAAGGTAATTTTATTTTTATTTTTATGACTTTAATATAAAAAATATTACAAAGATTTAACAAAATACTATTAATATTATACTTTCATATTTTTAATATTTTTCTCCTCTTGAGATTTAAAAAAAAGCCATATTTTTTAGCTTAGATTATACCGTGAAATTAAATGCCATATAACTTACCGCTACAATAGATATTTCATATATTATAAAATATTTTTAAAATACTTCATTTTTAACAGTCGTCGAAGTGGTTTAGTTTTAGATAAAATTGAATCAAAAATAACCTTATTAAATAATATATATTTTTCAACCCATGTACAATGTGTATTGAATATTTATCATAAATCACAATAATATGTTTACGCTGTTAATAATAAGCTTTTAAATTATCTATCTTAAATAAATTCCAAGTGCTAAACATCTGAAATGTCGTTTTAAAATGTATTTTATCAGTATAATTATTATAATAGTAACTAGTAAGTAGTTAAAAATTTAAAATAATACTATATAATAACTATTATACATTAGTCATTAGTAGGCATATTATAGACATCGTACATATTATGATGATGATTTTATGATTTTGTCTCATCGTGTTTACATTATATTTACATTAGAAAGTTTCATGTATAATAGAATATATTACTCAAGATTATTATAAATCGCATGTATTATATGACTGATTGTGTAGCAATTGTTTTAATTATTTATGCGCAGTTTCGCAGAATAAATAAGATTGCTTAACACCTTAACGGTATTTACACTGATTTTATGATGTTACTGAACTTATATGATGTGTAAATCGTGATTTGTTTTCTGTATTTACTTCCACGATGTGTGTCAAGTCAATAATAGTTATACATTAATACTCCATTGTCCCCTGGTAAACTTTATTCGGTGAAACATTTGACATAGGTACACATTTTGTTTTGTTAACAATACATAGACAATTTTACATTTGTTTTTATCTAGATATATTTATAAACCGTAATATTATTAAAATGAATTAAGTGGGATTAAACAACTTTGATCGTTGTATAAAAATAATATGATATATTTCAACGCTGAAAGCGTTAATACTGTATTATTATTAACGTTTAGATTAGAATACAGTATTTTTTTTGTTTAAATTGATAATTTTAATAAAAAAAAAACCACGAACTATCAAAATTGCATAAGAGCAATTCTATAAATATAATCAGGGGCCATTATTAGAACTTTGTAATATACTGGCTGTTATACAAATTTAAAAATATGAAAAAATTAGTAAAATTGAAATAACACAAACTTATAATTTGTTTAATTCTAATTTTTGTTAATTTTGTCTTTTAATGTATACTTAACCATTCGTCAAATACAGAAATATATTGTATTTCTCGGAAATGTTTGAACCACATCATCTCCCAATATTAGTTTCAGTTAGGTAGTTATTGTATTAATTATGATCAATGTAAATATAATAAAATAAAATGATTGTATTGTATATTATGTGTATAAAGGTACGAAAAATTAATTATCGCTTAATGATACAAGCAAATGTTTAGAAGTATCCAACTGATTTGTACAATCATATGAGTGGTGGGACGATAAAATTTGTACCACCGACCGAAAAGTGTAATCAATGGAATAAAGTTGAAATGAGTAAATATTATATTACACACCAAAAACTGCTATATAGAGATTTTTTCATATTAATTTGTGTGATATTTTCTATCAATTTTGTGATACCCATTTGTTTAATAAATCACTGATCTTTAGATTATAAGACACTATATTTATGATAATTATTAGTCATGCTGCAGGTGTCGTGTTGCAATAATTGTATGGACAGTTCAAAAATGTAATTTAACATAAATAGGCACCTCCTACTGATAGCGATGAAGGTATCCGTATAAATTAGGTATAATTTGAATATTTTATAAAATAGCTACAACATATTTAGTATTTAGAACTTCACAAAGTGGAATGCGGACATTGATTCCTTATATTATTAAATGTGCCTTTATTATACTTATGTAAGTATTGTATGAATTGCATTCGATACCTGCCTTTTTAAAGGAGTTAAGTATAAGCAATTTACTAAGTGCTCGAGAGAATGTCGTGTATATGTCATGTGCGTTCTAAGCGATTATTTGTGTATGTGATTGTTGTGTGAAAAAGATGGTACTTAACTCACCACAAGGGCAAACAAAAGACGTTATAAATCAGTGTGGTCTACGAGTAATATTGAACACTAAGAAATCAAGTAAGTAGGTACTTTTTTTCATTGTAATGAGTAATGACCAAATATATAGAAATTCAAAAAGAAACATACTTAAATTGAATTTGTTATGAAGTTAACTTCAAAATGTTTTCAAAAGTTTTCTTCAAAGTTAATTAAGATCAATCATCATACTTTTTTGATTACCTATTTGATTTTTTGTTTTTTATCTACATATAATGTAATATTATATACTTATGTATGCTAGTCGTAGCAAAATTGTATAAACAAATAAAACATAATTTAAATAATTTGATGCAAAAATAATGAAAAATAATAAAATATAGATTAGTTTCAAATAAAAATGAAAATATTGTAATAATTGACAAAAAAAAAAAAACAGACCCAAATAAAAGTATAATAACAGTAAAATCACTGTCTACTTTTTGACTAATGAATTATTTCAATTTTTTTTTTTTTTAATTCTAAATGTTATAATTATATTTACTCGAGTAAGGCCTCAAGTAAACTTTATAGAAATTTAAGTATGTTTTTCAATATCCTATCACTTTACCGGGCAGTGTATCGGTACAATAAACAAAAAAATACGAATATCTTTATAAAAAAATCATTGTCAATTCAGAATTCCTCTTACCCGACATTAAATGCGTGTATGGCATTATATTTTTATAGTTTGCGAACTTATAATGGTATAATAACTATGATAATAAGATCAAAATTTAAACTTTAAACATTCCATAATGGATAACGATCTTTTATCAGAGCAGCTAAGCAGCTTATAATATAAACATATTATACGACTACATATTATTATACAATGTTTATGGACATATTGCATTGCGGTTCCTAGACAGTTAGTGTCTAACTACTAATGCCAACAAAGTTCAATAGACTTCCATTGGTGAACTGTTCTCGACAGTGATATAAATTAAAATTAAACGGTTTAGCGGTAATTATTGTAATGATATTACTATTCCGCAAATAATGTAACTAGTCATCCCAAACGGACTCCTCTAAATAGCGGGCGTCTCTAATATTTTAGAACATTTTAGTGAATAAGAGTTGCAGCCTGCAGGTATAAGATATTGAGAGGTTTCGCTGTATTATACTCGTATTGTTCTATTTCGATGTTTTCATTATTTATTTATAACCATACAATTTTTCTGCTATGATATTACAATAAATTATAAGCTGCAGTTGTAGGTTTAATTCCTTGGAAACGTTTTTTGACAGTGTTAGGAATTAAGACCGATCATATTTACTATAATTGCATTTAAACAAGAATTATGGTATATTTATTAATTAGCTTAAATACATTCTTGTTCTCCGACGTCTTCGCCAACGACCATACCACGTTGAATACACCAGTTCTCGTCCGATCACTGAAGTTAAGCAACGTCGGGCGTAGTTAGTACTTGGATGGGTGACCGCTTGGGAACACTACGTGCCGTTGGCATTTTTTTTACTCTAGAATATATATTTATTATTCATCGAATATGGAACAATTGTTTTTCAGTCAACTACATAAAGCTCGACAACTATCTTGAGTTTAAGAGTTGTTGTAGACTCGTGATAAATTTAAACTATTGTTTTATTTCAATAATAATTTAACGGGTTTCTCAATTATTTACAAAACAGTATTAAAAAATATACCGAAAATAATATATTGATAAGTTTTTTTTTAGACCAAGATAAGATTTGAAACAAAAGTAAGAAATCTGGAATTTCAATACAATATTGGCTTTTTCAATTGTTTTATTCTATTTGTATTGAAATTCATAAACTGTATAATTATTAATTCAGTTTCGTGTTTGATTATTTTTGACTTCAAGTCAAAATAGTTTAATAATTAATTTGCATCTTGTCAAAACCACTTCTATGTTAAGTAAATAAATTACTCAATTAGGTACATCATTAGGCGATGAACAGCGAATAATTTACTTAATGTTATTTTAACCTAAACTAACAATTAACTAGCGCATAGCAATAAAATAATCGAAATTAAGTAAACATTAAAACCAATTGCCAATTTCTTATTAGGTAGCTGATTTTTTGCTTACAAAATAACAAATCGAGTGGATTTCGGAACCTATGATATATTATTGTGTATTTATACAACTGTATGGAAAATTAATTTCCAAGAGTTTTAAATCCTTTTTATCTTTTAATATAGTACGCATAAGTAGTAAGTACATACTAATCCAAATAATAAATCATAAATTTAAATCCATAGGGATTAAATTATTAATCATTTTTTTAGTATTAATAAATAACAATTACTTTATTATTTACGAATCTCGTTACTTACTTTTCAATTTTAAGTCTGTAAGAGTTCGTGCTCGTATTCACTCCAAACGGGTTTTTTCAAGTGCAAAATAGTTTTCCTGGAATAAAACAAAGTGCTGGCATATAATAGATATTAATTAATTATTAACATAATAATTTAATAACATAATACATTTTATCCGTATTAGAAGTAAAATCTAAAAAGTTAATAATTCATACATATTTCAGATTACCGAGATATGGTTATAATCATGTAACATTAAATACAAAAATAAATGTTAGTAATCTATGATCCATATTATCTAAAAAGTATCAAATGCCTATAAAGATTTCGTAAAATGCCAAAAGTGTTTTATTTATACTTAAAACTAACATGGTATTTTATTTGGTATTACATACTTTTATACAGAGAAATTTTTATCTTCGTACAAATATTTATTTACGTATAGTAATTGATCGTTTGGGCATTCACCGTTACCTCCATAACCTTGATTTCTTTTTATTTCGTCCACAATTGGTTTTCGTCAAAATCAATGAAGTTCTATTTTTATTTCCGCCTATATAGGCCAGCTAATGCTATTATGTATATTTATATCTACATTATTGTCGTTAAGACCACCACCCACAATCCAACCAGTCTATAATAGTTTATATAATATATGCCGGGTTCGGGGTTACATAGACAATCACTTAACATTTAACGAATTATAGTGAGCTAATGGTCCCTTAAACTGATTTAGGGGCCAACTATTGGTCCATTAAATTTTAGTGAACCATTAGAGCAATGCATTTTTATGCCACCTAACACTAGGTAATATATTATTATTGATATAACTATTAGCGTATCAGTGGCATTTTCTTATTTAACTATAGCTAATATATTATGTAACAAAGTTTAAATCACAATATAGCTATCTACTTTTACATATAATGTATAGAACTTTCATCTTTATTATGATTTAAAAAGTTTTGAACAAACATAAATCCACTCTAATAATTTTAGTAAAATCAAATGGTAACATACCATAATAATATGACTGACGACTAGACATTGTAGTATTAAATATTTTTAAGTCAACAATTCACACCAAACATTACCTGAAATATTATTTAATATGAAAACGGAATCGACTGAGATGTAATAAAATAAAATCAAAAACAAAATAAATTATATTAACTTCTCAAACATAAAATGTGATTCTTTAATACATAGAGTTAATTAAAAATCAATTAAGTTAAGTTAGTAGTTATAAATTAACAAAAAACAAAACATACCTAAACAAGTTACAAAGTTGAAAAAAATTATAATTTGGTTCACCTAGGTAACTTTAAATTTTAAACGCGATCATGACCAGCCTTAGAACTTGTTCAATATAGTGATCAATAATTGTGTAAAAAGTTTACAGATTTTAAATCTTGACTTCAACAACCTAAATCGCTTAACAATGTGGTATAATTCTGTCATAGTTTTGTAGACGTGGAGTAATTTCATCAACTTTGACCTTCACCCCACACTCATGTATTACCAGTTACCACAATCAACCACCCGCCAACCTGTAGTATTTGACGTACCATTGGACGTGTCAGGCCGGTCGAAACGCACCACCTGCTGTGATACGTCCTACTCCGTTTGTCAAGTTTATCGTCTTACAAGTCGACGTCTTATGACGTTCTATTCTGGTACTGCAAAAACTGCAGGTTGGCGGCGGCTGACCGTGGTAACTAGTAACTGGTAACACGAGCGTGAGGGGAGATTTTTTTTCCATGTCTAAAAAATAAACAAATTATGCATGCTTCAGCTTCAGCAAGCTCTTTCACACATTTTTTTAACTTCTTCAAAACGAGCAATTTTTCGTTGAATTTCTGTTGGCACCCCGGCAGAACAGCCTTCACTCAGCTATACACTGCAAGTGAGAGATCCTCAGCTCTGGTGACAACTGGAATAACTGCAAGTTCGTTCCGTAACAGTGGCACCTCGGACATCTGTAATTTTGCGATCCACGGCCCAATCCTAGTGCATCGATCAACATCAAGTGGTAATAAGGTTGCAAGGATTTCGGCTTGTTAGTTTGGATGCCATCCCTATCTCTACATTTAAGTGGAAGAATGAGGCACTGGTCGATCTTTACTACACCGCCCAGTGAGACAATTCTAAGCTCTGTCAATGACTGTGTACATTTGAAACGTCCACGCCACCCCGGTGACCTGACAGCCGTGATCATCAACTGCCGAATATCTAGCGTGGAACTCAAGAACGACCATTTTTTGGAGTACCATTGAGCGTGCCAGGCCGATTGAAACACACCACACCTGTTGTGTTCGCAACATCTTTCTTCGTTTGACAACTTCGTCTTTCTGCAAAATTCTATGTTTTCCGTCGACTCCGTTTGACAAAATTGTCATTCGACATTTGTTTTTGTTGTAATATTGGACGTGCCAGGTCAGTCGGAACACGCCGCTTGTTGTTTGCCGGAAAATTGTTTAGGCTCTGTTTGTCAAGTTTGTCCATTCTGTGACCCCAAAGCTTTTCGTAGTTTGAGGTAGAAGGAAATCATATTTTTTTATGCCAAAAATACAAGAGTTGAATCATTTATACAATATAATTTATAAAAAATAAAACTGTTAAAATTTAATAATCAATTTATAATTTTGTTATTTTGTTTATTTAAAATTTAAAAAAAAACAATGACCATTTCAGATGAGACTAGTGAGAGAGAGATCCAACGTGATGTATATTAAATTGCATCACATTTTTATATTATTGACAAGACAATATTATGTGCAGGTATAGCATTATGGTTTGGACTTATAGTTATCGTCTCAAGGACTACTCTACTTGATTTTAAAAAACATTTCGGTCTATATTGTATGCAAAAATTAGTATCTTTAAATAAATTCGATCTTCCAAACTCAAGTTTAGTAGTTCAGTTATAGTAAATAAGTATTTTAAATTTCAGAACTACATCCATGTACCATGATTTGAGTTACAAATTATTCGATAGTATAATATAATTATGTTGTATTAGGTATATAGGAAAAAATGTGTTAAGTAAAAATAATATTGTTATTATTAGGTATTTTATTTAAACTTTACTTTTAAATACTATGTCTAATATTGGTTGACTAATCAATAAACAGCCGAATCTATGATAGCTATGGGACTTGTTATTTTCATGGCAGTTTCGAATAACATGTATAGGAGTGCTATATAGATTTTAGAAAATCTTCATTTTAAAGATAGTCTCACTAGGGGATTTTGTTTCGAAATATGGAAATCTTATATATATTATTTATTCGTAGGTATTAGGTATATAAATATACATTTTTGTGTTCAGGTACATCAAAAATATGTGCGAAAATCAAGAAGTGGCAATTCATAAAAGTAATCATTGTAACTGTATTCATTAAAGGTTTGTATTTATATAGTTCGACTGAAACCAAACAGAAAACGATAGAAAGATAGACTGGGTAACTTAAACTTGAGCGGAGTAGGTTATAAATTATAGTAATTAATATTGGAAAGTAAGAACTCAATATTTATTTTAAACCTCGAGTATGGTGTTCCTTGGACACTAATACAAAATGATTGTAAAAAGAATCATAAAAGATCCACCCCAAAACTAAATGTTATGTAAACAAAGTATACCTTTAAAATATGAATACATTAATAATTTGTAAAATACAAACGCAATACTTAAACTATAATGTTAAAAATATTAATTGCAAAAATCAGATTAAATTATGAAAAAATATAATTTTACAATGCCGAAAATGTGTTCTGGTATAAAATATGTATAAGATTAGTGTAAAATATACAAATGAATAACTCGCTGGCGTCTCTAATGGCATGTTATTGATTTAACTAAATTAAATGAAGTTATTAAGACATATATAATCAAAAATTCCAAACTCAATCAACAAAAAAAATTGTTTGGGTATTGATGAATATCATTGCCACAGTTGTAATGTGTCTGTATTATACATTATTTTAATAATAGCTGCAACATAATCATTAGTATTCAAAACAATTTTTGTATATTTTTAATGAATAATTGTACTATAATACCTATTTTCGAATTCATTTTAAGACCTTATTATTAAATGAACATTAATTAAATTGTAACTCGTAAATGAATTAAATAATATGGATGTTGACTTGCATCTGATCGAACTCACTAATTATTGTTATAAGCGGTTTACATATATTTAAATATATATTTAAAGAGTATTCGTTGAAACCAAATGATCATGATTTATAGGTATAATTCAACCAGAGATGATAGGTAAGCATATTATATTATTATAGTGAAATTTTACGTATAAAATTACAATAATCGTGTAATTTAATCGAATTTACCGTTGACATGCAACTATGACGATGTGTGTGTCGTGAGTGTATTTTGAGGGAGTTGTTAGATTTATTGTAATATCGTTAATAGTATTTAGATTATAATATACCTATACTAGATTCCTACACTAGATAATTGTAGCGACTATTTTATTAACAGATCAATATAAATGACACTACTAATGTTATACACTATAATAACGCATTAGTCTGAGAAATCCTGCTAAATCACTGTACGTCTATAAGCAAAAAGATGTATTTAAGTTGTATGTTTATATATTATTGAAATAGATCTACGGAAATGCAGACTTCTTCATCTGTCCACACAGACAATATAATCCCCGGTCGATTGTTCATATAATATTAATGATAGTAGTCTAACATATTTTTATCGATAAATGTAAAAAAAAATGCAGTTAATTGATTAAACGCAAATCGTATTATGCTATGATTTGCATTATTATGAATCATAAAAATTGTCTTGAAGTAATATCGATCACAGGAATGTGGACGTTAAATGTTAAGAATGTACATAATATAAACAATTATTATCATAATTTTAAAAAGCAAAAACGAGAAAATTCTAACCAAAACTGGGTTAGGTATACACTCGTATACAGGCATGTAATCTAAATTTAATTTAATTTTAATATAGATACTATAATATAGTTATCTTATAAATAGTTTCAATAGAGTTCTAAATCTTAAGCTTATGACTTTTAAACAGTTATAAACCAAATGGATGGGCAATTTCATAGTTCGAGTAAAATATACAAATAGATTAATTAGTACGATACAATAATAATTATTATATTTTTATGCCCGTGCTGTAATTCCCATAATTGCGTCGCATATAACATACTATAGTACTATACCATACGGGTACCTTGAACTAAATGTCATATCCACATGACATTAATGCGTTATCGAGTTTATGTATTGACAATAAGCTTATTGAACTTGTATTTAGTGGGTTCGTAAATAGGTAGGTAATTGTTGATCATGATTATTGATTTGTATCTTATCGTTCTACAAGCCGGTTTCAAACTTGGTTAATCAACGTCAAAATAATGTGTGAAATTTACCAAAAAAAACCTTACACTATGTTGCAGTAAGTCGTCATTAGAGAATAAAAAAAATCATGCTTAAGTATAATATACTGCCCCATACAAACTGTTTGTAGTATAGCACGCTATGATGACGGGAGGTGATGGGGGCAATTGTCTCAACCCAGTGAGTAGTGCGATGTTCTGTTTTTGTTTTACCAATTAATATCTGTAATTCTCAAGTACCTCAAACAAATTTTTTTTAAAAATGTTGATAATTTTTTATTTGTATTTAAATTTGTTTTTACATTTTTGCTGGTTATACACTCATCAGTGTATAGCACACCCACCGTTGATACCGTCGATAATATCTACAATTTCAGATTTAATTTAATTTAAGACCACGGACATTTCTGTCCTAAACATAGACTTATACGCATTCTTTCTCTATAAGTGTATGGTATTCAACCATTACCAAAGTAGTACTCAAAAGTAAAAAAATATCAGCCCCCCCCCCTCCCCATGGAATTGACCTAAAGACACCATTGACACTATAGCACACTATGTGTTATTTACAAATTCTCTAACTTCATATTACTGTTATAACTGCGCATTATGTTGGTTTGACTTTGTTGCTGCGGCGCCAATAATTGTTACAGCACATGTACGCGTCGTTTGTTTTCAATTTTTATAATATTATTATAAATTTAATATTATAAGGGGAAAATGGAACGACAATCGTAAAATTCATGCTCGCAGTCCAAGTGCGCAGCGGATAAAGTTGTCCCCGAGTTTCCGTTTATATAGCATTTACGCGTGTACGTAAACCACCCCCGCAACCCTTTCCTAAGCGATGTCATTATGCCGTTCGCACAGCTTAATAATATTCCCGTGCGACCGTAATAATCGTGGCCTCCGGTCCTGTTATTGTGTTCATTTACCTAAATTTCCGCGGTCCAAAGTCGGTTCATATTTTATATAATGGGCACATAGATTATTTTTGTTACGACCAGACTGATTTTCTCACTCTGTCTCTATCTGCCTCGTTTCAAAGCTTTCGAAAATCATCTTTCTTGTTCTTGGATATTCGTACGTGTAATGACTTGACAGTGCCGTTTGTTTACCAGGTCGATTGGTCGAAACTTTATAGTGGCCCAGAGGCAATACTCTCTCTCGACCTTACTATGCTATTTTCATCTGTTATTATATTATAAAGCAGCATTACCTTAATACCTACCGTCCTTGTTTTTTTCAACTCGTACGAAACAATACAAGATAATATGATAATTTATGAAATTGGAATTTATGTTGTTCAACGCATTTCTTAGGGGCATCGCTGACTTCGCTGACTTCGCTGACAAATTTACTACACCAAATTAGTCGCATTTACTTTGTATGGAACACACCAAAAAAACGTTATCTAACCTCACGTATGAACGGAACTAAACGTTTTTGCTGTATTATATACATATTATAATACAATATAAAACTTATTCTTGCTACACAGCTTGTGCTAATGATCGTAGTAGTTTTTTTGAAAGGGGGTCGGGGTTAAAGTTCGCTCAAATAGTACCTAAATAAGCTCTTGAGGAGTTATACGTTTTACGTTTGACGATTTGTTATGATTCTATAATATGGAGTTAACATTTTGGATTCCATTTTAGTCTAATTTTGAAGTCAATAGTCATTACTAATAATTATTAGTTATTAATTATTATTCACTTTTTGTTTTTGAGCGTCTGTCTCATAATAAAAATAAAAAAAACATTCTAGGTATTCAATAAAAATTCAAATTTTAACCACATTTTTGATTTGTGTATTTTTTATACAAATGTTATATTAGATTAATACTATTATTGTATTATAATATAATGTTATGATACAGAGAAGTAATTAAAACATTAATTGGCTAGTGTATGGTACTAGTGATTTGTGTAACTACCTATATATATTTATTATTATTATGAAACCAAATAAAAAAACTCAGAAATAAAATACAGATCCAATTGAAATGTCAAATCTCGAGTCAAACAATGGATACAGCGCAAAATGTTAATTACAAAAAATAATGTAAAAACGTAAATTCGTTAAGATTTAGGGAACAGGTGCAGTGCAAGCTTCATCGGTCGTTTGTTAGAATGACTTTTTTCGAAAAGTTATACGATTTAAACGCTATTCGGTCAAAAATGCGCACTAGTTCGGATATTTCCCATTATTTTTATCGCAACATTTAAGGACGATTAAGAACTTGAATTATGACCACTGCTACATCCGTTATGTTGTGATTTCGTGCAACTATTATAATATAATAGGTACCTCCATATAATATATGTATATATTATATACATATGCAATTTCAAAAAATAAAAGAGATATCGGTATAAATCAATGATTAAAGGTGAAATATATAAAATTTGGTCCATAATATGGTATGCTATTACGAATTTTATTTGCACTTCCGCGATTATATACATCACTCACGCCGAACAGAAATATTTTATCAAAAGGCCCTAGAAAAATCGATGCATTAATTCCAATTTATCACGTTTATGACATAATCATAAAGACATCGCGCAAGCAAGTGCAACCGATGAGTAAATAAAAAATTTAAAAAAGAGAGCAACGGTATTGTATAGGTACAAAAACCTATCAACTAAAAATTGTAAAAATTAATCAAAATAACTGTTAAATAATATTGCAAAATAACCAATTGAATACGTACTACAAGCTACTGAAATATTTTAGAGAACCGCAAACGTTACCGTACACAAACCACAACAAGAAACAAACTATTCTTAGTTTTGCTCGAGCGACACGTCACAAACTCATCATTTTCGTTTTCGGCGACTTTTTGAATGCAGAGTGTCAAAATTGTCAGTCTGCCAAGAAGACGGTCGACATCAAAGGAAAGTAACCAAGGCGAATTTTCGCCAAATCCATCAATTTATTCACGGCATCGATGTATTTATTCATTTAATATTTAAATTATTTCTTAAACGAATGATGATGGAATGAATTTTTATCACTGAGATAAACTGACGACCTTCATTATCTCAAATGTAAAATTTTTGATTTTTTCCAATATTTTGATATTTAAGATGTTTGGTTTTAAAAAAAATACTTAAATGGAGAATGATTATTTTAAAATCTTCAATTTCAAATTTTTGGCGATTCAAAAATAAGATCTAAAAAAAGATCAACTCTACCTTTATGGTATACAGCCATATCTATATCGTTTTAAACAAGATTTTTAAATGTTCAAATTTGATTCGAATTTTGTTGAGTATGGCTGTACTAACTTTGTTCAATTTATTTAAATTGATAACCATTTACTGTAGTAGTGTAGTAGTAACTAGTATCTAGTATAAGTATAAACAACCACACTTCCGTATACCATGACGTGTCGAGTTTACTTATCGTCATTGAGTATAGGTCACTGCAGTAATCGATGTGTTAAATTTGAATTCAATGATAAATCATTGCATGCGAAAAACGGTTGTTTGTTTGATATTTATGATTTTTATTTATATTACTATAAGTGGGAACCAAGGTTTCTATTACGGAAAGATTGAACAAATGTTCGATAAAAACATCGCATAAGTATATTATATCATACTATCCATTCCTGCACGTCGTTGCCAATGACAAATTAAATGCCTGTTGACTTACCTCTTCTTAAACTCTGTTAAATGTAAGCTGCAACGATTTTTGACACAGTCAATTTTGACCACCAAATACAAGTCTAAAATTATATCCAGCAAATTGTAATAACTATTTTATTTTCTGCAACCAATAGCGACCCAATAAAAACAAAATAATATTCGTTTTTCGTAAACCAACAAATCGTTGGGTGAGTATTACTTTAAAATTCAAAGTTAAAATAAGTTGCTCGAGATGCACATCTTCGGTTATAGTATTACCTAGCTTTATGTACCAAATTTCAGAAAACTACCACGCAACTGAGATATAGACGGAGCTGTGGATCGCTTACACAACCGTCACACACACACGCACGAGCGCACGCAAACATAGTCTTTCATTAGGTAATTACCAAAACTATCTACTGACCGGCGTTGACCTGTGGTAACCGAGATGTGCAATCCACTTGCGGCGGATAGTAATAACTGATAACTAATAAGTAACTTCTTTGTCTTAAGTGAACTTGAAATTTCAAGCAGAAATAAACGAATATGTGGCTATGATTTTAATATAATTATAATAGCAGCAAATACTCTACGTATATTATGTAATAGGTACTCATATAGAGTACTTGATAGCAGGCAATCTAAAATAACTAGTTTAATACATTATCTAAACATTCCTTAAATCGTTAAAATCTCTAGAGTATTTTTTGATTGTAACCTTTTATAAGCGCCAATCATCCCACTTTGACTTTTATATATTATAATAGCTTTTACCTATGGCTTCTATTCTAGTACCTAATACTCTTACGACCCGTCTGAGATCTTCGAATACTCCAGTTCTCGAACTTAAGCAACGTCGGACGTAGTTATTACTTGGATGGGTAACCGCTTAGGAACACTAGGTGCTGTTGTCATTTTTTTGACATTTTGGTAAACACTAGTTTATTACTTACTATACATTTTTTTACTGAAACAATATAAAGACATTTATTTTCGTTGACTACTAAAGTTCTATGACTAGTAGGTATGACTTTCGAGAGTTGTTGTACTCCGTCCCGTGATAAATTTAAGCAATTGTTTAATTTATTAAACTTATACTAAAAACAACGACGAATTTATTTTTTAATTACAAAAAACAAATAAATTGAGTTGTTCAAATCTGGTTTTGCTTAATAACTCCTTTTCTTTCTATTTTAGATGTTGAGTGCAGTAAAAAATGACAATCTGTATTGATTCTACAATGATATGTGTTTTTTTATTAGTTAATTTATTTTCGTTACAAATTACACACTTTTTCTAGTAATAAAAATGATCTTTTCATCGAATTCGAGGGAGGTATTGGTGGAAAATTGAATTGAATTAGTAATTTTGAATGGTCAAAATTGACAACATTATCAGTACGTTTAAAAATAATTGGAAGGCGGGCGAGGGGAAATACGAACATTTGTTAAGAGTTTAATATCATTGTATATTTTTAATATAATTTTTGGTAAGCTTTAAAAAAGTTAGAATCGTCCAAAATTGTATTATTCATTATCGTATCATATTATCGTACTATTTATCATTTAATTCTAATTTAAATTAGATAGTTTTAAAACACACCCACTAGAATTCTTAATAACAATGTACACAGCCGTGTGCCAGTGTATTACAGTACGGTGTATATGACACCTACTAACTGTGAAAGTAATTTCAAGGATTTTTTTTTGGCTGAGGAAGTACCAACTATATCCAATTTGTGACAAGAAACCTTTCTTAAAGATAAAAATGTCGAAGTAATCCTTTTCAAAAATAATCAGATTTAAAAAAAAATTAAAAGACATTGTAAAAATATACAAACATGACACATTGCTCCACTCAGAACTTAAAATTCATAGTAACTCATATGATTATATTATTATTAAATATTAATGCAGTGAATCGTGTAACTAAAGGCACCATATTAGTATGGTGCCAGGCTTAAACTTGGTTCAAAATTCTACGAAAATTTCGATTAGAATTCAAATAATTGATTTTAGGTATAACAAGTTTTACAAAAAATAGATATGTTTTTGTTAGGACAAGTCAAGGATATTTTATACAAAGGCAGTAAACCTGGATAAGATGCATATATACCCAATTCCACCTTGGTTTAAAATATTGTTGTATTTATAATTAAATATTTTAAAACAATGGTAGATACTATACGTCTATAGTCTATACAAATAGTAGCTTCAGTCTCGACAGGTCGTTTTTTCAAACTTCGAATCCTCATTAATTCATTTGTCATACTAGGGGCGGATTTAGGTATGTGATTGTCCATGATCGAAGTATACAGTATATTCCAAATAAATACATTTTAAATCAAAAATTAATGTTTCATATTGTGTATATTTTTTAAATTTAATATTTTTTGTATTTACTGTTAAATATTCATACAATTTTGGGGGTTCGTGGGCAGCGAGCCGCCCGTCTAATTCCTCAATTCAGCTTCGTGTCATAAATATAATTGAGTGTATCTATAAAGGTTCAATAATATACTAATTATACATAATAATGATTATTGATGAGTCATAATTGATAACTAATAACTATTAATTATTATACCTAGTCTTAGAATTGAATGACATTTTGATACCCAATACTTTAAATGACATTTTACAGTCACAAGATTGAAAAATATTGTCTTCAATACAATTTCATACAGATATTTAAAAAAAAACAATTCTATACTTAAATTATAGATACAAGTATTAATACAAGGTTAAATCCCTTGTGTTAAAATGTCAAGTTATAAACCAAAATTAAAGTCAATATTGTCGTAATTCTCGAAGTTTAAAAGTATGTAGTTGAAAGGCGTTCAAGGTTCAAAGGTTAAACTCATATGAAAAGTTTGGTGAATAATGATTTTTAATATTTTATAGTTTTGTAGTTTGAATATTACCAATAATCTTAAGTACCTACAATTGTTTATTCAGACTTAGAAAAAACGTTTTATGAATATTGTTATTTCTAAAGCAGTTAACATAATTTAAAACATTCAAATGTGCAAATCATAATTTAAATACCCTAACATCCAATTTATCGAATTCGAGATATTTAAATCACACATCAATTTAATATACTTACATTTTGTATCTAGTTTTTATTTTATGAAATTCAATTCAATTTTTTTTTTTAAATAACGAAAAGTTTTAAAAATTCTATAGTAGTAAACAATATTGATTTAAAAATGTATTACGTTTATTATTATCATAATACATAAAATGAAATATTTAAATGTATATATAAACATAAAATAAACGTTTGTACCTAATTTATTTGATTTAAAATGTACCTATGGACAATAGGTTTTATTCGGTGGCGAGTCATAGGGGTGCAATTCTTCTTGTAAAGGTATTATCCAAAGGAGGCAAAACGATTCTTTTCCCCCTACCAATTCTACAAAGTAGGGTGTGACATGACAAAGAAAAAATAATAGGTTATAAAGTAGACTATATTTCAATGCAGTTTTGTTTTATTGACGCAAAGTTTTTCAATTTGCATTCCTATTTTGAAAATATGTGTCTTCTGCACTTCCTAGTACTCGTATGTTTGCTAAGTACCACTTACGCCTATTTCTCTTTAGTCTGTATTCAATGAGGCAGTGGCGTAATTTGTTCATGTTTGTGTGGGAGGGGGGATGAAATGTTTGTACATTTCACCTTTAACACTCACCCCCCTTATTTTTTTAAAATCATATAAGCGCCTCTCAATATAAATATACAACCATTGTGATCAGTATACATTCAAATAAATAATAACATAATATTTAAATACTCACATTTACATTTCAATATTAACTATTTATTGGTACCTACTACCCAAATACAGTTACAAATGTTATCACAATAAAGATCCACTCTACGTGGTAATAATGCGTATTCATTAAGCATTTCTTCAGGGTCAGTTTTAAAATTTGTATGAACACCCAACATAGCAAAACCATTTAATCGATTCTGTGGAATAAAAAAGTAAAGCATTACACTTAAATTTAATATTTACCACAGAAAGTATATTACGAAAAATTTTGAACATATTTTAATTAAGATTCAAACCTGAGACATTGTGTTTCTTAAACATGTTTTCACTCTTTTCAGAGTCTTTGTTATAAATATCTAGAGCCTCGAGACCTCGAGAGATTTTTCCAGATCGTTGTATCTTGGTTCACCACAGTTTAAATTCAACCAACGAATCATTAGACACCACGACAGTATACATTTCAGTTAGTTCATTCAATAAATTTATTTCCATCATTTTCAGTGAGCTCATGTTAAGAAAATAAGCATTCAAATCCTATACAATGATTAAATCAAAAGTATATAATCTTTGTTATTTACAGCTGGCATGGGGATTTGGGTTTTTTGTATTATTTCTATAGAATATATTGTATAGTACCATTGATTATAAATACTATATTATTAAAATAAGTACATAAATATGTTGAAGGTTTAGAAGAATAGACTATGAAGGGATACGACACCACCCCTCCCTTAAATACGCCACTGCAATGAGATCACTAAAATTAGTGAATATAAATTGAATGTAAACAGTAAACTGTTTTGTATATACTACTATAGCATGCATCGAGCATAAAAGTATAATTATATTATATCGAAATGTTATTAAATCTTTTTCATAACCTATATCTTTTGGATTCATATTCTCATGGATTTAAAATCATTTCTTAATTTTAGGTAACAAAGAATAAATTATGATTTTCTGAAATAATAAAATGATAGTAATATTTATTTAAAATATTTATTAGTGTTTATTATGACCGTAAATAACAATTATGTTCCCTATTCCCTAATGAAACTATTTTCATAGGTTTATATTTTAAAATTAAATAATAATTATTAATGTTACTTATTCTTATTTATCATGTTTATGAGAAAGCATTTATATTCTATTTAATTATTTCTTTTTATTAACGTAAAAGTGTGTAAAATGTAAACGATAACATCTTAAATTTATTGCATTAATTAATGCCATATATATAACGTCTAAATAAGGTGATACTTATTTAAAAATAAAATAAGTATTACTGAATACAACATTTTATTATTTCTAACTTAGTAAATAATTATTATTTCCTGAGAACTTTTAAAAATCAATTTTATACAACGATAACATCGTGGTATGTTAATAAACCTTCCAAAACTTCCTCGAAAAATGCACATGCACAGTGCACCGTTTGGCGTGTGCAACAGATAACTTGATATCAAAAAAACATTCCAACTTCCATGAAAGACGCATCATTATCGAACTTCGGTACAACCATATAATATTGTACTCAATGTTTAATATTATATGATTGAAACCGTTATTTCTCAGATATTGAATTACAAATATTATGGTCCACAGAAAATATTAAGCGTTTCTCAACCGGATTACGCAAACCCCAAGGGGTCCGCAAGCGGGTAATGGGGGGTTCAAGAAAAAAAAACATAATTGCAAAAAATTTAAAAGATGTTATGTTTAATTCAAATGGCTTGTTATTTGTGAAATATTATAAGTTGGTGTCTCATAATATATTATTTTGTGTAATAGGTATAACATATTATTGTAGGTTGCGGCATGTGTGCACTCGATTTTATGATAAGTTGATATTTTTTGGGGGTCTGTAAAGTAGGATTGAGTGGTCAAAGAGGTACATGAATTTGTCCGAATACATGTATAATTAATTTTTATCAGCCTATTTTACACTGTTGGTGAAAAATTAAAGTTTCACTAATTGATTATTATATTACCTGAATGGAAACTGAATTTGTGCTTTCGTTTGTTGGTATAATTAATAGTTATAAAAATACTCATTACTTTTGATTTCTCGTGATTGGAATAATTATGCGTTCTCTTTTTAAGAATGCAAACTTTTTTGATAATCTGTTAGTTTCAGACTTCTTGAGAAAACCCGGCGATGGAATAATAATATTCTTTATCTTTCTTATATTAAACACTTAGAAATTCAAAGGAAAAAAAGTTCTGCAAAATTGATATACTGCAGCAAAGTTTTATATTGTACCTATTCAGAGTTTCAGATAATTAATATTCGAAAGATAAATAACGAATTGTTCGTGTTGCCTATTCCGCTTGAAAGGTATACCCCGAACACCATTTGTGGTATTTTTTGTTGTATGCGAAACAGCATAAAAGTATCAAAACAGGTATTGGTTTATTTTAGTTATTACTTATTAGTTACAACATTTTAGAATCTAGAATATTATTAAAGTGTAAAATAATGTCGATACAACATAATATACGAGTATATCCTATACAAGTCTAATATATAAAGCAACTTAAAGTTTCCATCATATAATAATATTATGTAATAGGTACATATCGTCTTGTTCGATTTTATTTTTGACGATAAATTATTATTGGACATAATCCGCAATCCGCAGTGTGGCGGATGGCGGGCTTATACAGTGTGATCCAACAAGTATGCCCCCCTTTTTTCTTTAATAATGAAGTTTTTCAAAATCTGATTTTTGGAATTCTTAAATATACTCAATATACTCCATATTTTCATATTCTTGAGATTTTTTGTGCAACTTAAGGAGTGTCCTGTGGCGATACAAACCTTTGTTTTTCAAATGAAAACCCCTCTTTTTTTCTTTAAATTATTTAGCGAATAATTTTTTTGAGAATTTTGATGTATCGAAATCAAAATTCGAACGAGTTGTTTCCTAGTTATTAGACAATTTGTACTAAGGATAATAGTCCATAATAGGTATATGCTTAATGCTTATACAGTTCTACATATGAAATAAGAAAAATAACTAAATAAATCAAGAAGTATTTTACTTGCTATTTACTTAAGAGTTTGACTAAATAAATATAAAATGACATATTATTTTATATTATGTGTATAGACTATAGATAACAACGTACACTGTATAAGCATATCCTTCTTCCAATCTTCCCTATTATGAACTATACTATCCTTAGTACAAATTATCCAATTACTAGGAAACCACTGGAAGGAGTAGAAAAATGTGTAGGAAATACATCAAAAGTGTCAAAAAAATTATCCGCTAAATAATTTACAGTAAAAAAGTGGGGTTCCCATTTGAAAAACAAAAGTTTGTATTGCTACAGAACACTGCTTAAATGATACAAAAAATCTCAAGAATATGAAAATATGGTCTTTGAGTATATTTAAAGATTCTAAAAATTAGATTTTGAAAAACTTCATTATTAAAGAAAAGGGGGGGGAGCATACTGGTTGGATCACCCTGTATATGGAATGTTTCTGTGAAAACGTAATACGATAGAGACACATAAGTAGAGATAATAATATTATATTACGTTCGATGTCTGTTTGATGAAAATGTTCGATTGCGGTCATTGAAGAAAGTTGTAATAACAAACAGGAACGATGTACATCAAACAAAAAAAAATAAATAGCGTTAAAAATACCTCGGTTGACAACGGTTGACAAGAACCATAAAAGTAATATCGACGACGACGTGTGAAACTTACACACGTAGCACGTGTCACGGTACATTTCGAATACCAATATTGAGCCGTAAAGGTATGTTAAATAAAAAATATTATATTTTACAGGCTTATTCGAGTTAATACGTCATAACGCCTAAACAAAAAATTCGTTTTAAAAATGACAATAATGACCATTACAATGTTATGCTATTTATTAAGATTGTAACTATTATAATTTACTAGGTAATGTGTGTTTTTTCCACATAATAATATAACTAATATAAGTGATCTGAGCTCAGTGCTGTTCGTTCGTCTGTGTTAGTATCGTGAACGAAGGGCAAATTGGAAATCATATTATTCTCAGTTATAGTCTTATATAGTACAGCCTTACTATATGTAATATCGTATACCTCGGATACTCGAACTCGATACGGCTTAATTATATTTTTGAAAGCTATACGCATCCATTCCTTATCGTTCCGTTTCCTATACGTTTTTTGTTCAATGATAATAATATGTTCTAATGAAATGATCAATGTTGTAAGCTTTAGTAACCCAATTTCAAAGAATGATACCTTACACTTAAATGCATTAGATGTTTTCGAGTATGTACAGTAATATTTTGTCATCACAAGAAATTATTATTTAAAAAACAAAGGTACTTTATAGTTGATGTGAATTAAACTTCTGTTTTAAATGCTACTTCGCTTTCCTATTTCAGTTTAAATAAAGTTATGTTTTTCAAAGTATTTAATAATATACTGTAGCATTTTGGTGATTTAAACATAACGCAATATTATTATGTAATCATAACTATAATATTTGTTCATTTTGACGTTTAACATTAACCACAACTTTAGTTGCGGTCGTTATTTGCATGGGAACGTAAATAAATGTATATCTGCGTAAGGACACACAAACGGTGGAAAATATTTCATTTATTTTACGTTGAGATATTAAAATGATATTTTCTTATCAAATACAACAAGAGGAAAACCATAATGTTTGTTGGAATATAAAAATTAAAAATAATATTCTTAGAACCTATTTTTACAACTAATGAAAATAAACCAAAATTATATCGTCCATTTGTCAGTTGTTAATATCATATTTATTACAAAACATTTAAAATTTTAAATGTTTAGTATTTTAAATATATAAATCAAATATACCATGGATATAGTCATTTTACTATACCTAATAAGTCATATACATCTGTATTAGGTATTATTCACTTATTATAAAGATGTTTTTAAATGTATTTTGAATGTTTATTATTCATCCCGAAGCATAATAGTAGGTACCTATTTTCAATTTCTTAATAAATTAAGATGCCTATGTCTGCTATAGGACAATACTGAAATGTGTTGTATATTGTAACGCTTGATTAATGCATTAAAAGCATTATATATATTTCTGTGTTAAATGAAAATATTTGCAAAAAACCTTTTATCTCTAATATGAATAATGTTCTACGAAGGCGAAGAAAAACAATACAAACTAGAAAAACAAATTAAAAATATTTATTTTGTACAATCGAAAAAATAGTAATATCTATTTAACTTATAAGCTTGAATGGATGAAGCTGAGTCACTTTGAAAGTAATGGTATGCATTATAAAAGATAATGTTATATGGACCCATCTGTATATTTAAACGCACTGCGAAAATGATACAAAAACAATCAATCGTATGGCAAATTATTTTTTTTTAATTTGTAGGTAGTTATATTAATTCAATAATTATTTAGGTTCCAACTCATTTAAAATCAATAAATCTGTGAAACATAATATATTTCTGGTAAATAGTCAGAAATATCACACTACGAAAACCTGCAATTATGAATTTCTAGATCGATAACATCATAACCGGTTTTAAGGTTTTAATAATGAAACTGATCGAATGTATGTTTTAATGTAATTTAATGTAGGTACGCCTAAGTTCCACAATTATTTCTCAAGATTTTACTTGATGTAAAATACAGTTGCATTTGCGTGTGTTGTGAAAACTTTAGGTGCTCACTTAAAACTTTCTGCTGTAGTGACAGAGAAATAAATGTCAATAGTTATTAAAACACCATCTAACATTATTTTGAACAACATTATGTGTCAATCAATTCGCAATTGTTTATACAACAATCTGTGCATAGTACCTATACATTAAAATATAATGTATAGGTATCTACGACTAATGTTTAGATACATACACGTATTTTGTAATCATCATTATGTAAACTTGTATTGTCATTTTTCTCAGAAACAAATTATTTTTAATTATTTAAAATTGAATTACAAGATCATTCCGGTTAAAACAAGAAATCACAAGAATTTATTTTATGGTAAGATTGTTTTAATGTTCAATGATGATTTGAACAATTTATTCATTTATTAGTAAAATAATATTATGATAAAAAAAAGAATTATCAAACCCCCACAACATGATCACATGCAAAACAAGAATTTTCATAATATTAACTTTTTAAATAGACACTAGTATAGTATAATACGTATATAACGTATTTCATTTTACCCGACTTCAATCTGTACTAAAATAAATTTAAATCTAATAAGATAATGCTATTATAATAAAGTTATATATATATAGGTACCTACTCACTTTTTATACAGTTATTGTCTGCATTTCAAGTTTACATAAACGTATTTGCATATTAGTGTGTGGGCGATATTTATAATGAAAGCTTAGTGTCTCCTGGTCTTGGGTTTTGTGCGTTAATTAAATAGCAAATTGTTTGAATAAGGTTTGAACAACCCAACTGTAGGAATTGCATTATCATATTAGTTTAATAATCATATTTTAGTTAAAGAAACATAATTTATCAAGCTTATATAACATTCTATAGTCAATTGGATAAATAACACTCGTAACTAACGAACTACCGCTAATTCCACTTAAGTCTTTTTAAGGTTTTTGGGTTTTTAAGGACCACTGCTACAGACTCACGACACTTCCGTCTTACTATCTTACTATTTTCGTGCTGTCTTCTATTTTCAATTCTTACCCACACTTATTCAGATGTTCTTTAGTTTTATTCACCAAACTCTAACTCTATTTACTCTATTTTTTTCCACCAGCTATTTTCTAGTGATGGATTTTTGATGGTTCAATTTAACCTCCAGACATGCAGATATAATATGTACCTACCCCACTATTTTAGATTTCCCAAACCTCTTTATATTATTTTCTTGTCCTATAATATACACCATTTTCCAATATTGGGCCGTAATATCTTTTATAGAATTTTTATTTTTAAATCCAATCGATTTTGAATGATGATATTCGTAATTTATGGGGATCTTATTCGAAAAATATTTCAGCTGCAATAATTAAAATAAGTGTATTTAAATATTACTCGGCTCTTATAAATCTTCCGTAAAAACAACTCACTATCATGGATGACTACATATGGGGGGATTGGCAGTGCGCTAACCTAAGCTTTTTTTTACATAGGTTTTTATTAAAAAATATTCATATTAAAATAATACTGGTTGGGACTTAAAGAAGGGTACATATAACGTTAAGGTTGAGATTAATATTGCACCCATTGAGCTAATTCACTGTGGGCTTCTATTTGACGCCATTTGTACCTGCCTATTTATTAGTTACGGATTTCAATCAAATAGTATACTTGAATAATGACACTGTTTGTTTCAAATTAATGAGTGTTTAGTTATTGAAATTTCAATTATTATTGTCATCATCTCTTAGGTTTACCATAAACATTATGGTATGTAAATTTAATTTACAGTCTAAGCAAAATAATTTTACATAATAATTTCCTTTGAAGAATTGATAATGATAGTAGGTTTATGCTGTTATGTACACAAATGGCCAAATTACAGTTTAAATATGTATTGTTTTAAACATTCTTAAACTATTATTCATACAATCTATAGTTATAACGGCTATTTTATAGTTTAGTTGCATTCATTTTATAAACTTAAAATTATTTTAGTTGTTGTACTTGTCTAGGAATAAAATATTTATAAACGTGGTATTATAATATAATAAATTTTTTCTCCGGACAAGTCGTGGTGACCGGAGAACAAGTGCTGCCATCCCCCAACCGGGCATGGCAGAAACCTACGGGTGCCCAATAGAAATTGTGCCAAAACAAAAGACACACACGTGTCCCCCCCCCCCCCTACAGTCCCAAACCCTACAGTACCACACAACCTACAGCTAATGGCCTCAGTTGCCGAAGCTTGAATAAAAAAAAAAATATATATATATAATAAATAACATAAATGTATAATATAAATAATAACTTAAGATACCTACATCTATATCAGTGGTTCTTAACTTTGGTTAAAACGGGGGGAGGAAAACTGTGGGGCAGAGAAATTGATTTGGGTGGTAGTGGGGCAGTGAATATGTTTTTGGCGAAATAGGGGCGGCGAGCGTGTTTACATAAACACTTTGTACATAGTGCGACCTAAAAATAACACATACTTGATAATCTATGTAATAACTATCTGTCACTAATAGGTACTATGTTGAGCAATGCACAGTAACTTATTTTTAATTGTTTTAAACTTTTAAAATGTATTATCTTTATTATTTTGACTTTTGTGCTTGCATATTATATTTTATTATACTTTATTATCCTAACCAACCTTTTAGTACATCGTTTGATTCTGCCAGAGCATATTGTATTAGTTTCTGTTAACGTTGTTACTATTTTCAATTTAATTAAATAACATTCAGTCTGTTAAATCCTGTTGAATCGGGAAATCCCATACCACAGGCGAAGAGTGGATACTATTAATTGTTTGTTCATCAATCAAAAATCATGTCTACAAAAACAAATAAGCCTAGCGATATTTTTTTTTAATAAACTATTATACGGTATAAAATTATAAACTGATAACATCATTAAGTTTTTTTTTCAAGTGTATGATTTAATTAATTTACTAGTACTAACCATAAATAAAAAAATATGAAATATAAAAAATTAATGAAAACATGAATTAATAGGTCATATGATATTCAAAAGTCTAACAGATAATAGCTGTTGGTAGAATATGTACTTGTGTTTGCTTTTTTGACATGGTTGTAAGCCACTCGAGAGGAATTAACCTTCTGCCAAACTAATAATGTACCTTAATTTAAAAGTGCAATTTTTACTATTATAATATATTTTACTTAGCTTCTAGAATTTAAACAAAGAGAAAACCATAAGAACTCAGAAATTCAGAAAGTCCTTTTAAGCATATAATAAATACTCAAAATGTCCACTAAATGACTACATATTAAAAATTATTGCCTTATTTCTACTGCAATACTAAGTGCATTGCAGAGAATATAATTTTTTGACTATTATAAAATACATTTTTAGTTTATAGTCTACACTTAAGAATAATATGATACAAATATTTGCAATTGATACAGAGACAATATGCTCTGCTCATAACAATATTTAGCTAATTTGTGTATATTTTTCACCGAGTGTCAGAACCAGTGACTTATAGCACAAAAAAGATCATTAAAATAATATGTTCATAAAAATCTAAAAATGCTCATTCAAAATATACAAATATGCACTAAAAATTAATAATAAGTAGTAACCACATACTAATTACTTTTCCTTCCCATTAAAAAAAAACAAATATAGGTGGCCATAAAAAACAAAAAAAACCAGAACAGAATCGAACACGAATACACAACGACAATCGCAAACAAACTATAAGTACTAAAATTATTTGATCGTACGAAATGTTTCGTATCACTGACAAGAGACAACATTTTAAAAACATAGACAATTAGATTATTTTTGTTTCTATGCACCTGGTGCCTATATTACCTAAATTGTATCTATACGTGTCGTGACTGTACCTACTATATCATGACTGCACATTTTATCAACCAACATAACTGAGTGCTGGTCAATAGAAATAATATAAATTAACATAGGTTACCTGTGGTACATACTTGGTATAATTCCATTAAGATTTATTTCCTAGTTATTACATAGTGTTAAAACGAGATTTATGTAATTCATTTGTTTTATTTTGTTTTTGATAGTTTATTTAGATCTTATCTATAATATCTGATAAAACGTCCGAAGTTTTTGTGACAACGGTGCTCGTTGGTAAACTCTTAAATATTTTGTAAATTATTTATTTTACGTTGCAAAACTTTGCTATCGAAGAAATAATAATAGAACGTATACGTGTGTAGCGTCATAATATAATACGGGTTGGACGTCAGTGTGAATGACGTGGAAAATTCGAGCTGCTCTGCGGACACGATAAAAAGAAAAAAAAACCCGCACTATGATGGACTTCCTTTCAGGATGATGCGTCGAGAGACAGATGACTGTTGTGTGAGAGAGGAAAGTGGTTGAAAGTGATGCCATATTATACTACTTGTGGAAGAAAATCCTCTTTTACCATCCCATCTGACGCTTGGTGATAGCTAGATTTTTCAACTCCGCCCCGATCGCCACCACAGCCATTCCCCAGTTAACCGAGGTATATTATCCATTATATTATATTATACTGGGTGACTTTTTTAACAGTAAACACCATCATCTCAAAAAGTATTCAAGTCTTAAAAAAATGTATTTATTACTTTTATCTATGGTTATCTTTTTTCCTAAGTTTTTATTTATTTTTAATTTCAAACTCCGAAGCAGAATATATTTTTTATGATTTTAATGTATACGAATTTCAAATTTCGAACAAGTTTGATTAATTAAAATAATCAATGATTAGTAATTACTATAACTATAATAGTATTACTCTTTTAAGTGAGAGTACAACTAAGTAAAATTCTCAGAGAAAATATTGTACTTCGGCATATTATGATATTACAAATGTATTTTGTCATAAAAATAAGTATAAGACTATAAAATTATAGTGATCCAAAGCTGTGAGAATACACGAGGGGAAGTAATATTTTTATTTCAATAAAAAAATCCATTATTCGGATAGTTATTGTTTACTGTAAAGAAGAATCACCGCGTGTTATAAATACGGCCAGCGTGATACCCGCACTGGCAGATCAAATATCGAAAAGGTCTTTGCAGACGGACGAACGACGTAGGCGGACGAACGATAAATCGATAAATCTCAGCCACTGCATATACGTAGGTACTGTTCAGCGTGTTGTCAAGATTAATCGCTATTCGGACCGATCAACCGAAATGATTGGCGAGGTTATTTCGCTTTTTCTTTACATCATCGCCACCGCTGTGGCGTGAACGTCCATCTATCGCACCCGTCTGCCACCACGCCGTTGTTTCACGGACAACTACAGAAACAATAATAATAATAATAATAATAATAATAATAATTTACGTCAAAAATACGAAAGTCCTACGCCAAATTCAACGACAGACGTCCCGGAGGCGAGTAGATCGTAGGAGGTGTCGACCACCCATAGAACGTCCGAAAAGAAGAGTAGATGTGCGTGTGCCAGGCCCAATGTTCTGGAGCAGGGAAACCCCAAATTTTAGAGTTTAGACTTGATGGGAGGAATATTGTGAAAAATAAATAATTATTAGAAAATTTAACAGTATTGAATTTATTGTTATATTGTATTGATAAAAATTACAATGTTTAATATTTTCTCAATTTACCACTGAGCAGTGATCAATATTATATAATATGACGAATAGATTTAATAATTAATTTTATATTGTTATAGAGGCGATTATTAATGATGTTATAATTTATGGCATATTTTTTATAACAACGATTAAAGCCTGCACATAGGATTTTTTTATTTTTTGAATGCTATGGTATAATTTATTAATATGTTCGGTCATAGAACGTCTATTACACGTTTATTATAATATAATAAACATTTTAAATTCAAAAATATCAAATATTATTAGGGCTGCGGTTGAGTGTAGAACGCTATAACCTCATTTCACCCTGGCCGTGCTCTTGTGTGTTTGGTATTGTCGATGAGGGGAGGGTTTGATGTTTGGCAACCGCGTTTGGTGGGAAAAAACCCAAGTGTTATATTTTATACATTTTTAACGGTAGGACATCAGAAAAACAAGACTTCCCAACTCTCAACTCCACCTAAAAGGAAAACAACTCGACTTACATTGTTATATGACGACCGCTCTTATATATTATTATATACGAGTTCGCGATCGGTCAACTTCGTGGATTTTCCTTTTTTCGAATTCAAAACTCTTGGATCCGTTATCAATCACCCCTTGGGGGGTGACCTTTACCTTAAACCCCTATAGCGGAGCTAACCCCTTGTGGCCAGATCCAATCGCCGGCCTCTCTGGTACTTATCTACACAACATGTAAGGGCGTCTACAACAATGTTCATCCTAGTGCAGTAGAACCGTCTTTAGGAATTCAAAAAAAATTATTTTTGACAAAACATCAAAGTTTCAGTCATTAAAATCATTTTATATTATCATTGTTATTTATTAATAAACAATAAACCACTGTTAATTATTCATTGTTTTCATTTAATAACTTCATTTGGCATTCAAAAATCAAGGTTTGTTCATACTCCATTTAAATATTTTTTAAATATAGGTTATTTTATTTTCATTATTATTAATTAAAACTTATAGTATTATAGATAGTATATAAATTGTGAAAAATACATTATTTGCTAGTTTTGCGTGTTTTACAAGCTTATAATTCTAAATTAATAAGTTTACCTATACAATCTCTCTCCAGTTCATGCATATTGTATAAGAGTCAGAAAAAATTGAAAATGTATAAAAAATTAATAATAACTAACAACACTAGTGTACTCTCAGCTTATGTACAAAAAACAAATGGAGACAGTTACGAACATTACAGTCATACCGAAGTAATGTCGGGGCGAATTCTATATATTACACATTTATTTGTAGTCAGATATATTATAGATTATGTGGGTATATTATCGGATGGTAAGAGTGATACTAAACTTGTAAGCAGTCCGATAACAATTTTAGATAAGTATACATGTTAAGTTTGACTGGAGTAAATTTTGACCTCGTGGTTACGGGTTAACATTATATAATCATTACCAATGTCCGGTTGAAATGATATATTGTGTCGAATATTTTTGAGCATTCATGAATATATTTTGACATAAATGGTATGTTGACGAAAAGGCCTACGAATAGAATATAACTGCACGTGTAACATTATTACTTAATATTATTTGAAAACATTTAAACATGTACCTACGTATGTATTATATACTATAATATCGTACGTGTGACGAAACCGTAATAGTGTTATCGTTCGACTTCGCAGAATTGCATGACAGTTGTGGAAATTGCATGACATGGCACACTCCCCACTATAATTGCTTACCATTTTTAAAGTTTAATTTTAGTATTTTACGAACAGAATAACACAAATATTAAATAATTTTATTTATTGATAAGTACACGGGTTGTTTGTAATGGTTTTGCACGTTTTATAATAACTTAATATTTTCCCTTTAACGCGCAAATGTTGGCTCCTAAGAACCGACAAAAATGAATATATATGAGAGATTTCAAGGATGACCCAATGGCCTACGTCACGCACGTAGGCCAATATCGAGTCTATAAAATATGTATTTATACCGAAGACATATTCTAGTTTTTTATTATTTCATATTCGCAGTCTTATATTAATATCAAAATGATTTCATCGGAAATGATTTCTCGGAACATAGAAAATAATATAATGTTTATTTCATATATGTTATTATTGTTTTTGAAAAGTAACGTAGTGTACTACATACAACTATTCGGCGCATGTAGTAAGTAATCATTACTTTTGGCTCGGCGTGTTACAGAGGTTTCGATTTTTATTGTACAGTTTAAAAATAATAGTTTTAAAGAATTCCATTGCATGACCAAAACCAATTAAAAGCACAAGACGATATTATGTACGTATAGGTAAACTTATTACTTACACATAAGCATAACTGTATTATAAACATTTAAATATTTTTCTACGTTCAACACTTAAAATAATACGAATTTACAACGTATATCAAATTTCGTAATTAATAGGTATAAAAACCATCAACACTTCAACTGTTTGTTATTATATTTTATTAGATATGGTCCTATATAATTTGAACAAAAGTATATACCTACAGGTAAGTCCTATCTATAATACATGTGTACTACAATAACGATCTCATATAATGGTCGACCTTGTAATGGATCCAGGATCAAACACCTTACAGAAAAATGTTTTTTCGTAAAACTTTACTACACGAACAAATTATAAAATTGATTGATCGCCACAATAATGAACGCTGTGCATTACCTATTTCGTGTGTCATGGTGTATAATAACGTGTTATTAAGATCAACGGAACTTCATGTATATATGTCCATAATAATGGCTTTACTTGGGTTGAGTCAAATTTCGATTGGATTAAAAAAAAGGTGATGGTCAAACTGAACAAAGAAAAAACATATGCACTCTGATAAAAAATAGGTTTCAATAAAAATGTTCCAAAAATAAACTAAATTTAGACGTTTTGAAAAGACTTACTTCTTTTCTATTGTCAAAATAATTATTATTTTAGATTCTGAGCGGAGTGACGTAAGTATATTGATTTTACAATGTGTGTGTGTGTGTGTGTGTGTGTGTGTATGTTTTTCTTATTATTTATGTCTGTATACACGATGAGTACTGAGTAGTCTATATAATGCTTCAATTTTCAACTTCAGTATTTTTTCAAGTTTTTTTAAATGAATCTAATAAGTGCATTTGGAAGGTCAAAATTTAAAATTCCTAGTAGTTTTTAAAGCGCAGGCATAAGCAAACAAAAAATTTAAGAAAAAACAAGAATTTTTACACAAAATCTATTTAATTTTGGTGTGACTTTAAAAAAATTGACAGTAGATACATGAAGCTTTCACTGAATGTATAATGTGTACACAAGTATTTTCTATGTAAGTTTTAAGCTATTTATTGGCCTTTACAATTTTCGATTATTATTAGTCTTAAAATTAATTTAGATAAAAGAAATTTACACTTGATCAAAAAACTCGAAAATGTAAAACATGATTCCTCGTGTGTTGTGTTGTTTGTGGAAATTAAAAAAAAAGTTGAGGGAATATTCACGATAATTTGTTTATCTACTGGATTTCATTTTGACGAAATACATAAAAAAAACAAGAAAATTTGCAAATTATTTAGAGTTAAAAATTCATAAAAAATGTTCGTTTTAAATCTAAAATTTAAAAATTGAATACAAGATTCCTCATAAATTTTTCTACCTTTGTCGAAAAAAAATTTGTTCGCGAAAGTCAAATTAAAGTTTTAAAACCATTTGAAATTGAAATTTTTACAACATTGAATATTCACTCGATTTCTCATGTAACTATTTTGAATTTTTTTATTTTGTTGTAATTAAAAAACGAATAACTGTAGTAACTTAAAATGCACACCATACCTATGTATATTTTATTAATTCATATACTTGATAAAATTTTCAAAATATTTTGACACGTTTTGAGCTGTTAACAGGAATTTTCAATTTTCAATTTTTCTAGTTTTTTTTTTTATAAATGTCAATAATAACATTTTAATTATTTCTAATGGAGTCTTAGATCAATTAATCAATGAATAATTTAATAAAAAATTATATTACACTGAAATATATAGTGTTTCTCACTGGCAACAAATTAACAAAAAACATTTTTCATTTAACTAGGGATAATGATATAATAAATGAAAAAAATCATGCATTGTAGGTTTAATTCTGTGTTGCTTGTGAGCACCAATGTTTAAAATAATAGTATCTAATACCTAAGATACTTCTAGTATAAGATGCCTATTCATTTGTATTCAAGTATCTGTATTAGTGTGTATTCATTTTTAAGTGAGTAAAAAAAAACTTTAATGTAAAAAATGGGGGTGAGCATGCTCGTTGAATCACCGCCTGTATAATGTTAATTATAAAATAATTATTGAATAAGTAAGTTTAACTAGAATTCGGTATCTATATTGAAAGTTCTTTAATATGGTTGTTAGGATGTACGACCAGCGTGTTGTACTGTTCAATATTTTTTATACCCTATTTCTATTGTTCGATACGACAATGCACGATATTTTGGCATAGGTAAACAGACAATACGCAAACGATGACCAGCACTCACGGACATATTACTATTTAATTTATGACAATTTTTAACTTTTGACTAACACGTTTTATAATAATTATTGTATTATTATGCAGGTAGGTAACTGCACTATAATTATTGTAGGTATTACAAAGTGTTCCCTATTTTTATTTTTATTGCATCGATTTTTGTCTGCAAAACAGAATTTATCATATATCAGGTAACATTATCGATTTAGTAGTTACTACTAAGTAGTACATAATTTAATTGCTACTTCTGCGTAAGTAATTATGTCATACCATCTTCCATTATTTTAATAGGTACGTGTAAATAACTGTTAAATGTAATTTTATTCAATTATTTCTTATTAATAGATTTTCAAATGTTAAGTACGGCTATCACACAAATCACACAACAAAAAATTGTAAATGTTGTTATTTCATGAAAAACGGCTTGTATATTTTAAATAAAATATAAATGAAACTATAAAAGTAGAAGTAAAAACACGAAAATTATTAAAATTAAAACGAGCACCTAAGCTTATATTATAATATTATTGTTGGCACTAATGACTTCAGTCGAGTGAGAGGGTGTTAACGAAAATGCATTGTTAATGGTTATACCTACGGGTTTTTTTTACATGAGATTTAAGTAAAAACACGATTCGTGAATATTTCGAGAATATATTTTATGGAAATTTGAATAAAAACGCAATAAATACTTCCTGCTTTTTCATTATTCAGGCAATCGTCACGTGGCATGTGTTATGAAATACAGAAACGTTATACATTTTGCTTTATAAAAATGACAACAATTATGAACATATAGTTATTTTCTTTGCATTTCAGCCTTTTTTTTTTACAGCTACAGATTTGTTTGTATTTGTTTGAATGCACAATATTATATAATTGTATTCAATATAAAGTCTTCTATATAATCGAGAAATTAAATCCGGTAGGTATAACTAATTGACTGCAAACTATACCATAAACAAAAAAAAATTATTCAATTATTCTGAATCTTGAATTATATTATATTCAAATATGTATTTATAAAATAAATTATACCAGTGAAAATTGTTATCAGCGATATCAAGAAAAAATAAAAGTGTTACAATCATCAACAAACTGTATAGTATACACCTACGCGAGCGCACAATCTAAAAAGAAATGTTTGAATGTACTTATGACATTGGCATTTAAAATCATAGGTTAGGAAAATTTAAAAATTAAAAAAGCTTAAAAATTTAACATATGAAATTCAATAGTAATACTAAGAAAAAAGACAAAGTTATAATGGTGACTTAACGGAGACTCAAAAATACCACAAGTCATTTGAGTACTACTATAACAAAAAAAAGGCACGATTATCAGATTAATATTATTACTATTACTTATCTCACATAAACAAGACTTTCAGCACAAGACTACGACAAAGTCGTACACATTAAAAAGTACAAATTAAGTATCGAAACTAAAAATTCAAATATGAAATAAATAAACCAATTATTTATTATAATTTATATTTTTTTAAATTTATATTTGATTGAAACTTGAAAATTATATACAAACTAATATTTATCCACAATAGAAATCACTTTACTTAGATCAGTTTCACCGAAATAGAGTCTATTGAATAGTCAATTTTATTGCCACACAATAAATATTTATTTCTATAATTATATATTTTCTACTAATCAGAAATTCAACAAAACTATAAAGTGTTATTTTATAACGCAAGAGGTTTACATAGCATATGTATTGGTATATAATTTTAGGTGACATATTAATTATTATGATCTATGCTTAGTTAGTTAAGTATTATGATTGTCGTTTTTCAAGATGATCCTAACCAGTTACCACAATTTTATTTTAAACACATACATAAGATCTGAGGATATTAGGTATAAACTACTAGATAAACGACTATTAATAAAATATGATACTTAATAAGTAATATCCCTGACTTTATGGCGTTTTTTTTTTTTGATAAACGCTACTGTTCAAATGAATAGAAATTTAATATGTGTGTATGATATATAAAATGATAAATCATTAAACCTTTAAATGCCAATCTGTTTTAAATAGATTTCTAAATTTAACATCCTTTTGGTTCTGAGCAATGTGACGAGAGACCTGTTAGTTTCATAGTGATGTTATTTTGATGCAATGAAAAGTCAAATAGTTTTCTACAGATCTTTTTTAAACATACTGCAAGTTCAATAAAGACTTTACTACAAAGATGATTTTTCCAAACTATTTTCGTAAAAAATTGTTTTTCAAACACATAATGTTTGAAAATTGCTTTAAATTACTTTAATAGTGTATTTTACTTTTCAGTTTTTAATGGCTTCTTATTGTTTTCATATTTTTATATTTTGTAAAGTTTCTGACAAACTATACGTAAGCACTTTTATATTGTCTTATTATTACAACATATTTTTTATAAAAGTTAAAGAATACTGAATACAACTAAAAATATACAACTTTTATAAAACGTATTAATTTTTCGTCTTCTGCTTAAATATGTTATGAACAATATTGATTAAAATTGTATAGATTTCAAAAGCACAAAGTAAAATGCTATAGTACCTATATAGACGAATAATAATAATTTTTAATATATAAATATTTAATATGGAAAAATATGTATTATAGGAAGATTTAATTTATATTTTAATTAAATGGCGATTACTGACAAAGCTTTATTTATGTCTATTTACCTAACTAATATTAATTTCAAACGTTTTATTTTTATGAATTTTTATTTTAAAACTTTTTACTTTTACAAGTAGATATAAATATATTATATTATGAAATAAAATATATGTTTAAACCTATTTTATGTATAAATCAGTACAATGGTGTGATTCAATGGTGTGATTCAAATTATTTTATATTGTATCCTAAATGAATCAGCAGATGTGATTAGAAGACAATTATAATAATTGCTTTGTAAACCGTAATCAAACTCATTTTAAAATATCCATTAAAATTTCATTGGAGTATTTCTCGTGAACCATTGTTATTACACTTACAATCTACAATCTACATTCTACATACACGAAAAAGTTTTATTCAGGCGTCCGTACACGGGGAACATCGAACACACCGCAACTATTAATCACAATGCAGCAAGACAGTGAACACTTACCATTAAAAATTCTTACAATGTGTACACTTTTCGAAAACGCTCTGAAATATTATATCGATTTCTGTTTGACACAATCGCGTAAATGTAACTGTCACGTTACCCCGCGCGACCATCCGGACACCACTGTATATAAGCATACCAGGTAAATGGTTATGGATTTAACGACGATTAGTACTTAAATCACTAATTAACTAGACCAGCTGTGCTGTGCAGACGAGACGCTGCAGTGGCAGGTCTACTACAAGGCCTGTTCTAAAGTCACTCGGTTTCATTATTATAAATGTATAACAATATTACTGATGCTTTTGTGAATATAATATGAAAATATTTGTTTTCAGTGAAAACTAATTTTATACAATGCACCTCCATATAATTACAGTTCCATGTAGATATAGTATCGCACAGCAAATTTCATATTAAATATTGTAAAAAATGTTGTAACGTGGCTTGGACGTACCACGGTAGTATGGATTAAATATTAAAATGAGTCCGGTGAGCAGACTAGCCTCACTCAACTCGGGATTCTGAGGTGGTGACTAAAACATAAAAAAAATATATACATTGCAGTGGAGCACCTTTCATCAACCTCAGATTATCAATAAACAACCAATCATCAATATGTCCACCAGTAAGCATCGAATTTAATTTTTGCAACAACGAGTAAACCATTGCAATTTTCAGGGAGGCCTTCAATCGATTGAGAGATGAACATTTGTTTCCCACAATGAGTTAGGAAATCGACCATTTTGATATCGACTTTCCGTTAAGCTGATAAACCACAAGCAGGCGCACCTGCAGGGTTTAAGTTCACTTCGTCACCACTCACTGACCATTTCTGTGATATGCACACTTTTTTAAATCATATTTTATCTGCAAGAATGACAGTTCGAGAGAAAGACTGCTTTATTTTCTAATAATACCTAAATACGTTTAAAATTGTAAGAATTTTTCATATCAGCAAAAACTTTTACCACATTTTTCGTTATTTCTGAGATGTTTTCAAATATAACAAGAATGAAAATATAAAGTTGTACATTTGCATCTACCGATAAAATATTTATTAAAGTCTATCATCAGCTAAATCTATTTTTTATGTTCTTAACGTTTATTATAATATTTAAGTGGGTACAACTTAATTATTAAATTAAAAACAATAAATTAACAACTTTACCAATTAATATTAAATTTCAGTAATATAATCTTAGGGGACTATAACACAAAAGAAAAATAATATTTCATTTCATCGTGGCTTTAAAATTATATATAATAATAATATGATACATTAAACGAAAATGTTAAAACTTTTATTAATCTTTGTAAAATATTTGGGAACATTTTTTTAGGTTTTACTGACCACCATTGATTAAAATTTAAAAAACATTGCACTTAAAAATTTGATTGGGTAATCTTTTTTAAGATATCGTTTTTTTCGAATAATACAAGTTCAATTATAGTAAGTCAAGTATTAAGTATTAATTACGTTCCTACTCATAATCTGCAACTGTCACGGATCGCTACTACCGCGACTGGGGACGTTTTCGTGAACAGCTGTTTGTTTTGAAAAATAAATATTTCCCCAGGCCATTACATTTTCATGTACAAATATAATTGGTAACACATTATTATTACAAAAACAATTACTATAACGAATTTTTAAATATACATTTAGCAGGTAAAGTTAATTATAGAGGAAGACCTAGAGAGTCTATCCCTATCGTGTATCCCCTAATGTTACACACCAACTGCAAAAATTATATCATATACACTAAAATAAACTACAAGATACCAGCATATATGTAGCTGCCATGGCAATGAAAATTCTATTACCTTTAGTGAAAGAAGGCTATATGAATACAAAAAATATAATACTGTGCATATAAAATGTAATTTAAAATTCTTTAAATACAATTGTGGGTGTATGGGGTTCCGAAGTTCACTTTGAAGATATATTATTTGTTTCATTCATCTTGCTTATGAATTTCAACGTCATAAAATAGAAACAAAGAATTGCACTTTCGTTATCGGTTAGTAAATAAGTACACACAGTTACTCAATATTCAGTAAGTCAATACAGGTAGTAATTTTTTTTTTGTAATAGGTAAATCGTGTTTTGAATAAGTGACTTATTTAACCCGACGAAAAGTAAGACTTGACGACGGATGCTGAATAACATACATAATATTATAATTTATAAGGTTATCTACCTATATTATTATTTTCATTATTATATTAGCCATGTGTCGAAGAAAAGTTCAATTACTTTCGACAACTTATTTTTGCTAATTTGCTACTTTAGTTGAATAGTTGACATAATATTTTATCACCAATGTCCATATATTACATAATGTTTTCGAAAAATAAGATGATAATATAGGTAACACGAAATTATGACCAAATACAAGACACAGTGAAAGGATTATTTCAGAATATAGGTACATAGTTAATCATTACATTATTATTATTTTAAGACATGCATGACTCATATGCATTACTATACATATAGATACGGGTTAAGAACTAAAGACATATCTAGTGAAGTGTATAGTACAGCAACTTAAATACTTGGGCCAAGATAATACGTTGCAGGTATTTAATAAAGAAACTCATTCGTGTGGACACACTTAAGCCCGTTTGAATTTGATTTATAATGTATTTTCCACTTTCCATAATATTAAATATTTAAATATGATTTTCAGTGTCTTACCACGAGTTGATAAGTCCCCACGCATGCAATAATATTATTGTTTGACGCAAAAGTTTCTTTTTTTTTTTTAATAATATACTTTGTATATAAGCCATAGAGTAAAGAATATTTACATATATAAGCTAGGAAATGGATTTCAACACCGAATAATAACTTTTTTTATAACTCTTGTTTCCACTAATCACATATAATTGTACTATCATCCAGTAATAATTTTTAATTTACTGAACTCAAAAATAACACTAAAATACAGAATGCAAACATCCTCTGGTTACAACATTTTCAGATGAATTTTAATAATTATTCATAGTATATACTTCAGTAACGTAGTAGGTATATGAACCAAAATTACAACAATGTCACATAATATATAATATGATAGTTGCATGTTTACCTGAATACTATAGAGTAAAATACACTATACTTTTATACTATGCAATAATTACTATATAGACTAATGAGACGCCCTGGAAATTCCAGCTTCAACTGATCCATTGAGATTCGCGCATTTTTGAAAAAGTCTATTTTCATCTGTGTCGTATTCTTCAAGTGCAGGAAAAAAAATGTGGCTAGCATATCACAGTAGTGTTCAGAGTTTCCAAGATTATTCCAAGTGATGACACGGCCCACCATACTGTTACTTTTTGTGAATGGAGGGGTCTCTCATGCTGATTTTGTGGATTACTTTCCGCTCAATACCGAAAATTCTGTTTATTGACGAAGCCACTTAAGTGAAAGTGAGCTTCGTCACTCATCCATAAGTTGTATACCCTATCTTCGTTTTCATTGAAAAGAGTCATCATGTGTTGGCAAAAGCGTAATTGGGTATTATGATCTTGTGGATTGAGTGCTTTAACTACCTGAATTTTGTAGGGATGGAAGCGCAAGTCATGCTTTAATATTCTCCTCACAGTCCGATCACTTAGGCCAAGTTCTTTGCTGTGACGCCTGGCTGACTTTCGAGGACTTCTCCCTACTGCTTCTTTCACCCGCTCTATATTTTTACCCACAGGTCGATGGTACCACGAGAAGGCACAGGATCGCGAGGAGATAAACTAAATTGTCGGCGAAACTCACGTTGAGCGCCTACGAAACTATCATTATTTTTGTAATACACTTTTACCGCGAACGCACGTTGTTCACTCGACCAATGCTCCATGATTACTAAATTCCGGGTATTTAAAAGCGATAAGAACATTCCCGAAATCTCTACCACTTTAGCCCTGCCCACCAGTTCTTGTTAAAATCGTCGGGTTTGACTGCCGCACCCTTATTAAAAATGTCTCCTTTTGGAAAAAAACATAAAGTAATTAATATGTCCTGACCTTGAGGATTATTTTTTTATATCAATAAGTAAGTATTATAAGCTTATGATAGAACAATCAGGAAATAAAATGTTGTAGTAAATACCTGTAAGAGATGAAGGGCGATGTATTTCTACTTCTAAAATTCATGCTTTGCTTGCGAGGAGATTATAGGGAAGCTATAGTTCGAGTTTCAAATTTCTATCGGCACAGGAAGAGCCCCAAAAAACATTTTCTTCGTTTCAAAATTTTTTATTCTCACCTCCATATTAATTTCAATAATCAAATGCCATTATACCATTATTACATTTTTTTTTTCATTAGATGACAGATTTTAGCGTATCAAAAGATAGTTGAAAGAAAATAATATTTAGCTCTTTTAAATGAAATAAATACCAATTAATTCAATTCAAAGTATTAATGAATTTACTAAACTTTTTTCAGAAAAAAGCTTTATCAGAATCCATTAAAAATATAGCTGTTACCATTAGAAAAAATTTTAATGATTTTGCTCTTGATATAACAGCGTGTTAAAAAATTTTGAAATTCTTATAAAAAAAAATCCCTCGCTAAAAATAAAGAAACGAGTCTTTTTTTTGGTTTTTTCGAAATCCCATATCATCGATCCATAATCGTTAATAAACCCCGCTTACAATGACATAAGATTACACCCGGTTGTGTATACCGATCAAATAATATAATATGCTCCCGAACACTACTCGATTCAATTGATTCAAATAACTAACATGTCGATTGTCGATACCAATAAGTGTTTCAACGAAATCACGTATATACTTAAACGTTGCAGCTTTATCGTTTGAATTCCGCGTGATTGAGTATTAAACATCAATTACGACTTACCAGTGTAGTTTTCATCTGCCATACGCTGATCCAATGTTGAAGATGAGGAAAAAAATTGAATGGTGCTTTTAAAAATATCTTTACGAAGAAAATTATGATACGTCAATCATGTTATTGAAAAATTATACAGCTATGACTTATACCCGCCCATTGTTTTTCAGTTTGAACACGCTGGGTATATTTTTTCAAGCTTTATAAATTATGACATCAAAATAATCAACGTTTTTGGAAAATATAATTACTTTAATAAAACTAATAATTATTATACTCCGACCATGGTTTTAGCCAATTATTTTATTATTTTAATAACTTGATAATTAATCAAAAATCTTTAGCACAATATTTTTCATACAGCCTTGATTTTTTCATACAGTGAGTTATGACGTACAATGTGTCAACAATTAAAATTCAATAAATTTATCGTGTATATACTTTTTAGATATATTTTCATAAAGGTTTTTAATATTCAAATTCTAATAGCAATCATGTATTTAATATTTGTTGTGTTGTACGTTATAATATTATAATATAAATTAAGAGTTTGGCTAAAATAAGTATTCTTCGACATTATAAATTATAATTAACAAGCTTGGTATTATTCACAAATCATGTATAAATAAAAAATAGCAATATTAATTCTTTAACTCATTTGATATTATTTTTTCCCTAATAATAAATGTTTTGTAATTTCTCAAAACGTATGGACCTTTGAATGAATGGCAAACTGATCAAAATATAAAATGTACAATAAAAATAATATCTTTTAAAATTCTCAGGTTTAATTATATTAAGAGATTATGAATTAAAATTAAATTTTTTTCAAGCAACGTTCAAATCACTTCAGAGTTCTGAGTTCAGTTCACCGGAACGCCAGTGGATTTTAAATCGCTTACTAACAGCCAAAATATGACAACAAAATTAATTTAATTATAACAAATGTTAGTATATTTTAAACCTTATTTTATAATCTTTTGAATTATGCCAAATAAAAATTTATATTCGATATATAGTCGGTAGGTAATCAAAATGTTTTGAATCCTTCCAAAAATGTTGGAAATTGTATACAAATTTTTAGATAGGTGCTTAGAGTGGTGTTTAAATTTCTTGTCTCCTAAATAATAAAAACTTATTATTCTTCTCCCTCTTCGAAATAAATTAAGCAAATCCCCGCTGTGGTATAAGTTTTGATTACCGATGTCCCAGTCTGCCCTTTTTAAGCACATTATTTTTTATCCCTATATCCCTATATTTACACACTATAGGTATGAAAAGAAAATTCATTACTCTATAATGAACTATCAGTCAAAGTGACCTCCGATGAAGACGTTTTTGGTTTAAAGTGAAAAATGAAAAATGAATATAAATTCTACCAAAACTACTTTGATTTATAATCTTAATTTTAAAAAAATGTTGTCGGCCGATTTAATATTTTACATATGAATTACTTACACATTTAATGTTATCACAGCTTGACTTCAATATTATGTAGGTAACACATGCATTGCAATATGTAGTAGATCTATGTATCTATACCTATCTACCACGTTATTATATAACATATATTCTGTTTATTTCACAAATGGTATACACAAATGTGTGACTCATGCGTGACTTGACGGTAGTATTCCTTGAGATTGTATACTAAATCAATAGACTAATTCAATTTTTTTCATAAAATTAGTTGGATTATAATAATAATAATAATAATAAAAATACATCGTACTCAATTTTCAAGAAAAAAATTAATATTTTTTATAACAATTTTCTAATCAGGATAATCGAAGTTCATTAGCTATATTATTATTATTTAATGTACTTACCATATTTTAAATTTGGTTTTCCAAAATTAAGTTGAGTATATTAAATCTGTTAATCACATTATCTCAAACTGTTTTTGGAAAATCGAAAAAATACTTGCATAAACGTCTTAATTCAGATAATCATTATGTGTTACATTTTTTAATTGTTTACATTAATTTTTGTACTTTCAATTAGTTTAAAACATTAAACACGCTCCTATACTTTTAATTTTTTTTTAATTTTTATATAATGTAATAATATAAATGATATTGGTATAATTTTAGTTATCTCAGTAGTCAGTAGCTTTAATCACATTTAGTATTATATAATGTACATTGCCTTTTATATAAGCTCGTTGTGTTTGTAATTTGTATTTGATAATTTTGACACATTGAAGTTTTAAAACGACTGAGTTATAATGAACACAAGCACTCATTATTATCTATTTACAAATGATATGAATTATTGTCTACATCTACCGGATAATACCATTGACTATATAGACAACCTTTTAAATGCGTAATCGCTCTATAAGTATTTTACTAACCTGGGAGATCCTTTGCGTCGTGTCGGAACAAAAACATTAAAAGAAATGATCAATATTTGAGTGGGTAATATTATCTAGAATAATATTAAAAACTAAATTATATTATTGTAACCGAACGCACGTGATGGATTTTTTGTTTTTATTTATTAGGAAAATGTGTTTTCAAATTTCCCGTACGGTTTTTCCGATCGTCGTTCGAGTGCCAATTTACGTGCACACTCCACGCGCGACGCAACACAGCGGTATACACGACTTGTCACCGCCGCGGTACGGTATCAACCATGTGGGATGACTGACGTGATAACGTAACCGAGGCGGATTCGGCCGCTCGTTTTCCGATTGCCCGCGACCGCTGACCGAAACGCCCCAAACGTTACCGGTCAGAAACGATCCACGCGCGACCTGACCGAATTCTGTCGCCGCGGCGCAGTACACTCTAAGAACATAGCGATGGGTACTGTAAAATCTCATATTGTGAGCCAGTACCATTATTATATGATAATATAATCGTACTTTGAATAGTGCATAATGATTCGAACGCTTAGCCTAAAGACGAGAGAACTTGCGAAGTAGACAGTTGTAGTGTATTTAATGAGCACCGCTAATGTATAACTGGTGTCGCTGCTCTGCCACTTCGTCCGTCTTATCTAGTGAGGATTTCCTGCTGCCTGACCCTCTGTTCGCCTTCTGTGGTATTTTTGGAAAAATTATCCATGAATCACCTAACAATCAGGGGCGGCGCCAGGGGGGCCTAGAGGGCGCCCCCCCCCAAGCCCGTATTTATAAAAAATGTATTTTGTTGAAAAAAAAATTACAAACCAAAAAGCATAATGTAATATCGGATATCATATTATGACATGCACAAGTATGTAGATAGAGGTATGACGATGTGTACTATATGTACCTGCTATCTACATTATGAAGAATCTTTATTATTATAAAAATTGGTGGTTTCTTTTTGTTATAAAGTTTTGTGAAATTATAACTTACCCCCCCTCCCCAACCAAGGCTCTGGAGTCGCCCCTGCTACTAATTTCAATAAAACCATTCACTCGAATTGTCTCCAACACACATGCGTATTATCGTTATACAACTATACAGAAATTAAATTAATCGATTTTTCAAAGGTTCTAATTATTTACTAGCAATACCACTATAAAGTTAAATAAATATCAAAATAATCACTTTTCAATAAAATATTGATATTGATATTTTTATTTTATAACTGAATTATTCTGACTGAATACGTTTCTAAGTTATTTAATTACAATGATATTTTAATTTAATTACAGCTCGACAGTTTTATATTTTATGGTATTATGTAATATTACGTACAATTTAAAAGTTTATTTAAGACAAATGTTCAGTGTATTAATTTCTTTCGATAGGTATAAAAAGTTTTGGCTTATAACAAAAAAATAAACAATGTTGCCATAGCTTTAAATTTAAATTTCATATAAGAATAGAAGAAAAATGTATGATAAAATAATACTAGAAGGTATAATTTAACTGTGTCAAAACGTAACTTTGATTACTTTGATTAAAGTTTTTAAATATAATTATAAAAATTGAACTTAATCATGATTTACTTAACGATAAGAGTCTACCTGAAATATAATCGATCAACTATCTGACTATCTGATTAAACATACATAATGATTGAATTTTTTTTTTTATGACTAACGGTATTAAATCAACAACAAGTTTTTCCATGTTTAAATAATAAACCTTAAAGTCTCATACAGTAAATATATTTATTTATTTGTCCATCCATCTTGAGTGTAGTTCTTCGTGCAGATTGATTTTAATAAAAAATGTAACTTAATTATATAAGAATGAAGTATAAAAATACGTATAACTATAATACTATATATAACTATGTTATTTTTAACTTCCTAACTAACTCATTTTTGTCTTTATTATTATTATTAATTTGTTCATTCATTTTTTTTCCTAATAATTTAAAATATTTTGTACTTACTATTTCTCATCATTTCAAATCACCATCATTCTATCATTTGTTTCTAAAAATAAATTTATAATAATTTACATATTTTTATCACCTAACGGCGTGTACTGACAAAATAAAAAAAATTTAGTATTGTTGTTTGATCGCTGTTAGCTAAAAACGTGATTAGATTATAGTTATTATAACTTATATATAGTTGTATAACTTTGGATTTATTCAAGAGTAAATACAAATTGAGACAAATATAAACTAATAAACTCATCTATTTTTAGTTATCACTTCGTTTTTCAATTTTACAAACATCACAAGATTACATAGTTAAATTAACCAATTTATGAGCTAATGAACATTTTTATTTTTAATGGGCATTATGTCATTTAATGTGAATAACATTATCACACATAATGCAAGCTCAGAATCATTTTTCACTGATTCTCCGAAGTTTTAAGACCAAAATATAACCAACATGCCACAGCATAATACAATAAAATAATACCGTTAGTTATGACATAAGTATACGATTGAAACGGTGGGTATTTTTTATTTTTTTCTTGATTTCACACAAGTTTCAAAGTATCCGATGGTGTTTTTAAGCAGATAATATATAGAGTAATGACACAAAAATGAAAAGTTTAACATATTTTTTTGCTTTTGAACACTTTGAACAACGTGATATTAATATAATGATTTGTTTGCATTGTAATTTATTTTGATCGATATTATGAGATATTGTTTGCAGCACATAATATTAAAACAATTTATAATTGTAACAAAGTTTGCTTTTAAGCTGTAACCCTATATTTTACAAACAATTTTCAAACCACGCAAGTAAAATAACATGGATTCAAGACTAAAATGTGATAACTTGATTTTTTTTTTAACACAAAGATAGGTTGAGTTGGTGCTTGAATTGGTTAGAGGCGGAGACAGTTTTCTTTTAAAAAAAATGCGTATCACTTCTTAGTATATTCTAATCAATAAGACATTTAAATATTCAGGTAAATACATCTTTTTTTCACTTTTTCGTCCTACTTAAATTGTTTCCCAAATTATGCTCTGTAGGGTACAGTTATAAATGCTGTATATACTACTAAATTGTATGGGCAATATTTGAAAAAATATCGAGAACTAAATAGTTGTAACAAACATAGTTTACCAATTCTACACATTTCTTATTTATTAATATTTATCTAAAAATAAACATATCATATCATAATTATATAAGTCTATTCAGTTCGGGTGTACCTTTCAACATAAACACATGTGCATCGTATTATCTCTCTCCGTTATCGCTGCAGTGCGCGCATGGCCTATATCTGTCTATTCTGTCTATCGTTTCAGACTACGATTAAAGATAACTTGACTAAATTTTAGATTTGACAAGCATCAAAAATCGTTTACCTATTACGAAAGAATATTAACAAATTAAAGTTTGTATTTTCACGTCCTGGACAACTCTATATTTTAATATACCTACACATTTCGGTTTTGAACCCACGGGTCACAATAATACCACAGTAATTATTTTGACCTGAGTCCGCAGAGTCCATCCAGTTCATAGTTACTTGGTTATATTATTATTAATTGCTGTTATTTTAGTCCGTGCGCTAAACACCTTTATAATAATTTGACCGACCGCGGCACCAAACTATTCGGATAGTCTATTGAACAAGACGGTGCCTGTTCAGTGCTCACAATAGACAAATTATAATAACGCGTTTCATAATAATAATAGACAACTAGATGTTAACAAAATATACAATAAAACTTGCGTTCTTCTTTTTTGATTGTGAAACTCAAGTTGTTACTTTCGTTTGTAATTTAGAACATTTATCAACCACACGCGATACCAAACATTGTATATAAATTAAAATCACTCGGAGTGTTCTAGGCTGTCTATCCATCAGAGAAATGGAACTTGGCAAAAATGTTAAAAATCTATACGTAGGTACCCTGAAATGACACAATATGAGATAACATTTCAAAAATTGATTCATATTTTAGACATTTTTTTTAATAACCTATTTTTCATATTTGAAAATATGGTATTTAGGTACATTTAAAAACTTCAAAAACCAGAATTTGAATAAATTCATTATTGAATAAAAAAAATGGGTGTGAGAATGCTTGGTGAATCTCTCTGTATGTTATGTTATTTTAAATTATATTTATATGTCATACCTTAATCACAATACATGATTGTACATGAAAGCACAAATTATAATTCTTTTTTAAACTATATCTATATATATATTAGATATTATTATCATAAAATTCTAATCATCACAATATCAGCATATGGAGAACTTAATTTTTTTTTAATAGTTAATGCTCGAGTAAAGAATTTCGTTTCCAACTAATTGATTATTCTATGATCCACGACTTACAGATATCATCTATGTGATCATTATTTTCGGGTGCACGTTTCAAGTTACTAGTGGAACGCAAAACACTAAAGGGAAAGGTTCAACCTTCTACGAATCGTTCCACTCAAGTATGTTTGGTCAAAATAATGAAACAACTCTTCATGAAAGAGAAGAACGTAGACTTTAAAAAAGCACACTTCCGTAGTATAATTATTAGTTAGTGGCTAAAATCTGAATTTCCCAACACAACACAACAACCTTATCCTTAATGTACCCATATTTTCTTTAATTTAAATACTCCAATTAATTTTATATTAGTGCTTTGACGCAAATGATAAAAGCAGTAATTTATAGTTGTAAGTGCGGATTTAATGTGTTTTTTTCAGAAGCATATAGGTATTACTAATTTGATGCTTTCTCAAAGTTTAGTTTAACCTTGTCTACATCGAATTTAAAATAAATATTATTCTTTAATTTCTTTTAATTTAAAGTAATTATTTTTACTAAGTTACATTGTTTTTATAAAAAAAATTTGCAAACAATCATTGCTTTTATCAGTAAATTATTGTACAGTAAAAAAATATTTGTTTCTACAGTTATATTAGTTTTCTGTCTTGTTATTTTTGAGTTTTTTATTCTGAGTCTAATATTCCTCCGGGGTTATTTTATTGGAAACTCTGAACAATGTATATATATATATGGCATTTATTTTACATTACTGAAAGCCAATCAATATTTATAGGCGTTCATATTATACAGAAGCCCGGAAACAGATATTTAAAACAACTAAATTCTCCTCATATGAATTTAGTCACAACTTAAAACTATTTAAACATAAGTAATAATAATTTAATTATATTTACAAGACATTTGACTAATCCTATTTTTATTTATAAATTTTTTAACTAATTAATAAATTAATAAACAAATTTGGAATATTAAATAGACTATTTTTTTTTATTAACCATGATATAAAACTTGTTAGTTGTTAAATGTATTCGCTTATTCAATTAAGAACAAAATCAGTTTACATACCTTTTACTAGACTTCAGAAACAAAATATCGCGAAGCCAAGCTTAAGTGCTATAAAAGGAACCAGATATACATATAACTTAATCGAACTCAAAAGGAAATGGACCATACTCAACGCCCAAGGGATATAATGACTTTACTGCAGAGCTTTGGACGTATTATAAATTATGATATGATGCGCCTATAATGAGATACGTGATATCGATTAGATTAGTTTAATAATGGAGTGTTACGAAGCCATAAATAGGTAATTTTGGTTCCTAGTATTCTCTACTATCTATGGAAAAAATTTTTTTAGACAAGTATCACCAGAGTTAAACTCAAAAGTATTTTAATATAATAATTAATTTTTATAAATAATAAGTAATATAATAATCATGTAACACATGAAAAATGTAGGAATTTTACTAAACGATTTTTGTTAGTTTTTTTTAGTTATTTTATTTCGAACCGAGTTATAATGAGATCAAGGATTTCAAAAAGACAATTAATTAGATTGTAATTAAATATATAGCAAGTATGTCATCGAATGCATAAAACAACATAACCAAAAATAAATAAATAAAAATCCTAACTTATTATAAGTTTCTCAATTAAGTAGGTACCTCTGGTACCTGCATTAAGACGTTGAATGCTTAACTAATTTCAAGCAGAGAATTTATTTATTTTTTAAACGTGCCGAAGTTACATTTATCAAAATTCATTATTATTAAACATAATATAGTTTTAAATAAAATGTAGGGATTTTCCTGGTAAGCCACCGCCCACTATCTATATTATACCCAAATCCCAAAAATATTTTATTTAAAAAAATGTAATTTCATAACACTTGTACTGGGGGTAAATAACCATTCACTCGTATTTGTGTACTTCATTAGGTGCATCTGTATTCGTGCCGATATCCGCATGGCCGTAATACATAAATAAATATTTACGACTGAACGAATGACAAAAATCAACAACCATAATAATATAATTAATTTTTCAACGAGTGTTGATATATTGATCACTACTTTTGTACATCGGAATTTTAATATATTTTGTTTTTGTTATTATATTTTTAAACAATGTTCAATTATGACTTATGAGAATTATTATAGATTTTATAAACGGTAGCCAGTAGGTATAAATTAATTTTGATTTTACCTACACAAATAAGTAATAAGTAATAACTAATATCTCTTAAAGGGGTTGGAAGCGTGACGTGTTTTCAATGTGAAATTTTTTTTTAGTCAAAAACTACTGTTTCTAATTCCAACGATCGTAGGTATTGACAATATCACGATTATCGTTCTGAAAAAATATTCAGATTCTCCATAAAATGTACAAGGGAACTGTCAGGCCACATTTTGAACCATTGTAATTTAAACTGCAATGATATTGATGTTATAATTCTAAAAAATTAGTAAAATTTCAAACCTAAATATTTAACCCTACGAACTAAAATCATACAAATGTGCCTCAATTGATCCTTCGTACACACTGCGGAAAAGTAGAATATTTTTTTTCACAAAGCAAATCGATGTAATCGTTGAGACGTATTGTTTGAATTAGAATTATTCCGTTTGAGTGAAAAATATTTTTTTTGTGACTTGGTGAGGTGCGGTCGTACGCTCAATCTGGGGCAACGCACTGAGCGTGCGTACCGGCCATCGTTGCAAGCACTCGGGTGGGTGACCACTCGGGTTTTTAGCAACACATCCTTGCCACACATACAAACGTGTTCCGACCAACCGCCCTCTCACCCGTCACACGGTTAGAGGCTTATTAAAACCGTAGTAATTGAAGCCTTAATCCAAATAAAATAAAAAAAATAAAAAAATATTTTTTGAATCACAACATTTTTATCTGACATGTGCGTGTGAGTGCGTGCGAGATCCCTCCATGCTACTACTACTAAAATCATTTAAGACTAAACAACGACAAGGCTAATTGCTGAATGTATAAGAAGTTGCCTATACATTTTTCCTTAGAATCCAGTAGTAATAAGAAGCTTCGTGAGGAGTAATATTTAGGCATTTCATATAGCAATTATATTTGAGCTGTGTGAGATTGTGTGAGAAGTAAATGAATGATATTGTGTGTAATTCGTTAAATTCGTTATCGAATACCGGGCACCGACGGCTCACAGCTCGCATATAAATTTCAGCACGCACATGTCAATGATACTGATTTTATCAAATATACTCCATGCCATTCAAATGACAAAATGCCCAACAACATTGAAGGACTTGGAATCGACGGATTTTAATTTTGAAAATTTTCATTAATTATTAATTGTGTTAGTTAGAGAATGCCCAAGTGGGCAAGTAAAATGTCGACAGTTTAAAAAATAAGAATTTCGTTATTTTATATATTTATTTAACACCATTATTTTTTGTAATAATGAACCATTTCCACGGCTATGCTTTAGTAGATTTGTTGAATATTTTTTATTAGTTTTCAAAATTAAAATCTGTCATACACAAGTCAGACAGTTTTGTCTAGCTTTTGGTGTGTTTAACGTAATTATTTGTACCTACTCCAACCCCCTAATTTTATAATATATTTAATATTTATAGTATAATTTTATGTAACCAAAAATATTATTTCCTTACAATTTTATGTAACTAAAAATATTATTTCCTTACAATTTTCAAGTGACAATGAAGCAGTAGCAACTTGTAGTACCAGTAGTCATGTGTAGTCATAGTTAAAATATAATGTTGGTTGATTATGTAGTCGAAGATTGTTGATTTGATGTGCTGATGAAGTAAAAGTTATACACAAATGCATATCCTAGTATTTTCCTTGCTTATAAACTAATGCTGACATTATCCTTAACGAAAGTAGGGTGTAAACTTGTAAAAGAAGTTTTCTAAATTAAAATATATAAGCTACTTCTTGAGAAATACATTAGACTAAGGCATTTTGGAAAGTTTTTCACTGATGTGCTGATAAATGTAAAAAGGACTTGTTAAATAAAATTAATTTAAATTATGTAATTAATTATTTGCAAGAAGTAGTTCATCAAATAAAATATTAAAATTTGAATGAGTGTATTATAAGATATATAAATGATATATTATGAGATTTCGTAATATATGTATAGCCGTTTTTTCATGAAATGGGAACAGGTTTTGTAAACTTATTGAAATTCAAAAATATTTTACGAAATGGTCACTTTTTCATGAAATGGTCACTCCAATTTAACATCACGTAATTTTTTTCACAATTGGGTCTTTCATTTTGTGTACATACGGGAATATAAATTATAATATGAATGCATCACAATTTCTTTTCCAAAAGTCGATAGAGAGCCTCGAGCCTTGATCAAGTAATTGCTGTCATTACTCATTATTAAAGAAAAAAATGAGACGTACAAAGTAGGAACTACACATGGTCTTTTTAAAGGATACAAAAATAATTAACATTGCGTGTAACTGTCCAAGTTGTATCTGAAGATCAGGGATTCCTAAGTTGGTCATGTAAAAGTGCTTGCACCAAAAGATGTGTTTGTTTTAAAAGTGATTTAAAATGTAACAGTCGTTGTCACAATTAATTTTCTGCTCTAATAAATAAAAAATGATTATAATATTGTTAATAAGTTAACACGATATAAATATACAATATTAATATGCACAATAATTTAAGTTAAAATATGACTGGTAGAATACGTTGTAGAAGTTAAATAAGTACTTAATAAATACTTTAAATCACTAATAATGAATCTAATCAAATTTGACATTACCATTCAATGTTTTACTACAGTACACAAAGTGAAGGACCACATTGTGAAAAAAATTCACGAGTTACTTTTATACTTTATGTTAAAGCTCTTTTATTCAAACTTTATATTATTGTAATAATTGGTTATCCATGAATTGTAAAATATGTAATTGTTCGAACCTCAAATTTAACACTCATGGTTTTTGTGGACTGGCACAGAAAACTGCTACTATATAATTTCTACTCCAGTTAATGCGCTACATCTGTATTCATTGTTAATGTCATCAATGTCAAGCCACTTGACATTTACTACACAATGTGTTTGTTGTGTCAAAGTTAATTTACAATAATTTCCAGTTTTTCCCTAAAAAAAACCATATTAACTTTAAAAAAAAATACGATTGATATTTAACTTCACGCTTTGTGTTTTGTTTATACTTACAATATGATCGTATCAGCCCGGTATTCAGAATTGTCATGCACTTGTAGGTACTTATTTTTTTGGAGACCCTCATTTTCTCCTTATGAATTAAGTGTATAGATACATGTATGATTAAGTAGGAAAAAGAAACTGAAAGAGGAAAGTTATAATTAAATATGATCATTTCAATGTTCAACTCAGTAACAATTAATTTCTAACGATAAAAAAATAAGTTCACGTCATACATATATTATACAAGTTAAATAATAATATTTTTACTTATATAATAATGACAGGTATAAATGCCAATCTGAAATAATAAAATATACATATAAAATTAATTTGCATAGTATATGAAAAAAGAAAAAGAAAATAACAGTAGGTAATTTATAATGAATAACAATATATAGTGATAACGGGCAATATAATGATAAGACGATACAACGACCTTTAAGAGACACTTGGTGATATAGACAAACATTTTTGTATTTTTTTATGCTTGGCGTAAACTAAGCAGTGGCATACTCAGAAATCTCAAAAGGTTGGCCCCTAAATTAAATATCATATATACGTAGTCTTTCCCGTATAATGCACAGATTAAGAGGGGTTGCCGGGTCCTTCGGCCACCCTAAATACGCCACTGGAACGATGGGTATAACGATTCATCAATATTTTTCTACACAATTAATCTTTGCCTTTAAAAAATCAAAACTGTGGTCCGTGGAACACATATGACATATTAATTAAATGATTAATTGTACAATATTTTTAAAATAATGCTTTAACTCAAATTCAATAAATATGTACTTAGATAATACACTTCAGTAAAATAAAACAATATTAAATATACCTAATTATTTTCAAACAACATAATGAATTTTAAATTTATTTTTAATTTGTATCAACACACTAAGAATACTTAAGTAGATTAGTTCAAATTATTAAAACAAAATATCTTAAAATACATTATTCAATAATTATTATACACTATAACAAAAATTGGAAGGTAACAAGAACAAGCAAGAATGATAGTTACTGGCCACATTGACGAGTGTGTTATGTTTGATAATCTGATTCTAAAATATAAAATCTGAAGTACCTATTTAGATTTATACAAATATTTATATTATTTTGTATCCTATCAATGAACTGTATAATATATAAATTAAATATAATAGTAGTATTAACTATTAATAACATTGACATGACTGATGGTGTTTAATATACACTATAATTTACAATATATTATATATTATATACACAGAGTGATTCGCCAAGCATGCTCATTCCTTTTTTTCTTCAATAATGCGGTAATTAAAAATCTGATTTTTTAATTTTTAAATAAACTCTAAGAACATATTTTCAAGTTCTTGAGATTTTTCTTACTACTTAAGGAGTGTCCTGTGGAGATACAAACTTCTATTCGTCAAACGAGAACAACACTATTCAACTATAAATTATACAGTTGATAATTTTTCTGAAATATTTAACGCATCAAAATCAAAATTCGTGCAAGTTTTTTTTTGAGTTATTTAACTTTGTAGTCTAAGGATGGAAGGTAAATATATAGGACTAACACTCGAGCGCCGTCTCACTTGAGTACACCATATTAAAACTAAACGGCTGCAGCTGTATCCCGGCTACGCATACTTAAAACACTCATCATTTGTGATTAACACACAAACTTAAATACTTAACTACTAATATACAAATCCCTAATCAAACCTATATAATGGAACCTACCTATGGTCTACAACTATGGGAAACGCCAAAATCTCAAATCTTAAAAGAATCCGAACGGTTTAAAATATTACTTTTAAAAAAATTACTAACTCCCCCCCCCCCGCGTCCCCGTCAAAAAACCGTCCAAGAAGAAGCAAAATACTTCAATAAGCGTTTTCATGACCATCCCATAGCCCACACAAATCCATTAATCCTTGAATTAGTATAAGCGAAATTCTTTGTAATAATCACCACATAGATAACTGAAGTTTTCATCTAAGATAAAAAAAAAAAGATGACCATTCGATTTTTATCCAAATAAGATAATAGATGATGAAATTGTCATCTAAATAAATCCTAACACTGCAGTTGTTTTTTATTATAATCAGCCAGTTTACCTGATAGACTAATTAGGAATTTTCTATTTCCCTCGTTACCGATGTCAGATTAAGATGACAACCGATCTGCCTGTTCAACCCACTACTTCGTCGTAGTAGTTACTTGTTGTGAGGTTAGAGAATGAAAAAGATCTAGTAGTAGTTGCCTCAATGATTCAAATTTTGTGTGCATATATTTATAATTTTAATTAAAATACAAAATCTTTTTTTATTGGCTTATTTTATTATTACTTAAATGGTTGTGAATATTATTTGTATAAATATGCATGACTTGACCAAAAACCACCCCAACCTATTATTCATTTGGACTAGGTACAATACAATTTAATAGGGTGTTTATAAAAAATCAATCCTTTTCGATTTGAAAATTGATTTTTAGTTAATAATTATCAATATAATAAATAAATATTTTATTTTTTATAACAGTACACAGGTACACATAAATACATAATAGATAAATTGAACAAGTTGTGTTTAGCATAGGTACGTGTGCCACAAAATTTATCAAAAAATAAGATGTTAATTTATTTTAAATTATGATGCGATGCAATATATTAACTAGAACTATTTACGTATTACTGCTGTTTATTAGAACAAGATTACAACTGGAATTTTTAATGCCCAAAAAAATTTACCTCATACCCTTTTATCTATGATAAAAAAAAATGTTTTTAATTTGTATATGCCCGGACAATCGTAAAAACCATTTGAAATTGGGTGTTGAATGTATATTTATTTAACAGTTAATGAAATAGCTGATTATTTAAATTCATATTTAGTTGATTGAACATCAAACTTCGCACACGGTATATTTTGTGATTCACCACGAAAGCCTGCAATTATGTTTTTCAATCCGGCAAACTTTGAACTACAATCACAGTCATTTTTAATGTCGTCATAATCCATAACCTTGATAATTATTCCACTGTTTTGTTTAAGTGCAAACTTTCCCTGTAAAAGCATAAAAAATATGATTACGGATATTTAAAAATAAAAAATAATAACAATTTAAATCAGATAAATTCTTTGCATCTAAAATATCTTATATAATTTGCATAACAGAATCATATTCTAACTACATATAACTATATAATACGACTTTCATTTTACTACCTACTTTCTATCATAATACATATAAACATAATCAAGGTTTATTATTTATATCTATGTAGGTATTACATATTTTGTTGCTAATCATTTTTACAATCAAAATCTGGTTAATGTATAACTTTTTAGACAACATACATTTTATTTGAACTATTTTCGTATTATCTAAATCAGAAATTTGACACTACTTAATATAGCTATTATATGTCCCTATATCTATAAAATATGTATATTCATAATAGGTATATAAAAGACTTAAAGTCGTAAGACTATTTACAAAATATTTATTGGTCTTAATTTTCTAATTAAAAAAATTAAAAATTAAATTTATTTAAAATATACAGGAGTCAATGCATATATATTATAAACATATTAAATACAGTAATCATATTAAATCTAATACAGTGGACGCCGCTTATAAGACTCACGAATATAAGGTTCAGTCGCTTATTAGACTCAAAATGGTCTGAAACGGTCCGGACTTATCCAAATACGTTATAAAAAATTCGGTAACAAGACTCAACAATTCGTTTATAAGACTTTTTTGTAAAAAATAAACATTTTTGGTCAAAATTTAGAAATTAATTTATGTTTTTTGCTTAATTATGAGTGTATGTACAACAAATTGTATCGTCTTTCACATTTTCCAATATATTTCCGGAATATTAGCTTATAACTAAAAAAAAAAACAAAATCACAATTTTTTTTCATAAATAATAAATAGGTACATTATTCATACATCTCTTATAATTTTTTATTAATTCATATAATCATATTTTACGTGTATTGTAATTTTAATTTTTTTATCAGAATTTCTTTGATTTATTCAATATTACGTATGTCATATGTAATATATATTAGAGAATTAAAATTTAAAAAAAATATGAAGTAAAATAAAATTCATAAATATGTAATCAATTTTTTTTCCCACTTCGCCTATAAGATTCATTCGGTTATAAGACTCACTTTGTGCTGGTCCCAATGTGAGTATTATAAGCGGCGTCCACTGTATAATGAAACGATAATTTGTCGTATTATACGTATTGTATAATATATATATATAAATAAAATTGCAAATGTTTTGAATAATTTTTTAAGCTAATAATTGTCATCCAAAATTATCTTACCTTGTCAAACAAATTTTTTGTGGTTTGCACACACGAAAATGAAGAATTAAAATCTCCATGACACACCTAAAATATTTAAAGTAATGAAATAATCAAATGTATTTTATAAAAAATAATCTAATCGACGATACCGTGGCGTACGAAGTAAAGTATAGACCATTTTTACTTATGGGCTTGATTTCTATATCAAAGGTCATTTTTGTAAGACTTATTTTCGATTCCTTTAAAAATGATACGACTTCTTCCTATAATTATCGATTAAAAATTTGTTATAACAAATTTTTAGTGACATTATTAGGTTCTATTTTATTTTCTTAGTTAATACCAAATCACTCATTGATTATTATTTATTATGTCCTCACAAGATATTTATAACGTTTTTATCAATGTTAATTACAATAATTGTATAAATGAGAAAGCATTTGATTAAAATATCAAAATGGACGAAGCGGAATATGTTTGACAATATAAAAGGATATTTGGGTAAAATGTATTAGCCTACTGCAGCGAGTATAATAGAAAATCAATTGAGTAATATATTAAGAATTTTTGCAAGGGTAGCCAATCCGCAACCATGTCATAAATGTATGCGACTCACGTCTTATTTGTTTTACTAATATTATAATAATAATTATTAGGTATTAAGTATTGTCTTGCTCTTAGTGTAATTTTTCAATATACTATGTGACTCGCGACTCCTCTATCACTGGCCACCCCTGGGCTAATATTAATTTTAAAGGAATTGGGAAATAATATCGTGTTAAGTACATAGGATTAAATCGCAGCTAAATATAATTATTCAGAATTAATAATAATTATTACAATTGAATAGATCTTGAAAATGTTTTCTTCCTGTAAAGTGAACCATAGTATGTGTAAAATGCGTTATAGGTAATACAGATTGTAATTTGAATGAAATGTTGTAATTACATTAAATGTAATTTTTCCTTTGAATTGTATTGTCTTAATAAGTGTATCTTTAAGGACTTAAGTTTCCTTTGAATTTAAGTGTAATTTATGTATGGCCACAGTTCGCTTAGAAAATAACGACATTGTCAAATTATGTTTCGCTATTTTCCTAACACGAGTCTAACTCTATTCTTCCAAACAACAACAAATACGTTTTATACATTATCACCAAGATCACAATACGCACATATCAATACTAAAAAAATATTTTAAATATTGTTACCATTCCATACATGTAATTTGCTCCATGCTCGACTTTTGTAATTGGAGTCAAGCCATTATATATTTTCGGATTGCATTCATTTAATTCAATCGTTTGTATTTCATAAAAGGTTACTAAATCATTCATTACAGCAAAATTATATACTAAAAAACAAAGTTGAAATATAAGTTATCATATACTTGAGAAATCAAAATAATTAAACACTTAATTTAACAACAACTTTAAGTTACAATTGCAATGACTTTACAACTACGATAATATGACTACTTCGAAAACTGTTCAAATACAGAACAACTATAATAATCTAAAATAATGAACATTTGGACATTTTTGAAATTATAATGGTATTTGCACTATCGACAAGTAATTTAAAATAAAAAAAAGACCTTAGTGTGTTACATCTTAATAATTTCAACAGATATGATGAGAAAGTATTATGAGCAATTATTGAAAATACATGTATACAATTTTAAAATGTGTTAATAATTGTGAAATTCATTAATTGATGTAAAAATAAAGAGAGAAAATCTCCCAAATACTGAAATACCTACTTTGAAGTTTGTAATATTCACGTTGTAAACAAATTAAAAAAATTCATAGATCAATAATACCAATAATTGTAATGAATATTTATAACATCCCTAAAGAGTTAATAATTGATATATTTTACGATTTCTACACAGATTCTTCTTGAAAATAAGATAATAACCATAAATAAATCGAATTCAATCAGGTTACGTAGTTATTAATAATGGTAATATATTATAATATTACAGTCTTCTTTGGGTCTGGAAGGGTTAGTAGTTGAGTACAAAATATATCACATAACACGTACTGGATGAATTCTTTATATATGTTGCATTACCATCTACAGCCACACCGATTATGAAGTCAGGGCTGCATTTTAATTGTTTTAAATACGGTATAATGTATTCTCCGACTTTGATGTTTACTGGTTTATAGTACTAAAGACACAAAACAAAGTCATTAACTCATAAATATATGAATTGTTCCACTTGTATTAATATTACCATTTAACATATTATGTGTACTAAGTAAAATTTTCAAAATACTAAGCCTGATTTCTGGCTATTTATATGCATCTGAAATTGAAGAATTGTTGATTCCAAGAAGTCCGATGAATATTATAATATTGATTTTACAACTATGTGTTTTTTGTTTTGTGTGTCTGTGTACATGTTTTATTATAGTAGTCAATTTTAAAATCTTCCGATCTCCAATCCAAAGAGGAGGCAGGAGGTAGGAAATTTGATATATTTAGTATTTTTGAAAGGTAAAAGTGAATAATCAAGAAAATAATCATGTAAAATCGTTTTTACAAAATTGGTTTTTTGTTCTAATTCAAAAACAAATAACCATAGTGTTATCAAATTGTCAAAAAATATTCATATTATAAGGGAAGATATAACTTTCATAATATATGTGTGATATTTTAAAATATTCTAGAAAAAGAAGTTAAGTAGAATTTTTCAATTTTTTCATATTATATCATTGAATACATCTTACACTGTCATACTCAATGCAAGGTACACTCTAAACTTGCTATATAACAGTCAACAGAGTGACTTCCAGTTTTTTTTTTTTAATTTAAAATAATAACTATTATTTATCATTATTTTTAGCAGGTTTTCAGACAATTTTTGTAGTAGATAATTTTATTTTGTAAGTCACCATAACAACATATTTTATTTTATTTACTTTTAATGATATCAAAACTAATTAATATTATTAGATCATTGTTTTTGTTATTAAATTAATAATTAATTATTATAGCATTTGCTTATTTTTATGGTTTGACATGAAATCTAAAAGAGTGCTATGGAGGTGTATGTCATATTACAACATGTCCAATTGTAATATTTTAAGATGCTTTTTTAAATTTTTTCAATGAAATTTTAATAAAAATCTTATTTCCTGAATATTTTTAATTTTTTGCATAATATCTTTTGTGACGGCACAACCCACACTAAAACGGCTTTACTAAAAGTCAACAAATGATTTGACTAAAATAGGACATAATGCCAGTGTAAAACAATATCGTTGAATTCATACGCCCCACAGTAGCATACGCAAATGGCGCGTTTAACACGAGATCGACCGACCAAGCAGCAGATAGACTGTATCGACAAACGGGCATATATACCAGCCCGTTTGCCGAGACCAAACATATTCCTCCAACACTTCAAGCTCCCAACAACACGAACAAGAAGAAATTGAAGACCGGATCTGAAGAAATCAATTAGGAAATTGGAGACCGAAGTCGAAGAAATTTTTCATATGCAATGATATTATATCATTGAATTTGAATTGAATACATCTTACACTGTCGTACTCAATGCAAGGTACACTCTAAACTTGCTATATAACAGTCAACAGAGGGACCTCCAGTTTTTTTTTTAAATTTAAAATAATAACTATTATTTATCATTATTTTTAGCAGGTTTTCAGACAATTTTTGTCGTAGGTAATTTTATTTTATAAGTCACCATAACAACTTATTTTATTTCATTTACTTTTAATGATATCAAAACTAATTAATATTATTAGATCATTTTGTTTTTGTTATTAAATTAATAATTAATTTATAACAAGGCTCGGGACTTAAAACATTTGCTTATTTTTATGGTTTGACATAAAATCTAAAAGAATGCTATGGAGGTGTATGTCATATTACAACACGTCCAATTGTAACATTTTAAATTTTTTAACCCACCAGCCCGCTTGCCGAGATCGAACATATTTCTCCAACACTTCAAGCTCCCAAAAACACAAACAAGAATAAATTGAAGACGGAAGATGAAGAAATCAATTAGGAGCGATCCAAGCGTTTCCAGCTCTAGACGACGAATTCGAGCATCATTGGACCGAACGACACGATCCAGTGCCATCAACCGTTCAGTATCACAGACGAATAAGCCAGCCGTTGACAGCATATTGCGGGTTGCCTATCTCACCGACTGACGGAAACTAAATCAACAAACACCTCTAAGGATTAATCGACTATCGGCTACGATTTTTAAATCTAGACGGCCGACGAACGCCCTCGACGTGTTACAGATTGTGCCAAACGTCTGTGAGTCGAGCATCTGCGGTTTATCAGAAATATCGGATGTGAAGCGGCCAAGCAGTGGACCTTGAAGACAACTACGCTAACCATTTTCCTTCTGTACGGCTGATACCCGTACAGTGACCACGGGAAATCCACAAAATAACCCTTTTCAGGGCTTACAAATCAAAGTCCTTTCGAGCCCGCTTAGGTCACGCATCCCGGTAGGACCCTATTGTCATACGCCAAATGCTTAAGGGGGCCTGACACAGTGGTATACCTGCCCCGCCACGCATTGTATTAAACCCCATTCCTGAATTTTCAACGAAGACCTCGCCCACCGAATCGAAGATAAGTCGTCGGGCGGACGGTACTCCGTCCCCTATATTTTTAATATATAAATGAAATAGAAATAAACCACAGTTGATTACTTATAATTTGTATTCAAGCCTAAATTATTATCGGGCGGTGACTCACCAACGTCGCCAACGGTGAGCTTCGTCTCACTTTGCTTAATATTATGATTTATGATAACACGTGTCACTGACAAAAACCAACACATTTTATTTAATTTCTGGTTATTTTTTGTTTTTGTTCAAATTAAACCTAGGACTATAAATAATTTTTATCTTTTGTATCGTATTTTCTAGTAATAAACATTGGATCTCGTATTTTCTCACTTATCTACTAATTTACCAAATTTTTTTGTTGTTTATTAGAATTTTTTTAGAAAATCTACAAGGAGTATAATATAGAAGTTAGAATGATTTGAAAAACTCAAAAACGTTTTGAAGATGAATTTTTTTTATGACTATGTATAACAATTCAACGATAATGTAAAAAAATTGTGTTGATTGTTTTTGTCATACTTTTTTTTATTTATTTTAATTTTTTTAAGTTCTTATTTGTATGTATTTAAGCTCTTTTACAGCTCTTATTTTGATGATAATAAGTGCTATAAAACCAGAACCCTTTTTATATATTATAAAGTCATCGATGTGTATAATAGTTGTTTAATAGGGGCACACGATGTATACATACGGGTCGTGGTGTCAGCCCTGTCACAATGAATCCTGCTACATGGTTTTTTATTGCGAAATCACATAAAACTTTTGTATCATTAGCATTGCCATCAGGACTCAATATTGTACCCCAATCAGTGTACCGATAACTTCGTCTAAGCATCACGACCACAGGTTTATTTAAATCTGTCGCTGATTTGAGTAGATCTAAAACATATTTATATTATCTGTTAGCATAATAAATTCTATAGTTCCAAACAACAAGAACTAATTATCAAGCAAATTACTTATTTTATTTATTTAAATTCTTCAAATACATTATTGATCTATATAACTGACGAAAAACCAAACTTTTACCATTACCAATTACAATTACCATTTTCTTTTTTTAATATTACATGATAAGTTCATAATTATATACTATAATAGGTATTTGGACCTTCTATGTCCATGGTTTTAGATATAAGCTCCAGTGAGGGAGTTCATCTACTCATAATAATCTCGAGGTCCTCGGACAATAAAGACCACTGTGAATTCATAGTATGGCCTTCGGCGTACCGCAAGCGTATAAGTTACGTTAGTGTGACACTTCCATTATCTAACCCTTATATTCTTCATACCGTTACCATTTTTTGTAACTTTCTGATGACCCCTTAACTGCTGTCTTGCCATATTTATAGACGGCACTATCCATAACTCATCAGTAATACCTCTATCACATATTATAAGTATCATATACCAAATCCAGACATTAAACTACGATTTAAAATTTGTCAAGGTCTTAGAATAATGATACAAAAATTCAGTAGATCAAGCAATGACACGAGATTATTATTAGGTACCAAATACCTAATAGTAATAAAATTACAAACGAAGATTTAAATATAATACACATGTGGATAAATTTTTAATAAAAATTAATTTACCTTCATTACAATATTCTATCGAGGACGAATCGGTGATTATAAATTCACTGTAAATAATAACTTCACATTCAGAAGGCAGGTATTCGGCTTTCATATCTATGTATTCTGATGCTGAGTCATAAATGTTTCCACTGTAATAGCACATGACTGATTTAGAAAAACTTGAGCTTCCTGTACCGAAATCATACAATAGTTATTATCTTTAAATTTAAACTATTGGTTGAAAATTGATAATTTCATTATTTCAATATTATTATGCAAAATATAATTGTAATGTTTATATTATAATTTTATACCTTTTCTATTTTTAAATTAGTTAGTTTTAAGTATTGACATAATAACACTAGACATTATGAGTCCATGACTTATATATAAGTAACAAATATCGCATGAAAAATTAAAATAACATGTTATTTGTGTCTAACATTGTAAAATAAATAAATAAATATTAGTTGTAATGATTAATTATCTAAGTGTAAAAAACACAGTACTGTCAAAAATTCAAATGTTATTTCAATCAAATAAATTTAATAATTATTACTTTTGTTTAAAACCCATTTTAAAGGGTTTCAGATTAAAATGTTGTATTATAAAAATGTTGAACTATAGTTAAATAACGAATGTAATATTAATTGTACGAAGTAAAATATATTCAATTAATTATGATTAGTGTCTTAATAATATATATGCAATTCAAATTTCAAACACAGTTCATAATTTATTTAGTTTTATTTTCTACTTTTTTAAATTCTAAGCGTAGCGATGAATGTATTGAATTTACAATGATGTGTGTACATGTTTTTTTTGTCCAATACAGTAAAACCTCCGTATTTCGAAATTTCTATTCATCAAATTGTTTTTCAGTCCCGTTCACATATTCATTCACAAATTTTAAATGGCCTAGATTACTCGAAGTTTCGATATGTTGAATTTTTTTTTTTGATCCCAGGTGACTTCGTAATATCGAGGTTCCATTATTGTAAATAGTTATATTGTACATCCAAAATTGTTACAAATACCAAAATACTTTCAAAAGTACAGTGAAATCTGAGGAGATATACTTATACCTACAATCTATTCTACACGTCTATACCAATAGATTATTAATAAAACAATTTTTATTGTAACTCTAAAACGTCAAACAATATGCATTTCCACGATTTCTACAATTCAACTTAAGTTATTCTTATAGTAATTTATAAAAATTATAATTCAATATAAATTATTGTTATAACTTTAAGAACCAATATTTTCTCGACGTATTTATAAAATGTTCTTCATTTCTTAAAATTACATGGTGACAACAAAATCTTTAAAATAATTATGATTTATGAAGAATATATAAATATTATAATTTATAACTCTGGACACAATTATGCTATACATAATTTATGTAAAAAAATATATCTATATGTACTAGATAAAAAATATATTTTGATGACGCTGTGCTACAGTAATCCGATGGAACCTGGGAGAGCTAATTATGATAATTTCTCTTATAAGTATTTAACATAACATACACACCCGTCGCCGTCGTATTGTTTGAAGCCGTCGACCCACCGAGAAGATAAAAAAGGCTGTAAACGAGTTGTGTCCCAAATACTGAATTGCGTCCCTATGTTTTTTCCGGGTTACACGAATTGTGTCCCTCAGTTTTGTTCGGGTTACACGAATTGTGTCCCTCAGTTTTGTTCGGGTTACACGAATTGTGTCCCCCAGTTTTTTTCAGATTACACACAAGTTTGGTCTAACTAATATAAATAAAAAGCAAAAATAACTACACAAAATAATTTTAATAATATTTCATATAAGGCAAACACTTAAATAAAATAATTTTTAAAATTCACATTGAGTAGGTATTTTTTTTATTAAAATATTAAAAGTATGTTATATATTATATTTAACACGAAAAATGAGTATAAAAAACGTCATATTATTACAATAA